>NC_136270.1:8735060-8745060 GCF_964187855.1 Myxine glutinosa | reverse complement strand
GCTAACGAGCCGAGGGCGTGTCACTCCCCGCCGGATATACGCGGCCACGTAGCGGACGTGACGTCAGATGCGCCCCCAGCTTGAGCAGACAAGTCACCATCTCCGAGCGCTGAATACCTCCCCGCATCTCTGGACCGGACCGAGTCGATTCTGACCTTTGAGCCCAGGTGCACCTGGAGCCATCGATCCTGCCTTTCCTAGCCATCAAACCCCGTGTGAGTCAGCTTTTTGTCCCGTTTATCTGTCGTCTGTTGGGAATAATATAAGAGTGTGTCTAAGTGCTTGTCTTTCTATGCTGTACCTCTCGTCCTTGTAATCTAACCTTCCGTAACAATATAACCTCCTCCGGAGGTCTTGAGAACTGAACCCTGGTGTCGTGTCATTTGAATCCCAGCTGTGTGTCTTTTCCTTCATTGATCTAGCGTAGCGCGATTAGTCGACGTTCGGGTATAATCGGGTAACTTGTGCAGACGTGGTCATACCAAAACCGCTCGGTAAATAACATCTAAGCCACGTCTGTAACAATTGGTGTCGAGGAGTGGAATTCGAACCCGGGACTAAATTTATTAGGCCCAAATTGGTAATAGAATCGATTCGGAGCGCGTTTCCCGCGCGAAATTATAACGGCGAAATTTGAATTTGTTTTACGAAAATAAAAACCCGAATTTTGAAAGTCGCGCTATGGCAGACCAAGACAGCTGGGGTCCGGTAGGGGAGAGTGAGGCAGGGTCGGTCCAGGACCAAATTGAGGGACGCGAGGAGAGCGAAGCAGTGAGGGCGGCAGGGTCGCAAAATAGCGTTGTCATGCACGAGGTGGCCACGGCGTCCACGCCCGCGACCGTGGCAGCGCCGCCGATGGATTGGGGCCTATTTATGGAGAAAATGAAGGCCCTTATGGCCCAGTATAGCGAGGAAATGAGGGAGGAAATGAGGGCTCGGAGTGAGCAAATGAGGGCTCAGAGTGAGAAAATGAGGGCTCAGAGTGAGCGATTGGAGGGCCAAATGGGGGTAATGGGAAACCAAATGGGGGTAATGGGAAACCAAATGGGGGGTAATGGGAAACGAAATGGGGGTAATGAGGGACGAAGCGAGGGGGTACCAGTGAGGGATTAGACAATAATTTTAAGGAGTTAGACAATAATTTTAAGGAGTTAGACAATAATTTTGAGGGGTTAGACAACGGGATAAAAGAGGTGAGAAATGGGTTAACGGGGGTAGAAAACAGAATGGCCGCTCAAGAGAATCAGATAGAGGGAGTGAAACATGGGTTAACGGGGGTAGAAAACAGAATGGCCGCTCAAGAGAATCAAATGGAAGGGATGCAAAAAGGGTTAGAGGGGTTAGAAAACACCATGGAAGGCAAATTGAGGGACATGAGGGACCAAGCGGAAAGGGAAGTTAACCAAATGGGGCAGCAGATAGAGGGGGTCAGAATGGGGGTAGAAGCCAAACTGGATGCTCACAGGGAGGAAATGGAGCAGATGAGGGTGGCATCTGGGCAGGAGATGCAAGTGATGGGAGAGGAGATCAGAAGAGGAGTGAGTGAGGAGGTCGGAGGAGGTGCGCGAGGAGGTGAGGCACTGTAAGGAGCACATGGAGAAGGAGGTGAGAAAGGGGACTGTAAAGTTACAAGGGGGGCATAGAGGACCTGACGCAGGAGGTGGAGCAGCTAACAGAGGGACAAAAAGAACTAACGGACCAGGTAAAGAAGAACACAGCGGTAATAGGAGGGTTAAAAGCGACACAAAATGACTTAAAAGATGACTTGGTAGCAACGAAGAGGGAATGTCAGATGGTACGTGAGGGACTGACAACGAGGTTGGACGAGGTGATAGAGGTAATGGAGACGAAGGACCGGCAGGTGAGGACGCACATGAGGGAACGGTCAAGGTAGCCGTAGAGGATGAGCTGGAGGAGACGTACCGGGGAATAAAAGAGGTGAAGCAGAAATTAGAAGAAGTGGAAGAAGGGATGAGCGAAATTAAGAAGTGACGGAGAGGGGATAAGAAAGAGA
Source organism: Myxine glutinosa (assembly GCF_964187855.1). Taxonomy (NCBI): domain Eukaryota; kingdom Metazoa; phylum Chordata; class Myxini; order Myxiniformes; family Myxinidae; genus Myxine; species Myxine glutinosa. Next base: position 8,743,046 of record NC_136270.1, on the reverse strand, counting down.
TAAAAGAGGAGATAAAAGAATTGGTCCAAAGTCTGTGTTTGGATCGTGATGATGTGCTCATTAACCGGATGAGGGATTCGCAGGTGATGGAGGAGAAGCGAAGAGGAAGAGGACCCGGTGTAAGTGGTGACCAATATGGTCGTGCGTATGATGCGCCAGGGGATTTAAGAAGCTTGGGGGTCGAGATGGACCCGGGTGTTCGTGAGAGGCCGTTGGTGAAGTGTGCGACAGGTCTGGTGTGCGAAAGAGGAGGTGTGCGAGAAAGTCCGACTCTGGGGTGTGTGAGGAAAAAGTGCGTGCCAAGGAGTGAGTGTGCTGGCAAGAGTGAGTCGGTCGTAGCGCGTGTGCGAGGGGGCACATGGAAGCGCGGTGTGGTGAGTGTTGCAGAGGGTGTGACGGGAGAGTGTGCGCAAGAGTGTGCGCGAGAGAGGTGTGTAACGGACAGGTGCATGAGGAAAGAGTGTGCTGTCAAGAGTAAGGGTGAGTGCGTGGTTAAGAGTGGAGGTGAGAGTATTGAGAGTGACAAGGAGAGTGAGTTGGTTATGACAGGGTGAGCGAGTATGTACACCTGGGATGGAAGGATGCACACCTGGAATGGTAGAGCGTGAGTGGGAATGCACGCTGGAGTTGGTGGGTGAGGCACGTGGTTGGGGTGTGCGAATGAGGGCACACCTGTGATTGTCACAGAGGAGGTGACCGAGGAGGGGGCGCGAAGCGGTGTATTGGTGAGGTGTGCGAGCAACGAATGTGTGCCAAAGTGTTCGGTGGTCAGGTGTGTGACCAAGGCTGTGAGTGGAATGGGTGTACCTGGGTGTGTAAGGAAAGGTACGAGGAGCATGGGCACAGCTGGATGTGTGAGCAAGGAACGGGGCTGCGGGGTGTAAGCGTCCAGGTGAAGCATCGACGTTAGACGGGGTAGAGTTTAGAACGACTTATAGCCGAATCGGGCCCTCGGTGCGTGCTGGGCCTCGCTTTGAACGGCCGCGTCCGTGCTCCACTAGGCGGAGCGGGCGGCCCGATAGAAAGGGTCGTCATGGCGACCACTTTTTGTTGAGGCAGTCCGGCAGGTCGAGATCGAGCCATGGGATGGCTCCGTGCCGAGATGGTGCGTGGGATCTCGGCCCGGGTAAACCTCCTTCCCTGCACCGAATGCGGGACGTATCCAGCCGCTGGCACAGAACAACCCGCATTCATGGCTTGGCTTTACAAAGCCGGGCTTTGGACGGGAATTGGCGCACCGAGAGGCATTAGTGAGTAGACTGGGTGATGAGGTTAGTGTTTTGGACCCAAAATTAGAAAAAAAACAAAATTTGGTGATTGGCAAAGGATTGGCAGTAGTGATTGGCAGATGATGGGTAGTGATTGGCAAATTTTTAATTTGTTGAAATTCGATGTGCAAAATTGGTAGTGAGCGATGGGCCCGGTGGGTAAGGCTGGCATCCCTGCCACCCTTCCCATGGTGGGGGCAAAGGAGCACTAGATTATGGGGTGTATGGCAGTGAAAACTAGCCCGGGTGGGTTAGGTTATATTGTAGGGATCTAGCGAAGATGACATTAGGTAACGTTAAGTTTAGTTAGTGACTGATACCTGTAGTGGGGACGCAGGTAGATTAGTGTGGATGATAATGACGAGGGAGCGCAATAGTTTAAAGGGACGACTGGGAAGCGCAAGTTTCAGAAGGGAGTAGTTAGCTGAGATGATGCCGTGTGTGTGAGGATTGAACAGGTGTGATTGCACAGGTGTGCAATTGAACAGGTGTGATTGCACAGGTGTGCAATTGAACAGGTGTGATTGCACAGGTGTGCAACTGGACGGGTGTGTGGAACAGTGTGTGAGTAATGAGTGTTGTGGATCAGCGCGAATGCGCTTGGGGAGAGAAGGGTGCAGGGTGGCACCAGGTGTGAGAGCACAGGTGTGCAAGTACAGGTGTGTGGAGAGAGTTGGAGTAAGTGGTACGGAGTGGTGTGCATGGTGCGAAGGTGTGAATGGGGGAAGAGTGGACCCCCATCACGGATACCCGGGGCGGGTAGTGTAAGTGTTAGGTAGAGGGTACAGGTAAATTGTGGTTGGATATTGGCATTTGTGGTGCGGTTGCAGAATGGTGTTGTGGATGGGTGCATTAGTGTTGTGGAAATGGGCTGGGCGTGTAGCCTGTTAGTGTGTGTAGTTGGTTGGGCACTCCACCACTGTGAGGATGTCGGCCAGGTGAGGCCGCAGGTGGGCTCTGGGAGCCGGTAGTTGTGAGTGGGTGCCTGAGGATCCCGGGTGTGGATCGGGCAGCCCAGTGCCAGAGAGGGCACCGAGTGGGGAGAGAGCCAGAGGGCCTTCCCCAGGTAGTTAGGTTAGGGTGAGGAGCAGGTAAGCTCGGAGGCAACTGCAGTGGTGGAGGTGTGCAGGTGGGTAGACCCACTGGGAGAGGTACACGCCACAGCCCAGAAATTGTGCGAGGGCACCGGGAGATGAATCGGGGGAGTGAGACCCCAAATTGGAAAGCACCACAGTTTTGGCCAATGGGAATTGGTTTTTAGAACCCATAGTGTAAGAGGGCCAATGGTTTGGCCGGAGAAAGACCCCGGGTAGTGTAAAGTTGTTAAAGTCATTTAGGAAATAGTTAGGATTGATGAACCTGTCGCACCATACGCAGCCACTTACCTGTGGTGATGATGATGACTCCACACCTGTGTTTTCTTTGTTTTGTTGCAGGAAATGAAATTGCTGTGTGGATTGTGAGACGCATCACGACGTGGATGAGACATTGGGGTGATTCCATCTCTCCCTCCTTAGGAGGGACTGATGATGAATTGGTGATGGCAAATTATGATGTTGAGTTGGAGATGGCAAATTTTGATGAAAGTTGAAAATGGCAAATTTGATTGGTTAGGAGGGAGAGAAGACAAATTTGGTTTATGGGAGGAACGGGGAAGACAGTAGGGATGTTTGTTGATTTGTAAAGTAGATGTTTATGGGTAGTGTTGTGTTGTGTGGATACAGTAAGGGGTAAGGGAGGGGCCATGTAGGTTACCTGGTGGGGGGGGGCGTACGATAGAAACGTACCTGTCTCACCTGGTTCCCATGTGCCCCCAGTGTGCATCATCTTACATTGCGTGCACTTTTGTGCCCTTACCACCTTACTCACTTGTCTTTTCTTTTGTCTCCCACCTCCGAGGATCTGGCTTTGGGGTAGAGAGAGAGGAGAGAGAGGTGCTGGCTACGCAGTTGTGGGCCTGCACTTTCGCTGCTTGTGCTGCTTGGATCGATACACCATATGGACCGCAATGTTTGTGGCCACCCACCATGGACCGCAGCTCTTTTGCGGCCAAGCACCACCCGTGGATGGACCTATGGGTCAACGTGGCACCTATGCCATGCAGGTGAACCACTTTTAGTTGACACCACTGAAGGCCACAATATAGAAATGGACGCGGTTGGCGCCTTTCTTTATTTTTTGAAAGAGGCAAGAAGGCCAAGTGCACCACACGAAGGCAAGACCAGCGGCAGAACATCGGCCGGCTGCGACACCACCGGTGATTTGTAAACACTTTATTGGTGCACCGGATGGTGCTCACTGTGTGATGGGGTGGTGCTTGATGCTTGGAAGGGGTGCTCTGCACATTATTAAAGGCCGTAGGCCACAGAGCACTCGTGGGTTGGTGTATCGATGCTAGCATGCGTGCTCTCTCTATGCATAACATCTGCATGTGTTCCTCCAAAAACAGGTCCTGGATCGTAGTGTAAATATCAGCGTAGTCTTGTGTAAATAATGCTCCCTACCGGCTGTATGTTTAGTTTGAGGATTCTTTCCGGATTCGGTTATCCTGTGGGTGTGCTTCTGTGAGGAGAAGGGTGCAACGTCGCAGGGGGACATATTTACTCATTTGTGAATATCTGTAAAACTGTCGCACTCAGGGTAGAGTTAATAGTAGAGGGAACTACATTGCGTGCCACACTAAAGTAGGTAAAAATTTATCGGGTCGGGACGCCCCGAGGGTAGAGAAGGGTGCAATGTTGCGAATATGGAATTTGGCCTCCATATCCGCTTGTAAATATTCCCCTATTTCCCCAATACTCCCCAACTATCCCCAATCCCCCATTCCCTAGTCCCATTGTCTGTAAACAACAATCAGTAGAGCCGACCTTCCCCTTTTTCCCCCATTAAATGTCGTGCCCAGGTCCACCGCATCACACGTAGACAACTTTCGGACATCTTGCTAGTTATTCTTAGTCTATGTCAGTTAAGGACTCGTTTCCATTAATTATGACTCTTCGTTGCACCAGAATGTGATTATATGGCACCAGTAGTGAGTTTAGGACCTTTCCCATACCTCCTTCCATCTTCTTCCCCAAACAACAACAACAACAACAACTACAACTACAATTACAACTACAACAACAATTACAACAACAACGACGCTCCGGACCATGCGCTCCATGGGGTTACCACGAAGGGGCTCCTTGTCAGCTCCTCGTCAAGGGCGGAGCCGGTAACCCCCCCGCACGCACCCAATGAGAAGCAACGTGCCGATTCCACGAGGCGGAGCTAACGAGCCGAGGGCGTGTCACTCCCCGCCGGATATACGCGGCCACGTAGCGGACGTGACGTCAGATGCGCCCCCAGCTTGAGCAGACAAGTCACCATCTCCGAGCGCTGAATACCTCCCCGCATCTCTGGACCGGACCGAGTCGATTCTGACCTTTGAGCCCAGGTGCACCTGGAGCCATCGATCCTGCCTTTCCTAGCCATCAAACCCCGTGTGAGTCAGCCTTTTGTCCCGTTTATCTGTCGTCTGTTGGGAATAATATAAGAGTGTGTCTAAGTGCTTGTCTTTCTATGCTGTACCTCTCGTCCTTGTAATCTAACCTTCCGTAACAATATAACCTCCTCCGGAGGTCTTGAGAACTGAACCCTGGTGTCGTGTCATTTGAATCCCAGCTGTGTGTCTTTTCCTTCATTGATCTAGCGTAGCGCGATTAGTCGACGTTCGGGTATAATCGGGTAACTTGTGCAGACGTGGTCATACCAAAACCGCTCGGTAAATAACATCTAAGCCACGTCTGTAACAATATATACATATATATATATATATATATATATATATATATATATACACAAAGAATTAAGTTAAGCACCCCTACACAAAGAATTAAGTTAAGCACCCCCTAATATATATTCTTTTGGGACATGTTTGGGACATGTTGGGACGACAAATTGCGAAGATGGTCCCTCCAATAGCCAATCTGGATGAATTGGAACGTGCATTACATCGGGAATGGAACAACCTGCCACAGCAACGCATACGACGGCTTACAGGGTCTATGAGACGTAGGGTTGAGTCAGTGATCCGATCACGTGGGTCCTACACATGTTATTGACGCAAAGATCGCTAGAGGTCTTCTCAGAACAATGACTGTACGTTAGAAAACATAAACGTCATCCACACTGTCCGTGATGGACCTATAGCTCCATACTTAAATTGAGGTGAAAATATGCCTAAAATTCCCAAAAAATTTCACCTTAAATTATTCAGAATAAAATATTGAAAACGGCATGATTGTTATGTTTTTATGTGACCATAATATCACTTCTCCAGAAAATATAGCAATATCATGGGTATATTACACTGTTTTGACGACAACAAACTTGTAATGTGCGAGGTTGTAAAAAAACGGGGGGGTGGCTTAACTTAATTCTTTGTGTATATATACATATAACATATACATTAACATCCGGTCCGGTCGTGAGAGGACGCTGGCGTCGTTTGCTCGCCGCTTCTCTGACTGGACCATTGTCCGTGTCTTGCTTTCCTGGTGGTCGTGGCGGATTTATGGCCATTGAGTCTTCCTCTGCGCGGTCCCGGCTCTGCTCTGCTGCTCCGGGCTTCACCTGCTCGGCTCCATCGCTGTTTCCTCGGGCCCACTCCCGTTGGTTGTGTCGATTGTTTCGCCTCCTCACCCTTGGCCGCGTGCTCGCTTTGCCTTCGCTCCTGCTGGCATGGCTCTGCGGTACTCTGCCGCAAGGCTTCTCCTGCTTAAAACCCGCTCCACCCCATCATGCATCTCTGCAATCAGATCGAATGGACTCCTGCGTCGACCCAGGTACATTCACCGTGGCTCCGGTCGTAAGTTTGTTTATTTACAATCAGGTCACTCCATCCCCATCCTCTGGTCGGCTCAGCGCACTCCCACTCATCGTCCCAACACACCTGGTCACAACAACGCACAAAATCGCACCTCCTGTCTGCGAACCCTGGCCAAATCACCTGGATTCATACCCGCCGTACAAAACAACATCAAGCTCACCCTGTTCAATACCCGGTCCCTCAACAACAAATGCCTCATCCTGAACGACTACATCCTGGAAAATAAACTGGACTTTCTCTGTCTCACTGAGACCTGGCAACAACCACTGGACTACTACACGCTCAACCTCACCACACCCAATGGATATTCTTACATCAATAAACCACGCTCGGAGGGCCGAGGTGGTGGAATTGCCGTTATTCACCGACAAGACATCAAGACCAACCTCATCTCCATCTCATCTGCTCCATCATTTGAACACCTGGCTTTTAAACTCTCTGGTCACACACAGTCAGTCATGGCTGTTGTCTACCGCCCTCCCAAACCACACCCATCATTCCTGTCTGACTTCTCCTACTTTCTGACCCAGCTATGTTCCCTCTCCCCCTCAATCCTCCTCCTTGGTGATTTCAATATCCACATGGACTCCACTGACTCCACGCTAACCACTGACTTCACTGATTTACTCACCTGCTTTAACCTCACTCAACATGTCAACTTTCCTACCCATAACCGTGGTCACATTTTGGACCTTGTCTGCTCTACTGGACTAATTTTGCACCATCTCTCTGGCTCCGACCTCACTCTCTCTGACCACCTAGCCATCACTCTGACCATCAACATCCCCACCCCAGCACCAAGGCATTATCGCACTATCAACTTCCGTAAGCTAAACGCTTTTTCACCTGCCTCATTCTCATCGACCCTCTCTGAAAAAATGTCCACTTCTCCCTTCGTTGACCTCCACACCCCTTCTGACCTCACTGACTACTACAACCACACTCTCTCTTCCTGCCTTGACCAAATTGCGCCTATAAAAACCAAAACAGTTTCTTTCACCCATTCTGCTCCCTGGTTTACCCCTGAGCTCCGCCTAATGAAAACTCGTGCTCGCCAACTTGAAAGACTCCGCAATAAAACAGGTCTCACAGTTCACTCCCAGGCCTACAAGGACCACATACAACACTATAAAGATGCCCTCTCCCGCGCCCGCTCCGCCTACTACTCTCAAATTATTCACTCTGGCTCCGGAAACCCAAAAGCACTCTTCTCTACAATAAACAAACTCCTCAGCCCCCTGAACACCACCACCCAGTCATTCACAATAGACAACTGCATCTCCTTCCTTTCATTCTTCCAACGCAAAATTGAAAACATCTACAACAGCTTGACCACCGCCGCACCCGCTCCCCCTCAAACCACCTGCCCCCCCTTATCCTGCCATCCCCTGTCTCAATTCTCCCCAGTCTCCCCTACTGACCTCTCTGAACTCCTCATCGGAATGAAAACTGCCACCTGCACTCTTGACCCCATCCCCTCCAGCTTTGTCAAGGCCTCCCTTCCTGCTCTTTCTCCACTTATCATTGCAACAATAAACTCCTCCCTGTCTACAGGCATCGTCCCACCATCCCTCAAAATTGCTGCTGTTACCCCCATTCTGAAAAAACCTGGACTAAACCCTGACACCCTAAATAACTTCAGACCCATCTCCAACCTACCCTTTCTGTCAAAGGTTTTGGAACGCGCTGTAGCCACTCAACTCAAGCATCACCTCTCTGCCAATAACCTGTATGAAACATTCCAATCCGGATTCCGGTCCAACCACAGTACTGAAACTGCTCTCCTCAAAATCACCAACGACCTTCTCCTCTCCTCTGATGCTGGCAACCTCAACATTCTCATCCTCC
>NC_136270.1:8367560-8730060 GCF_964187855.1 Myxine glutinosa | reverse complement strand
AGCCGTCAAATCCAGGGCGTTGGCCGCCGATCGTCATCACAAGGTGGAGCCAGCGAGCCCCGACCCGCCAATCAGGACCGGTGAGAGACCAGCTCGGGCGTGGCGCGGGTTGATCTGGAGGCGCGCTATAAAAGCGCGCGCGAAAGCCTTTGAGAAGTGGGAGAGAGAGATGCAGCAGATGAGTCCAGAGCGAGGGAAGTAACGGAGCCCCACGAGCAGTACCACGCAGCTTTGACTCCACCAGGCAGCTTTGACTCCACCAGGCAGCGTTGACTCCACCAGGCAGCGTTGGCTCCACCAGGCAGCTTCGACCCGTTACCACGCGGGAACCAGGATCGGTGGCATCGGGGGCCGTCGAGGTCCAGCCAGACGTCCCGTGCGGGATCAAGCCCGAACCATCTGCTCCAGCTGAACCTTCCTCTCTCCTTCCAGTCCTTCGTTCCTGCCTCCATTCCATCCTTCTGTATACGTGAGTTTGTTCTGTGTGTCTTGTCCTTGGGGTTAAGTAAGACTGTAGTAGGTAAGCTAATTTGCACTGTGTCTCTTCTTCTTCTGTATTTTATTTTATTATCTTTCCTCCTCCTTGGTTACTTTTCATTGTGTACATAATAGGTAGAAATAAATCATATTCGTATTTCCTACTGCTGTCTTCCTCTTCTTCACATCCTTCATCTTTGTCTTTTCCCCATTGAAAACCTGTGGCACGATTTGGCCAACGTTCAAGGATCGGGTCTAGTTTCTGTTAATAGTTCGTGCCGCGGTTGCTAAAACCGCTCGGCAATTAACATCTGTCCGCGGTACGAACGGGGCTGTGCACCTGCCTTTCCGGAGGTAGCTGGGCAGCGTCAGGGACCCCGTCGGTCAGTCAGAGACGAGGGGATTAATCCCCCCTCGGCAAGGGGAACAGAGGCCGACGTTGGGTTCCGTAACAATATATATATATATATATATGTATATATATATATATATATATATATGTATATATATATATATATATATATATGTATATATATATATATATGTATATATGTATATATATATATATATATATATATATATGTGTTGATCAAGGCACCTCCTAGCTTTAATGGTGAGCACCAGCCATGAATTATGTCTCACACGGTAAATACCGCATAACCCGCAAGGAACCAACAGCCTGTCTGCCACACAGACCATCGTTCCCGCCAGTGCAAACCAAAACCAGGGGGTGCGGTGCGATTGGCGGGGATAATAATCAACGACATAACAGCGTGACGAGCGCTGTCCCGATCTCCTGTGGACCGAAGTCCTAGACCAAAGCGTCACCTCCGACCCGGAGGCCGAAGCCCGGCCACTCTGTCAACAGACAGAGATTTATTCATTGGTCCCCATTGGCTAAACATCAAGCATAATTTTCGTGGCTGGTGCTCACCATTAAAGCTAGGAGGTGCCTTGATCAACTTAATAGACGATTTTGGTCCTCATTGGTTAGATTTTTCGCAGTGTGCCGCCCTGTGGCTATGCACAAGTACTGCATGGAAATCGGACCTGGCAGGAGTAATTCCCTGCCAGTGGATTAAGGGGTCTCACTCCTATTAAGAGGAGTGGTCCCACCTGTATGACCATGCATTGTGGCCCTTCGGGGGCATGATGCATGCGTTTGAATGACCATGTGCTTCCCCCTCGGGGTTGAGGCGCATGTGTATTGTTTTGGGGACAGCCTTGTTGACGATGTGCCTTGACCATGGGGTCAAGGTGCACGTCCAAGGCTGTTCAAATGTTTGACTTTTTACCTTTTTTCTTTGTAAAAAAGGCAGGCCCTGTCCGGGGCCCTAAAACGGGCGCGAAAAACTGCATGCAAATCGGACCTGGCAGGAGTAATGCCCTGCCGGTGGATTAAGGGGTCTCACTCCTATTAAGAGGAGTGGTCCCAACTGTATGACCATGCATTGTGGCCCTTCGGGGGCATGATGCATGCGTTTGAATGACCATGTGCTTCCCCCTCGGGGTTGAGGCGCATGTGTATTGTTATGGGGACAGCCTTGTTGACGTTGTGCCTTGACCATGGGGTCAAGGTGCACGTCCGAGGCTGTTCAAATGTTTGGCTTTTTACCTTTTTTCATCGTAAAAAAGGCAGGCCTTCCGTGCGGGCCCAAAACGCGCGAAAAACTGCATGGAAATCGGACCTGGCAGGAGTAATTCCCTGCCGGTGGATTAAGGGGTCTCACTCCTATTAAGAGGAGTGGTCCCACCTGTATGACCATGCATTGTGGCCCTTCGGGGGCATGATGCATGCGTTTGAATGACCATGCGCTTCCCCCTCGGGGTTGAGGCGCATGTGTATTGTTATGGGGACAGCCTTGTTGACGATGTGCCTTGACCATGGGGTCAAGGTGCACGTCCAAGGCTGTTCAAATGTTTGACTTTTTACCTTTTTTCTTTGTAAAAAAGGCAGGCCCTGTCCGGGGCCCTAAAACGGGGCGGTAGACCTGCATGCAAATCGGACCTGGCAGGAGTAATGCCCTGCTGGTGGATTAAGGGGTCTTACTCCTATTAAGAGGAGTGGTCCCAATTGTATGACCATGCATTGTGGCCCTTCGGGGGCATGATGCATGCGTTTGAATGACCATGTGCTTCCCCCTTGGGGTTGAGGCACATGTGTAATGTTATTGGGACAGCCTTGTTGACGTTGTGCCTTGGCCATGGGGTCAAGGTGCACGTCCAAGGCTGTTCAAATGTTTGACTTTTTACCTTTTTTCTTGTAAAAAAGGCAGGGCTTCCCTGTGGCCCCAATACAGGGGCGGTAGACCTGCATGCAAATCGGACCTGGCAGGAGTAATGCCCTGCTGGTGGATTAAGGGGTCTTACTCCTATTAAGAGGAGTGGTCCCAATTGTATGACCATGCATTGTGGCCCTTCGGGGGCATGATGCATGCGTTTGAATGACCATGTGCTTCCCCCTTGGGGTTGAGGCACATGTGTAATGTTATTGGGACAGCCTTGTTGACGTTGTGCCTTGGCCATGGGGTCAAGGTGCACGTCCAAGGCTGTTCAAATGTTTGACTTTTTACCTTTTTTCACAAGCAAAAAAGGCAGGCCTTTCCTGTGGCCCCAAAACAGGTTAATAAGCCCGAAATCTGGATTGGCGGCTCTGCTTGATGTTTAGCCAATGGGGACCAATGAATAAATCTCTGTCTGTTGACAGAGTGGCCAGGCTGAGGCCTCCGGGTCGGAGGTGACGCTTTGGTCTCGGACTTCGGTCCACAGGAGATCGGGACAGCGCTCGTCACGCTGTTATGTCGTTGATTATTATCCCCGCCGATCGCACCGCACCCCCTGGTTTTGGTTTGCACTGGCGGGAACGATGGTCTGTGTGGCAGACAGGCTGTTGGTTCCTTGCGGGTTATGCGGTATTTACCATGTGAGACATAATTCGTGGCTGGTGCTCACCATTAAAGCTAGGAGGTGCCTTGATCAACTTAATAGACGATTTTGGTCCTCATTGGTTAGATTTTTTGCAGTATGCCGTCCTGACGAGGGTTAATAAGCCCGAAATCTGGATTGGCGGCTCTGCTTGATGTTTAGCCAATGGGGACCAATGAATAAATCTCTGTCTGTTGACAGAGTGGCCGGGCTGAGGCCTCCGGGTCGGAGGTGACGCTTTGGTCTAGGACTTCGGTCCACAGGAGATCGGGACAGAGCTCGTCACGCTGTTATGTCGTTGAATATATATATATATATATATATATATATATATATATATATATATATATATATATATATAATATATATAATATAGATATATAATATATATAATATATATATATAATATATATAATATATATATATATATATATATATATATATTGTTACAGACGCGGTTGTGGATGTTGGTTTACCGAGCGGTTTGGTATGACCGCGTCTGCACGTTTACCCGATTATACTCGAACGTTGCCGAGTCGCGCTACGCTAAATCAATTGAGGAAAAGGACACAACGGCTGGGTTAAAATGACACGACACCACGGGTTCAGTTCTCAAGACCTCCGGAGGAGGTTATAATATTGCGGAAGGTCAGATTACAGGAATGAGAGGGACAGCATAGAAAGGCAGGCACTTAGACACACTCTTATATTAGCCCCGACAGACGACAGATAAACGGGACAAAACTGACTCACACGGGGATTGATGGCAAGGAAAGCGGGTAGTCGATGGCTCAAGGTGCACTCTTGGCTCAAGGACAGAATCGACCCGCTCCGGTCCAGAGATGCAGGAGGTCTCACTCAGCGCTCGAAGGTGACTTTCTTTCTCCAAGCTGGGGGCGCATCTGATCTCACATCCGGTAAGTCGCTGCGTATATCCGGCGGGGAGTGACACGCCCTCGGCTCGTTAGCTCCGCCCCAGATGGAATCGGCCCGTTGCTTCTCATTGGGTGCGGGGGGGTTACCGGCTCCGCCCTTGATGAGGGGCCGACAGGCAGCCCCTTCGTGGTAACCCCGTCGGCGCACATGGGTAATGGCGGCTAACCGAGCCGGAGTGAGGACGCACACTCCCCGCGCGCTGTTGTGGTAGTTGTTGTTGTAGTTGTAGTTGTTGTTGTTGTTGTTGTTGTTGTTGGTGTTGTTGTTGTTGCATGGGGAAGATGGGAGGAGGTATGGGGAGGTCCTAAACTCACTACTGGTGCCATACGATCACATTCTGGTGCAACGAAGAGTCAGAATTAATGGAAACGAGTCCTTAACTGACATAGACTAAGAATAACTAGCAAGATGTCCGAAAGTTGTCTACGTGAGATGCGGTGGACCTGGGCACGACATTTAATGGGGGAAAAAGGGGAAGGTCGGTTCTACAGAGTGTTATTTACAGGCAATGGGACTAGGGAATGGGGGATTGGGGATAGTTGGGGAGTATTGGGGAAATAGGGGAATATTTACAAGCGGATATGGAGGCCAAATGCCATATCCGCAACAATATGTATATTGTTGCGGATATGGGATTTGCATCCATCCATATCCGCTTGTAAATATTCCCCTATTTCCTCAATACTTCCCAACTCTCCCCAATCCCCCATTCCCTATTCCCATTTTCTGTAAACAACACTCTGTAGACCCGACCTCCCCCTATTTCCCCCATTAAATGTCGCATCCAGGTTCACCGCATCTCATGTAAGACAACTATAGGACATCTTGCTAGTTATTCTTAGTCTATGTCAGTTAAGGATTCGTTTCCATTAATTCTGACCCTTCGTTGCACCAGAATGTGATTGTATGGCACCGTTAGGAAGTTTAGGACCTCCCAATACCTCCCCGCAGCTCTTCCTCACAGTTCAGCAACAACAACAACAACAACGAGCGAAGGGAGTGCGCGTCCTCACTCCGGCCTGGTTGGTAGGGGTGATGGGAGGGCACCAGGCCTTCCCAACGAGCCGCCATCGAACATGTGCTCGACGGGGTTACCAAACAGGGGCTCCCTGTCAGCTCCTCGTCAAGGGCGGAGCCCGGTAACCCCCGCACCCAATGGAAGCGGCGGACCGGCCCCAGTGGGGCGGAACCAACCAGCCGAGGGCGTGTCACTCCCCACTGAGCATGCACAGTGAGAGGGAGGTGACGTCAGATGCGCGCTGAGCTTGGAGCAAGCAAGACCACCTCCGAGCGCTGTGAGGCCTCCCTGCATCTTTTGGACCGTGCTTTATCCTGTCCCCGAGCCAAGGTGCACCTTGTGCTATCGACCTACCTGTCCCTTCCTGCCATCAATCCCTGTGTAAGTCTACCTTGTCCGTTTGTCCGTGGTCTGTCAGGGATAAGATAAGACGGTATTTAAGTGCCCATCTCTTCTGTGTCTTTACCTCACTCTGCCTTGTAATCTACCCCCTTTTCTCCACCACTGTAATTATACCCTCCTCCGGAGGTCTTGAGAACTGTACCCCTTGCGTCGTTTCATCTATCCCAGTCGTCGTGTCCTTTCCATCATTGATTTAGCATAGCGCGATTTGGCCAACGTCTGGGTGAATCGGGTGAGTGTAAGGGAAGAAAACGGGAGCAACTGTTCGGCCGCGGTAATACCACCGCTCGGTAAATAACATCCTAATCCGCGGTCCGTAACAACTGCTCCCCTTTTCTTCCCTTACACTCACCCGATTCACCCAGACGTTGGCCAAATCGCGCTATGCTAAATCAATGATGGAAAGGACACGACGACTGGGATAGATGAAACGACGCAAGGGGTACAGTTCTCAAGACCTCCGGAGGAGGGTGAGTGAGTGAGGAGGGTGAGTGTAAGGGAAGAAAAGGGCATCAACTGTTCGGCCGCGGTAATACCACCGCTCGGTAAATAACATCCTAATCCGCGGTCCGTAACAACTGGTGTCGAGGAGTGAGATACGAGGCCCGAACCAAATTTTTAAAACAGCTAAAAAATAAAAATTTGGTCAAAATTATAAAGTACCGAAATTTGCTTTTGTTTTACAAAAACCCGAATTTTGAAAGTCGCGCTATGGCAGATCAAGACGGCTGGGTTCCGGTAGAGGAGAGTGGGGTAGAATCGACCCAGGACCCCAGGGAAGAAGTGGGGGAAATGGTGGAGGAGAGTAAAGAAGGTGTGGTTGAGGGGGTATCAGGTGCACAAAATGGCGCCCTCGCGCACGTGGTTACAGCGGCACTAAATTTTGCCGCGCCCGTGACCGTAGCAGCGGGCTTTGATGTGGAGGACTTCCTGGCGCAATTCACCGAGATGCTGAGAATAGAGGGGGAGAAATTGATTGATAAAATGGCGAGGGACAGAGTCGCATATGAGGTAAGGGAAGCCGAGAGGGACAGAGACCGCAGGGTGGGCGAGAGTCCCAAGGGTGCACGACGAGGTAACGCGGGTCGAGGAGCACTGGTTGAGCGAAGCGGAGGAAAGCGCGGGTAGAAATCGCGACACGGGGTTTGGAAAAGCCGGCGACCGATGAGGTAGAGGGAATTTTATTAAAACCAACGGTCGTCGAGGGGAACAAAGACAAAGCAGTAGTGGGTACAATTAAAATTGAAGAGATGACGGAGGTAGCCCGGGAATTGCAGGGAGAAATGGAATATGTACAAAGTCCCTGCTCAAATCATAATGGTGTGCTCACTAACCAAATAAAGAGTTTGCAGGTTTTGGTGCAGGGAGGAAGAAGAACCCCGAAGGTGAGACGTGCTGTGTATTGTGCGGGGAGATTTTGTAAGAGGATGTTTGGCGACAAAAGAACTTTCGCGGGCTTGGGATCGAGGAGGCATCCGGGCGTTGGTGAAGGGTCCCGTGTGAGTAAAAATGGCACGCGTGTGAGGAAAAAGTGTGCGTCAAAGGGTGAGCGTGTTACGAAGCGCGAGTGTGATACCGAGTGCGAGCGAGAATGCACGTCGGGGTGTACGGGGTGTGACACAGGGAGTGAGAGCAATACGGAGTGTACGTGCGAGGGTGAGTGTGACACGGAGAGTAAGGTGGTGGTGGAACGTGTGCGAGGAAGCACACCTGAGTTGGTGGTAGCGCGAGTGGGGGAGAGCCCATGTGAGCGCGTTAGTGGGTGGATGCCAGAGTGCACGCCCATGGTGAGTGTTACGGAGGACGTAACGGAGGAGAGGTGTGGACCGAGGTGTGCGAACGGCAAGTGGGCACAAGAGTGTGCACGAGAGGTGTGGTGTGTAACAGGTAGAGCGTTGGTGGAATGTACGGACGGCGTTGTAGCACCGAGCTCGGTGAGGGTGAAAGGGGTAGCGTATGCATGTGAGCATGCAGGTGAAGCATCGACGGTAACCGGGTTAGCGGTTAGGGCGACGGATAGCCGATGCGAGCACTCGGGGCGCGGTGTGCTTTGTTGGGTGCGAGGCCCGGCGCGGATCGAAGCGGCGTCGTTTCTCTTCGAAGCGTCGTCGCCGATTCAGGCTTGGCGCCGCCCCGCACGGTCGAGTCCGGGCCTTGTCGGGCGAGGCGACCGGTCCGGTTCAAGGGCGAGTGGGAGGAAGCGGATCGGTGCCCCCTCGTGGGGACGGGGTTCCGACCGGGGGAGATTGAGCCATCAGGCCCGGGACCGCAAGGTGCCGCGCCGAGATGGTGCGTGGCACCTCGGCCCGACCAAACCACCTCCCTTGAACCGAAAGCCGGACGGATTCAACCTGCAGGCGACCAAACCACCCGAATTCATTGCTCGGCTTTACGAAGCCGAGTTTAATGATGTCATGACGCACCGAGGCTGGGATATAGCGGACGGTGATGATGATCATAGTGATAGTGGTTTTGATCCAAAATTTAGAAAAGTGAATAGAATTGGCAGTAAATAGAAAATTTTTGATTGGTTGGAATTTGGACGAGCAAAATTGATAGTGGGACCTCCCCGATGTGATGGGATGGCCAATCCACCATCCCTCACAGTGGGGGGGCAAAGGAGCACTAGATTATGGGGTGTATGGCAGTGAAAACTAGCCCGGGTGGGTTAGGATATTGTGTGTAGGGCCCTAGAAGATGACATTAGGCAACGTTAAGATTAGTTAGTGACAAGGATACCTGTAGTGGGGACGCAGGTAGATCAGTGTGGATTATAATGACGAGGGAGCGCAATAGTTTAAAGGGAAGACGGAGGAGCGCGAGTTTTAGAAGGGAGTAGACAGAGCAGCTGATGCAGTATGAATGGAAGTGCTGGTGAGCAGCTTCAAATGAGGCATCGGTGAGGCAATGCTCCGAGGTGTGTGTGAGTGTACGTGATGAATGAGAGAACATTGCGGATGAGTGTCATGGTGAGTAGTGAGTGTTGTGGATCAGCACAAATGCGCTTGGGGGAGAGAAGGGTGCAGGCGGCACCAAGTATGAGAGCACAGGTGTGCAAGTACAGGTGTGTGAAATATATGGAGCAGAGAATGAGTGGTGTGGAGAGAGTTGGAGTAAGTGTTACAGAGTGGTGTGCATGGTGCGAAGGTGTGGATGGGGGAAGAGTGGACCCCTTTCACGAGTACCCGGGGCGGGTAGTGTAAGTGTTAGGTAGAGGGTATAGGTAAATTGTGGTTGGATATTGGCATCTGTGGTGTGGGTGGAAGAATGGTATTTGGATGGGTGCATTAGTGTTGTGGAAATGGCTGGGCATGTAGCCTGTTAGTGTGTGTAGTTGGTTTGGGCACTCCACCACTGTGAGAATGTCGGCCAGGTGAGGCCGCAGGTGGACTCTGGGAGCCGGTAGTTGTGGATGGGGCCCGAGGATCCGGAGGACGGACCCGGGTAGCCCAGTGCCAGAGGGCACCAAGGGGTGACAGAGCCAGGAGGGGCTTTCCCCAGTTAGATAGGTTAGGGTGAGGAGCTAGGTAAGCTCGGGTGGCAACTGCAGTGGTGGAGGTGTGCAGGTGGGTAGACCTGCTGGGAGAGCTACACGTCGCAGCCCAGAAATTGTGCAAGGGCACCGGGAGCTGAATCGGGGGAGTGAGACCCCAAATTGAGAAGCACCACAGTTTGGTCAATGGGAATTGGTTTTTAGAACCCATAGTGTAAGTTGGCCAATGGATTGGCAGGGAAAGACCCCGGGTAGTGTAAAGGGTGTTAAAGTCATTTAGAGGATAGTTAGGATTGAAGTCTCCTCGCACCATCTACATGCACTCACCTGAAGTAAAGATGACGTACCTCCACACCATGCCATGTTTTGTTATTTTTATGTGCAAATGTTTTGGAATGTGAGACGCATCATGACGTGGGTGTGACATTGTGCTTGATGTTCCATCTCTTCCTCCTTATGAGGATTGATGACGAATTGGGTGATGGCAAATTTTGGTTAGAGGGATTGTGGTGACGAATTTGGTATTGGAGAAATATGGGGAGACGAGACATTAGCGACGAATTTGTAAATGTGTAGATTTTGTAAATATGGGGTAAGGGCAAGGGTAGTGTAGGTGACAGGGGGGGTGACGTACGGTAGGGACGAGCTTTCTCATTTCGCTCTCCGTACGCATTTCGCCTTGCATTGCCTTATTGATGTGTACCCTTGTGACCTTACCCCTCGCTCATTTGTCTTCCCCCTTTTGTCTCCCACATGACCTGTGCGCCATTGGGCGCCGAGGGGAGCGTGCGTGAGTCGGCCATTGTGCGCCCGGAACTCTCAGAACCAGCTGTCTGCATCGATGCACCACATTATGGACCACATGCCTGTGGCCGAGCACCACTGATGGACCCCATGGGTTGGGGCATGGCCCCTCTGCTGGAACCGGCCATGAGGGCCCGAAATCTTGCTGGCGGACCTTGGCCACAGGGCACCGATGCCCCACAGGTGAACCACACGTAGTCGGCCCTGTGGGCCATAAATAAAGAAAATAAAATGGACACATTGGGCACACTTTATTGCAAATAGGCCGCCAGTAAGAAAATGAGAGAGAATGACAACAACTGGAAGACATAATAATAGCCAGCAGAGGGAGCCGAAGAGCAAGAGATCACCTGCAGGGTTAGGGGTTGTTGGTTTATTTTTATTATTGAACATTGACGAACTATGATGACTGGGCACCGATTGGTGCCTGAGGGTGTATTGGTGCGTTTTGGGTGCTTTCATGGTGCATTGATGCAGAGCAGACTGTCTCCCCCCAGAAAGAACAATCACAGGTCCTGGGTTAGTCTTGTAAATAAAGTAGCGTCAATTGTAAATGATGCTCCCTACCGGCTGTATGTTTAGTTTGAGGATGCTTTCCGCGATTCGGTTATCCTGTGGGTGTGTTTCTGTTAGGAGAAGGGTGCAACGTCGCAGGGGGACATATTTACTCATTTGTGAACATCTGTAAAACTGTCGCACTCAGGGTTGAGTTAATAGTAGAGGGAACTACATCTGAGTGCCACACTAAAGTAGGTAAAAATTTATCGGGTCGGGGCGCCCCGAGGTCGAGTAGGGTGCAGTGTTGCGGATATGGGATTTGCATCCATCCATATCCGCTTGTAAATATTCCCCTATTTCCTCAATACTTCCCAACTCTCCCCAATCCCCCATTCCCGAGTCCCATTTTCTGTAAACAACACTCTGTAGACCCGACCTCCCCCTATTTCCCCCATTAAATGTCGCACCCAGGTTCACCGCATCTCATGTAAGACAACTATAGGACATCTTGCTAGTTATTCTTAGTCTATGTCAGTTAAGGATTCGTTTCCATTAATTCTGACCCTTCGTTGCACCAGAATGTGATTGTATGGCACCGTTAGGAAGTTTAGGACCTCCCAATACCTCCCCGCAGCTCTTCCTCACAGTTCAGCAACAACAACAACAACAACAACGAGCGAAGGGAGTGCGCGTCCTCATTCCGGCTTGGTTGGTAGGGGTTATGGGAGGGCACCAGGCCTTCCCAACGAGCCGCCATCGAACATGTGCTCGACGGGGTTACCAAACAGGGGCTCCCTGTCAGCTCCTCGTCAAGGGCGGAGCCCGGTAACCCCCGCACCCAATGGAAGCGGCGGACCGGCCCCAGTGGGGCGGAACCAACCAGCCGAGCGCGTGTCACTCCCCGCTGAGCATGCGCAGTGAGAGGGAGGTGACGTCAGATGCGCGCTGAGCTTGGAGCAAGCAAGACCACCTCCGAGCGCTGTGAGGCCTCCCTGCATCTTTTGGACCGTGCTTTATCCTGTCCCCGAGCCAAGGTGCCCCTTGTGCTATCGACCTACCTGTCCCTTCCTGCCATCAATCCCTGTGTAAGTCTACCTTGTCCGTTTGTCCGTGGTCTGTCAGGGATAAGATAAGACGGTATTTAAGTGCCCATCTCTTCTGTGTCTTTACCTCACTCTGCCTTGTAATCTACCCCCTTTTCTCCACCACTGTAATTATACCCTCCTCCGGAGGTCTTGAGAACTGTACCCCTTGCGTCGTTTCATCTATCCCAGTCGTCGTGTCCTTTCCATCATTAATTTAGCATAGCGCGATTTGGCCAACGTCTGGGTGAATCGGGTGAGTGTAAGGGAAGAAAAGGGGAGCAACTGTTCGGCCGCGGTAATACCACCGCTCGGTAAATAACATCCTAATCCGCGGTCCGTAACAATATATATATATATATATATATATATATATATATATATATATATATATACACACATATATATATATATATATATATATATATATATACACACACACACACATATATATATATATATATATATATATATATATATATATTGTTGCGAATATGGAATTTGGCCTCCATATCCGCTTGTAAATATTCCCCTATTTCCCCAATACTCCCCAACTATCCCCAATCCCCCATTCCCTAGTCCCATTGTCTGTAAACAACATTCTGTAGAACCGACCTTCCCCTTTTTCCCCCATTAAATGTCGTGCCCAGGTCCACCGCATCTCACGTAGACAACTTTTGGACATCTTGCTAGTTATTCTTAGTCTATGTCAGTTAAGGACTCCTTTCCATTAATTCTGACTCTTCGTTGCACCAGAATGTGATTATATGGCACCAGTAGTGAGTTTAGGACCTTCCCATACCTCCTTCCATCTTCTTCCCCAAACAACAACAACAACAACAACTACAGCTACAACAACAACTACAACCACGGCGCGCGGGGGGAGTGTGCGTCCTCCCACCAGCTCGGTTAGCCGCCATGACCATGCGCTCCACGGGGTTACCACGAAGGGGCTCCCTGTCAGCCCCTCGTCAAGGGCGGAGCCGGTAACCCCCCCGCATGCACCCAATGAGAAGCAACGAGCCGATTCCATCTGGGGCGGAGCTAACGAGCCGAGGGCGTGTCACTCCCCGCCGGATATACGCAGCGACTTACCGGATGTGAGGTCAGATGCGCCCCGAGCTTGAGACGACAAGACGCCACCTCGAGCGCTGTGACCTCCCTGCATCTCTGGACCGGACCGAGTCGATCCTGACCCTGAGCACAAGGTGCACCTTGTGCTGGCCATCGAATACCCGCTTTCCTTGCCATCAATCCCCGTGTGAGTCAGTTTTCGTCCTGTTTATCTGTGGTCTGTCGGGTTAAAATAAGATTGTGTCTAAGTGCCTATCTTCCTTTGCTGTCCCTCTTGTAGTTGTAATCTAACCTTCCGAACGAATATAACCTCCTCCGGGGGTCTTGAGAACCGTATCCCTGGTGTCGTGTCATTTTAATCCCAGCCGTGTGTCTTTTCCTTCATTGATCTAGCGCAGCGCGATTAGTCAACGTTCGGGTATAATCAGGTAACTTGTGCAGACGTGGTCATACCAAACCGCTCGGTAAATAACATCTAAGCCGCGTCTGTAACAATTGGTGTCGAGGAGTGGAATTCGGACCCGGGACTAAATTTATTAGGCCCAAATTTGTAGTAGAATCGACAATTCGGAGCGCGTTTCCCGCGCGAAATTATAACGGCGAAATTTGAATTTGTTATACGAAAATAAAAACCCGAATTTTGAAAGTCGCGCTATGGCAGACCAAGACAGCTGGGGTCCGGTAGTGGAGAGTGAGGCAGGGTCGGTCCAGGACCAAATTGAGGGACGCGAGGAGAGCGAAGCAGTGAGGGCGGCAGGGTCGCAAAATAGCGTTGTCACGCACGAGGTGGCCACGGCGTCCACGCCCGCGGCAGCGCCCCTGGTGGATTCGAACCTTTTCCTCCTGCAAATGAGGGCCCTTATGGAACAAATGGTGGGAATGAGGGCTGATAGTGAGCGATTGGAGGGCCAAATGGGGGTAATGGGAAACCAAATGGGGGTAATGAGGGACGAAGCGAGGAGTACCGGTGAGGGGTTAGACAATAATTTTAAGGGTTTAGACAAGAAATTTGGGAAGTTAGACGACAAATTTGAGGGGTTAGACAACGGGATAAAAGAGGTGAAAAAGGGGTTAATGGGGGTAGAAAATAGAATGGCTGCCCAGGAGAATCAGATAGAGGGAGTGAAAAATGGGTTAGAGGGGTTAGAAAACAGTATGGAAGGCAAATTGAGGGACATGAGGAACCAAGCGGAAAGGGAAGTTAACCAAATGGGGCAGCAGATAGAGGGGGTCAGAATGGGGGTAGAAACCAAACTGGATGCTCACAGGGAGGATATGGAGCAGATGAGGGTGGCATCTGGGCAGGAGATGCAAGTGATGGGAGAGGAGATCAGAAGAGGAGTGAGTGAGGAGGTCGGAGGAGTGCGCGAGGAGGTGAGGCACTGTAAGGAGCACATGGAGAAGGAGGTGAGAAAGGGGACTATAAAATTGCAAGGGGGCATAGAGGACCTGACGCAGGAGGTGGAGCAGCTAACAGAGGGACAAAAAGCACTAACGGACCAGGTAAAGAAGAACACAGCGGTAATAGGAGGGTTAAAAGCGACACAAAATGACCTAAAAAATGACTTGGTAGCGACGAAGAGGGAATGTCAGATGGTACGTGAGGGACTGACAACGAGGTTGGACGAGGTGATAGAGGTAATGGAGACGAAGGACCGGCAGGTGAGGACGCACCTGGAAACGGTCAAGGTAGCCTTAGAGGATGAGCTTGAGGAGACGTACCGGGGAATAAAAGAGGTGAAGCAGAAATTAGAAGAAGTGGAAGAAGGGGTGAGCGAAATTAAGAAGCGACGGAGAGAGGATAAGAAAGAGATAAAAGAGGAGATAAAAGAATTGGTCCAAAGTCTGTGTCTGGATCGTGATGATGTGCTCATTAACCGGATGAGGGATTCGCAGGTGATGGAGGAGAAGCGAAGAGGAAGAGGACCCGGTGTAAGTGGTGACCAATATGGTCGTGCGTATGATGCGCCAGGGGATTTAAGAAGCTTGGGGGTCGAGATGGACCCGGGTGTTCGTGAGAGGCCGTTGGTGAAGTGTGCGACAGGTCTGGTGTGCGAAAAAGGAGGTGTGCGAGAAAGTCCGACTCTGGGGTGTGTGAGGAAAAAGTGCGTGCCAAGGAGTGAGGGTGCTGGCGAAAGTGAGTCGGTCGTAGCGCGTGTGCGAGGGAGCACATGGAAGCGCGGTGTTGTGAGTGTTACAGAGGGTGTAACGGGAGAGTGTGCGCGAGAAAGGTGTGGGACGGACAGGTGCATGAGGAAAGAGTGCGCTGTCAAGAGTAAGGGTGAGTGCGCTGTCAAGAATGGAGGTGAGAGTAGTGAGAGTGACAAGGAGAGTGAGTTGGTTGTGACAGGTGAGCGAGGATGTACACCTGGGATGGAAGGATGCACACCTGGAATGGTAGAGCGTGAGTGGGAATGCACGCTGGAGTTGGTGGTGAGGCACGTGGTTGGGTGTGCGAATGAGGGCACACCTGTGATTGTCACAGAGGAGGTGACCGAGGAGGGGGCGCGAAGCGGTGTATTGGTGAGGTGTGCGAGCAACGAATGTGTGCCAAAGTGTTCGGTGGTCAGGTGTGTGACCAAGGCTGTGAGTGGAATGGGTGTACCTGGGTGTGTAAGGAAAGGTACGAGGAGCATGGGCACGGCTGGATGTGTGAGCAAGGAACGGGCTGCGGGGTGTAAGCGTCCAGGTGAAGCATCGACGTTAGACGGGGTAGAGTTTAGAACGACTTATAGCCGAATCGGGCCCTCGGTGCGTGCTGGGCCTCGCTTTGAACGGCCGCGTCCGTGCTCCACTAGGCGGAGCGGGCAGCCCGATAGAAAGGGTCGTCATGGCGACCACTTTTTGTTGAGGCAGTCCGGCAGGTCGAGATCGGGACATGGGATGGCTCCACGCCGAGGTGGTGCGTGGGATCTCGGCCCGGGTAAGCCCCCGTCCCTGTACCGAGTGCCGGACATATCCAGCCGCTGGCACAGAACAACCCGCATTCATGGCTTGGCTTTACGAAGCCGGGCTTTGGACAGGGATTGGCGCACCGAGAGGTATTAGTGAGTAGACTGGGTGATGAGGTTAGTGTTTTGGACCCAAAATTAGAGAAAAACAAAATTTGATGATTGGCAAGGGATTGGCAGTAGTGATTGGCAGATGATGGGTAGTGATTGGCAAATTTTTGATTTGTTGAAATTTGATGTGCAAAATTGGTAGTGAGAGACCCCCGATGTGGTGGGATGGCAAATCCACCATCCTTCCCATGGTGGGGGCAAAGGAGCACTAGATTATGGGGTGTATGGCAGTGAAAACTAGCCCGGGTGGGTTAGGTTATATTGTAGGGATCTAGAAGAGATTGACATTAGGTAACGTTAAGTTTAGTTAGTGACTGATACCTGTAGTGGGGACGCAGGTAGATTAGTGTGGATTATAATGACGTGGGAGCGCAATAGTTTAAAGGGACGACTGGGAAGCGCAAGTTTCAGAGGGGAGTAGTTAGATGAGATGATGCTGTGTGAGAATTGAACAGGTGTGATTGCACAGGTGTGCAACTGGACAGGTGTGTGGAGCAGTGTATGAGTAGTGAGTGTTGTGGATCAGCGCGAATGCGCTTGGGGAGAGAAGGGTGCAGGTGGCACCAGGTGTGAGAGCACAGGTGTGCAAGTACAGGTGTGTGGAGAGAGTTGGAGTAAGTGGTACGGAGTGGTGTGCATGGTGCGAAGGTGTGAATGGGGGAAGAGTGGACCCCTTTCACGAGTACCCGGGGCGGGTAGTGTAAGTGTTAGGTAGAGGGTATAGGTAAATTGTGGTTGGATATTGGCATCTGTGGTGCGGTTGCAGAATGGTGTTGTGGCTGGGTGCATTAGCGTTGTGGAAATGGCTGGGCGTGTAGCCTGTTAGTGTGTGTAGTTGGTTGGGCACTCCACCACTGTGAGGATGTCGGCCAGGTGAGGCCGCAGGTGGGCTCTGGGAGCCGGTAGAGTTGTGGATGGGGCCCGAGGATCCGGAGGACGGACCCGGGTAGCCCAGTGCCAGAGAGGGCACCGAGTGGGGAGAGCGCCAGAGGGCCTTCCCCAGGTAGTTAGGTTAGGGTAAGGAGCAGGTAAGCTCGGAGGCAACTGCAGTGGTGGAGGTGTGCAGGTGGGTAGACCCGCTGGGAGAGGTACACGTCGCGGCCCAGAAATTGTGCGAGGGCACCGGGAGATGAATCGGGGGAGTGAGACCCCAAATTGAAAAGCACCACAGTTTGGCCAATGGGAATTGGTTTTTTAGAACCCATAGTGTAAGAGGGCCAATGGTTTGGCCGGAGAAAGACCCCGGGTAGTGTAAAGTTGTTAAAGTCATTTAGGAAATAGTTAGGATTGATGAACCTGTCGCACCATACGCAGCCACTTACCTGTGGTGATGATGATGACTCCACACCTGTGTTTTCTTTGTTTTGTGTTGCAGAAATGAGATTGCTGTGGATTTGTGAGACGCATCACGACGTGGATGAGACATTGGGGTGATTCCATCTCTCCCTCCCTAGGAGGGACTGATGATGAATTGGTAATGGCAAATTTTGATGTGCAGTTGGAGATGGCAAATTTTGATGAGAGTTGGAGATGGCAAATTTGATTGGTTAGGAGGGAGAGAAGACGAATTTGGTTTATGGGAGGAACGGGGAAGACAGTAGGGATGTTTGTTGATTTGTAAAGTTGATGTTTATGGGTAGTGTTGTGTTGTGTGGATACAGTAAGGGGTAAGGGAGGGGCCATGTAGGTTACCTGGTGGGGGGGGGGGGGCGTACGATAGGAACGTACCTGTCTCACCTGGTTCCCATGTGCCCCCAGTGTGCATCATCTTATATTGCGTGCACTTTTGCGCCCTTACCACCTTACTCACTTGTCTTCTTCTTTTGTCTCCCACCTCCGAGGATCTGGCTTTGGGGTAGAGAGAGAGGAGAGAGAGGTGCTGGCTACGCAGTTGTGGGCCTGCACTTTCGCTGCTTGCTGCCTGGATCGATACACCATATGGACCGCAATGTTTGTGGCCACCCACCATGGACCGCAGCTCTTTTGCGGCCAAGCACCACCCGTGGATGGACCTATGGGTCAACGTGGCACCTATGCCAAACAGGTGAACCACTCTTAGTTGGCCCCTGACGGCGACAATAAAGAAATGGACGCGGTTGGCGCCTTTCTTTATTTTTGAAAGAAGTAAGAAGGCCAAGTGCACCACACGAAGGCAAGACCAGCGGCAGAACATCGGCCGGCTGCGACACCACACAATGATTCATAAACACTTTATTGGTGCACCGGATGGTGCTCACTGTGTGATGGGGTGGTGCTTGATGCTTGGAAGGGGTGCTCTGCACATTATTAAAGGCCGTAGGCCACAGAGCACTCGTGGGTTGGTGTATCGATGCTGGCATGCGTGCGCTCTCTATGCATAACATCTGCATGTGTCCCTCCAAAAACAGGTCCTGGATCGTAGTGTAAATATCAGCGTAGTCTTGTGTAAATAATGCTCCCTACCGGCTGTATGTTTAGTTTGAGGATTCTTTCCGGATTCGGTTATCCTGTGGGTGTGTTTCTGTGAGGAGAAGGGTGCAACGTCGCAGGGGGACATATTTACTCATTTGTGAATATCTGTAAAACTGTCGCACTCAGGGTAGAGTTAATAGTAGAGGGAACTACATTGCGTGCCACACTAAAGTAGGTAAAAATTTATCGGGTCGGGACGCCCCGAGGGTAGAGCAGGGTGCAATGTTGCGAATATGGAATTTGGCCTCCATATCCGCTTGTAAATATTCCCCTATTTCCCCAATACTCCCCAACTATCCCCAATCCCCCATTCCCTAGTCCCATTGTCTGTAAACAACATTCTGTAGAACCGACCTTCCCCTTTTTCCCCCATTAAATGTCGTGCCCAGGTCCACCGCATCTCACGTAGACAACTTTCGGACATCTTGCTAGTTATTCTTAGTCTATGTCAGTTAAGGACTCCTTTCCATTAATTCTGACTCTTCGTTGCACCAGAATGTGATTATATGGCACCAGTAGTGAGTTTAGGACCTTCCCATACCTCCTTCCATCTTCTTCCCCAAACAACAACAACAACAACAACTACAGCTACAACAACAACTACAACCACGGCGCGCGGGGGGAGTGTGCGTCCTCCCACCAGCTCGGTTAGCCGCCATGACCATGCGCTCCACGGGGTTACCACGAAGGGGCTCCCTGTCAGCCCCTCGTCAAGGGCGGAGCCGGTAACCCCCCCCGCATGCACCCAATGAGAAGCAACGAGCCGATTCCATCTGGGGCGGAGCTAACGAGCCGAGGGCGTGTCACTCCCCGCCGGATATACGCAGCGACTTACCGGATGTGAGGTCAGATGCGCCCCGAGCTTGAGAAGACAAGAGAGCCACCTCCGAGCGCTGAGAGACCTCCTGCATCTTTTGGGCCGCGCTATCCTGTCCCTGAGCACAAGGTGCACCTTGTGCTGGCCATCGAATACCCGCTTTCCTTGCCATCAATCCCCGTGTGAGTCAGTTTTCGTCCTGTTTATCTGTGGTCTGTCGGGTTAAAATAAGATTGTGTCTAAGTGCCTATCTTCCTTTGCTGTCCCTCTTGTAGTTGTAATCTAACCTTCCGAACGAATATAACCTCCTCCGGGGGTCTTGAGAACCGTATCCCTGGTGTCGTGTCATTTTAATCCCAGCCGTGTGTCTTTTCCTTCATTGATCTAGCGCAGCGCGATTAGTCAACGTTCGGGTATAATCAGGTAACTTGTGCAGACGTGGTCATACCAAACCGCTCGGTAAATAACATCTAAGCCGCGTCTGTAACAATATATATATATATATATATATATATATATATATATATATATATATACACATATATATTTATATATACACATATATATTTATATATACACATATATATTGTGTTACGGGGTCCTCACCGATCTCCTGGTCTCGGTAAACCTCCGAACCCCGCGAGGAGCCCCGGCAGAAAAAATATGTTATCTTGGAACCGCAGTCTTCTGATTTCTAGACGTTGTAGTATCAGAGTGGTCCTCATTTTCCTTTCGAGGCCGCCCCCCTGAATCTTCGTTCTCCGCACCAGATGTATCATAACTCTCCGTGCGAACTCTAGGTGGGAAGTTAGGTTTATGGAACCTCATCCTGTGGGTTAAGGCATAGTCATCCGCCATGGTTGCTGCCTCATACAACTTTGGTACTTTCCTTTCCTCCAGGCATACTTTAATGTCCTCGTGGACACACTGTTGGAATTCCTCCACCAGGATCAATTGTCGCAATAGTTCGAAGTCTTTCCCAACTCCTTTTGAATCACACCACCTATCAAACATGGTTTCTTTCAATCTGGCAAACTCCACATGGGTCTCACTCTCCCTCTTCCTGGCATTCCGGAATTTTTGCCGGTAAGCTTTCGGGACCAATTCATAAGCTTTGAGAATGTGTTTCTTCAATACCTCGTAATCTGCACATTGGTAAATCGGTAAAGCCGAATAAATCTCTTGAGGTTTACCCACCAGAACACTTTGCACTAGTATAGACCAGAACTCCTCAGGCCAGTTTAACTGTCGAGCCACTTTCTCAAAGTGTGGAAAAAACTTGGCTACCTCCTTTTCATTGAAGGGTGGGACCAGCCTCACATGTCTGCCAACATCCCAGGTGTTCTGACTAGGTGTCGAACCAGTCAGCAGGGATGGTACCTCTCCCCGTTCTCTCATTAACTCCAGCTCCTTGACTTTAATTTCCTGCTGACGCGCCAATTCACGGTCCTTTAACTCCCTTTCGGCTCTTCTCTCCTCTGCTTCGAGTTCTCTTGCAGCTCTCCTTTCCTCTGCTTTTTTCTCTTCTAACCTTTCCTGGAGTTCTCTCTCCACTCTCCTTTCCTCTGCTTGTTTCTCTTCTCTTCTCTCTTCTGCTTTCCTTTCCTCTGCTTTTAATCTTTCCTGGAGTTCTCGCTCCACTCTCCTTTCCTCTGCTTGTTTCTCTTCTCTTCTCTCTTCTGCTTTCCTTTCCTCTGCTTTGTCCCTTTCCTGGCTCTGTAAATGCATCTCCACTCTCCAGTCTCCGGAGCTCCACATTTTCTTGTTCTGGTAACCACTCCCAGGCTACCTCTTCCCATGTTCCTAATCCCACCATAGATTGTATCACCACTGTCTGCAACTCTGCCTTCTTCATATTAGTTCGGACCTCCATGTTTAAATGTTTGGCCAATTTCCAGAGGTCCGATTTTACTAACGCTCTGAACTGTGCTTCACTAGGGGTCACTGTAAACTTCCCTGCGTCAAACTCCATGGTGACTACTGCTAACACCTGTTAACCTTCACACACAAAAAAAAAAAATTTATTATTTTTTTTGGGGAAAAAACTTGGGAATGTTGGAAAAGTTCCACAAACTTGGGAATTCTGGGAATGTTAGGGAATTCTTTCCTGGACTATATTTAGGAAATTTTAGATCCCGGACAAACCCCCCAATTTCTGTTACGGGGTCCTCACCGATCTCCTGGTCTCGGTAAACCTCCGAACCCCGCGAGGAGCCCCAGCAGAAAAAATATGTTATCCGGTGTCGAAAACAAATCAATAGTGGAACCACACCCAAAGATTGTAAATGAACCGATTGTATTAAAAGCACACAGGAAAAACATACAGCAAGGAAAGCAATCAGTCATGCAATTAACCTCAAGATGGTACCACCTTATTACGTAACAGAAACTCACAGATCCCAGTCCCAGCTCAGCAGCAGCTCGGCAGTGATCCGCGCTCCGAGTGAATGGAGCCCAACCCTTCAATGTCTCTATAACTCAACGGAGATGAGGCGGAGACGCGAAGAGGCGAGTACGGCGGTGTAGGTAAGGCCTGGACCGTCACGTGGTCTAATCCAACCGCAACCTGACCGTGGACAGGGAATCCCAAATAAGCGATCCGGATGCGCACCTTCCCCGTTCCGTCAACGAACCGCAGGGCAATCTTCCGACGCCGCTTTAGTGCACACACCTATTTCGGGCAAATCACCAGATGGCGGGACCCGCGGATGCGGCCAACCCAAGATTCCGCGAACGACGCGCGAGGTCCCGGTAATGGTGGCTGGCTCGTCCTCGAGCCGTCGCTGCTCGGCCAAGATTCTCCGGAGTCACACCTGTACCTGGCTTCGCAGGCTTTTCCACAATTCCAGCGATCACCAATCGCTCAAGATTCCCTTCCCGGACTCAAAGTCCCCTCGCGGCTGTCGGTAGACCTGGCTCGTTACGGAGCGCTGACGTCACCGTCTTCCCCGACGTAGCGTGCGCTTCCTCCTCTTCACCTCCTTGTCTTCCGGCTCGGTGTCCTGTATCATTTAAAGTTAGCCTTTTTAACTTTAAATAATCGTTCCTGAATAATAAGCCGTTTGAAGATAATAATAGTACAAAATATCAGCACTATGTCAAGTGGGTGAAAACCACAATAACGGAAGTCACGAACCCGTAACAATTGTTAAGGTTTTTAGAACCTTCACTTTGTAAAATAATAATTCTTGTAAATATCCCCCTTTGTAAAGGTTGCACCCTAGTTAGGACCATGTACAACACGTAGGACACCATAGAAACCTCTCTAGTTATTTCATTAGTCTATGTTTCAGTTAAGGATCTGTTTCCAATAGTTTGACTCTGCGTTGTATTAATTAAATAAGAGTAGGCCCAAAGTTCCTTTCAACAGCGGTGCGATGGTTTTCTATCCCGCAAGCCGCCATAAGCCACGCGGCCAAGTTGGAGAAGAAAGGGGAGGAGCGCCAGGCACGAAGGCGTGGCCCATCAACGCACCATCAAGGGCGGAGCCGGTGAGCCCTTGCGACCAACCAAGGCCGAGGCGAGCTCACCGGTGGGCGTATCGTAAAAGCAGGCGGCTTAATACGTAAAAGGCCAATATAAGCGCGGCGTGGGACTACTTCGAGAGATGAGATAATCGGCAGATGAGTGAGGGAGACCGAAGAATCAGAGTGGGAGAAGCGAGGAGTCCTGTGTGGTTGTTGCACTAACTGGTTGGGCGCGCGCTCCGTAGAAGATCCAGCTATTACGTACGCCGAAGCGTTTCCTCCCCGCTATAAGTAAAGTCCACTCGCGGCCAACGATACGCGGAGCTGCCTGCCGAGGTTTTCGCCACAAGAGCCGGAGCGTGGATTGGGGCCGTAGCCTGGACGGCTTCCCATCGGCCGAACGCTACCTGGACCCTTCACCTCCTACCATCCCTGCCATCCCATCCTCCCATGTAAGTGTGTTTGTTCTGTCCTGGGCGTGTTAATTTAAGACTGTGTAAGGAAGGCTGCCCTGTGTTTCTGCTTCTTCCTCTTCAACTGTATATTCTTTACCTTTCGTTTCCTCTTCTAGTACTGCATAAATAAACCCCATTTGTTCTTTCTTTACCCCTTTTGGTTTCTTCTCATCCGATCGCTTTCGTCCTGTCCCCAATTGATATACGTGGCATGATTTGGCCAACGCTCAGGATCGGGTTAGTGTTTGCTAACGGCTCGGATCTCGGACTGCTAACCACTCGGCAAACTCCATCTTGTCCGGGTCCAAGCAGGGAATTATATCCCTGCTTTGCGGAGGGATTGGCAAAGGTATTTGGGAACCCGTTGACCAATCACCCTGGCCAATCTCACCCCGCAAAGGAGCGAGTAATTTCCAGGACTGGGGGAATCGGCCAGTGTAAAAGACAAGGGGATTAACCCCCCCTTGGTAAGGGGAGCGCCGACCCCCGGATCCGCAACAATATATATATATATATATATATATATATATATATATATATATTGTTGGGGATATGGGAATTGTGTGGGTAATCTGATGTAAATTTTCCCCTTTTTGTATGTTGTAAATCTTGTAAATATCACCCTCCAATAGTATAAAGATCAAAAGTCGCCCGTAGTTAATCCATTGCATACACGTAGCCAATCTTAAATTCCCCTCGTAGTTATGTCCTTAATACATGTTAGT
The DNA here is from genome assembly GCF_964187855.1 of Myxine glutinosa. Taxonomy (NCBI): domain Eukaryota; kingdom Metazoa; phylum Chordata; class Myxini; order Myxiniformes; family Myxinidae; genus Myxine; species Myxine glutinosa. The sequence continues at coordinate 8,706,374 of NC_136270.1, read as the reverse complement.
ATAAGGCTCTGTGGCCCACTAGTTCATTACGTTGCATCAATTAAATAAGACAGGTCCCTCCGACGCCCCATGGCATCTTCCAAGTGCCAGGTTTAGCCACTTTGCTGCATTTCATCTCCCGTCCACTTTGCTGCATTTTTACTCCTTTAGCCACTTTGCTGCATTTCATCTGCCGTCCACTTTGCTGCATTTGACTCCATTATGCACGAGGTAACCTCGAAGAAGAAAGGCGTGTCCCCACCTCGTCATAGAGGGGAGGAGTGAGTCAGCCCCACTCAACCAACCAAGAACAAGGGGTTGGACTTGGAGAGGGTGTAGAGAGAAACATCGAGTAGGTTCACGAAGGTTCAAGGGCGTGGCATATAGAACCCGCACGACGGCGCCCCCACGAGAAACGCGCAAGGAGAGAGAAATACGTGCGACGATCGCACAGGCAGGAGATCGGAGAGAAAGACGCGTCAGACGATTTGGAAAGAAGGGGAGGACCAAAAGAGCCCGAGGCGTGCAGCGACAACCAGTCCCTGCCGCGTGCAACGAGATACATGTGCCGACGTCGCCCTGCTCGCTCCCAGCCTGACAAGGACCGGCTTGCTGTGCGCCCTGCCAAGCCTTCCAGCTTGTGTTTCAACCTTCTCCCTCCAGCAAAAACCAACCTGCAATTTCCCCATTCGTGTACGTGAGTTTGTTCTGTGTGTCTTGTCCCTGGGTTAATTAAGACTGTTAATAGGTAAGCTAACGATTTCACTGTGTCACCTGCTTTTTCCATTTCCCTGTATATAACCTTGACTGCTCCTTTTGCTTTAGTGTGTGTAAATAATAAATCCTGTTATTCCTCTGTACGTCTTCTTCTTCCTCTTCACATTCGGTCGCTTTAGAGGTTTCCATATTGAATATCTGTGGCGCGATTTTGGCCAACGTTCAGGAATCGGGTTAGTCGGGGTAACTGTTCGGGTGCGGCGGCCATCCGCTCGGCCAATTAACATCCTAGCCGCGTCTGTAACAATATACATATATATATATATATATATATATATATATATATATATATATATATATATATATATATATATATATATATGGGATATATCATTTTAGCCCTATCACTCAATGGAGAAGAATCACTTAAAATTTTTAAACAACTCTCGTATCTGGATCCGGATTTGAATCTTCACCAAAATACACTCAATTCTTCCTGCCCACACACCTAAACTGTCCACCAAGTTTCATCCAAATCCATCCTCAACTCTTTGAGCTATCGTGATATATATCGTTTTTTGCCCCATCTCTCAATGGTGAAAAATAACAATAAAATTTCTCTGATCCAGATCCTGATCTGGATCTTCGTCAAAATCTAATCATTTCTTCCTTGTCACATACACAACCTCTCCACCAAATTTCGGCCAAATGCACTTGGATTAACATTTAAATGCACTTAGAGTAAAACAACAGAGAAGCTCAGCAGGGATTTGGTAGTCAACAAACAGATGATGAGAGGATATCAAGGCAGATACAAAATCGTCTGCAGCATTAGCCCGTTCAGACTCAAACAACCACATAATACAAAGTTAACCAAGATACGTTTCAAAAAACATTCAAGGCATTAACACATCAGTTCTGCATGGTGATCGACTCCCAAATTCACAATTAAAACGAAAAAAATCTGTAATGTAATCCTTTAGGCATCGATGAGGGCATCCGGCCCATCGTGGTCTGGCCTACGGACATGCCCTGGGGGTCACTTAATGGCTTTCCCTGGGTGAATCACCAACATCTTCTACTCTCCCCACAACTGTGAATGAACTTTGCTAATAAAACGTCGACCTTGTGATATGTTGCACATTATTTTCTGTTCACCTTGTTGAAGAAAAACACATGCCCCCTTTTCTGCTATGACTGGATAAGGGTGTGTATCATAGGTGGTACTCAGTTTTTTGAGCCCCCCAAGAGGATAGGGGATGGCTTATTGCTGTTGTCGGGTTTGTTTCTACAATTGGTGACCCAATTTTGTAATGCTACTACAGAGTTTCTTTGACCCCCTAGGAGTACTAAATCAGCATTTAGAATTTTTTTTTCTTCCTGTGTTCAATATTGGTGTTTTTTTTGTTTTTTTTACAAATAAATTGCCCGCCAGTCTACCAATCTACCATCATTGAGCATATCGCAACATAAAGTGAGGCGCATGTGTGTGCCATCATGTACTCTGCTTGTGCCAAGTTTGAACAAAATCGGACCATGAGTGTTCAAGAAATGGTTGGGGACATGTTTAAGTAACAAAATGGCCGCCAGTCGGCCATCTTAGATCTGCTCGAGAAAGAAAATGGTGTGCATATGTAAGCCATCATTCATTATCTGTGTGCCAAGCTTGAACAACATCGGTAAATACATATCCGAGAAATGGTTGAGGACATGTTCAACATCGGGGTTTTTACAACTAAAATGGCCGCCAGTCGGCCATCTTAGATCTGCTCTCGAAAGAAAGAGGTGTGCATATGTAAGCCATCATTCATTATCTGTGTGCCAAGTTTGAACAACATCGGTAAATGCATGTCGGAGAAATGGTTGAGGACATGTTCAACATCAGGGTTTTTACAACTAAAATGGCTGTCAGTCGGCCATCTTTGATCGCATTGTGAAAGAAAATGATGTGCATATGTATACCATAATGTATTATCTTTTTGCCAAATACAAACAAAATCAGTCCATACATCTGCAAGACTACGTCCAACGGGGGATAATAATGTGAATGGAAATAACGCAGGGTTGACATAATTATTTTTGACCTTGACCTCATGTTTTGGGTCATGATCTAATTATAGGCATTTTCATATTTTTTCACCATAACTCGATGAAGTTTGCCTGATCAGAATGAAATCGCCCTCTCTTGATAGCCTTGCGCAAGGCACATTTATGCTTGATTTACATCATACCCTTCCGAGTTAACGGTCAAGATCTTACAACCCTAGAAGTACCAGACCATCATTTAGGTTTTTCTCCATTTTTTCTGCCCCCATGTTTGAGCTGTACTCGGATCTGGCTGGGATTTTCAGAACAAAATTTTGCAACAATAATGGGAATCGAAAGTATGCAGGATTGACAATTTTTTTTATCTTTCCCCATTTTATAAGGTCTTTACCTAATTATAGACATTTAAACATATTTCACCATACCTCAAATAAGATATGTCTGATCGGAATGAAATTGACCTCTTTTGATAGCCTATAACAATGCACATTTACATTTAATTTGCATCGTACCCCTTCAGGTTAAAGGTCCTCGTCAAATGGTTGTCTGAAAAAAAAACGTGTTTTTGTTATTACTCAATTTGGCCAATGTGGAATCTCAAAGACCACTTAGACCTGCACTGAAGTTGTGTACCTGATACTTGTTTCATGTCCATGACCTACCTTTTTGGAATTGCGAACCCATTAACAAAAAAAACCAACTTTTTGATCATAACTTGAATATAATTTTCCTACGATTTTCAGGATGTTAAGTTTTATGGATAGATTGGAGATGGGGACACATTTTCGTAATTTACTCTATCTCCCTAAATGTTGAAGGTCAAGGTCATATGGTGGTCCAAAAAAAAAAAGGCTGTCATTGGATAGTGGGCCAAGGGTAGAGACATGGGCGATCACCAAGGATAAGCCATGGGAGGTTTTCCCTTGGCGATCGCTTTATGATCACAGATATATAGTTATGTTTTGGTTGTTGTCGAAGAACTACATCACCTATATGTACGTCGTGAGTTGAAGCATGCCTCTTGGCCTCCTAATTTGGTTTGATAACCCAGTTTTGGTCGGTCCCGGGCATTTTGGAGTACAGGATTGTTGATCCAAGTTGGAAGGAGAAGGATTTAATTTTTGTGTGGACTTTTCTTCCCAAAATAAGCGCTGCTGTAGATGCCCAGTGATACAATGCAGTGTTGTACGATAATTTAGTAGAAATGTGAAGAGCTCCTAATGCCAATTCCTGTGATCAATGCACGAAGAGCCTGCGTGAATTCCTGCGCGAAGAGCTTAACACAAAGTGTAGAAAAGAACGTTCTATCTCCGAGTTTGCTTGAGGCCAATAAAGCGTAATTACCTACACCACCAAAGGTGAGAGATCTTGCGGGGGAGGCCACGATTTTTCGAAGCTGTCCCGATCTTCAAGCACGCTCGAAGTTAAGTCATTGTTCACAATTGTATTTTTGTCGAAACTGTATTTATCTTACGTGTGTGTACCTAAAGTGCGTCCCTTGGAAGATTATCGGTGTTAATCTTTCATACATACAGTCACGTGAAAAAGTAAGTACACCCCATGTAAAGTTTTGACTTTTTCAACATATTTCAACATACAGCTATTTGATCTTCATTTCATCAATATTGATAGATAAAGGTGATATAATATAACAAATATCATGAAACATTTACATTTTGTAGTCCATTGTAAAATTTAAATAAACATAAATGCAAATTTCGCATGTGGAAAAAGTAAGTACACCCCTACATTTATCACTACTTCAAATACCTAAAATTAGAATCAGGTGCACCAGCTCAGGTGCAAATGATTACAACATCGTTGGAGAGGATCTTGGAGGAACCTGTCTTATTTAAACCTCAGACATTTAGTTTGGTTTGCTCTTTGTTGTTGAAGTGTGCGGCGTCACCATGCCAAGATCAAAATAACTCTCTGAGGCCTTCAGAAAGAAGGTTATAGATTCCTACGAGTCTGGGAAGGGATTTAAAAACATCTCCAAACAATTTGAAATCAATCATTCGACTGTCCGGAAGATCATCTACAAGTGGAGAAGATTCCAAACAACTGCCAACTTGTTCAGGCCAGGCCGCCCCAGCAAGTTCAGCCCGAGAGCAGACCGCAAGATGCTGAAAGAAGTCTCTAAGAACCCCAGAATGTCATCACGGGACCTACAGGTAGCTCTTGCCACTGTTGATGTCAAAGTGCATGAGTCTACCATTAGAAAGAGGCTGCACAAATTTGATCTACATGGGAGGTGTGCCAGGAGGAAACCTTTGCTGTCCAGAAAGAACATCAGGGCAAGACTAAAGTTTGCCAATGAACACCGAGGCAAAGACCAGCACTTCTGGATCAATGTGCTCTGGACAGATGAGTCAAAGGTAGAGCTATTTGGCCACAGTACCAGAAGACATGTTTGGCGAAAACCAAAGACAGCATTTGACCACAAGAACCTGATGCCAACTTTAAAGCATGGTGGTGGAAATATTATGGTTTGGGGCAGCTTTGCTGCATCAGGGCCTGGGCAGCTCACCATCATAGAATCCACTATGAATTATTCATTGTACCAGAGGATGCTTGAGGATAATGTGAGGCCATCTGTCGGAAAGTTGAAGCTCAACCGAAGGTGGACCTTGCAGCATGACAATGACCCTAAACATACCAGTAAATCCACCAAGGAATAGCTGAAAAGAAAGAAATGGAGGGTTCTGGAATGGCCAAATCAAAGCCCGGATCTAAATCCCATCGAGATGTTGTGGGGGGATTTGAAACGAGCTGTGCATGCAAGAAACCCCTCAAACATCACACAGCTGAAAGAATTCTGCATGGAGGAGTGTGCAGAAAGGGGGCAAAAAGTTTCTGCCAAAGGGGGCAATACCACCTATTAGAGCCAAGGGTGTACTTACTTTTTCCACATGCGAAATTTGCATTTATGTTTATTTAAATTATACAATGGACTACAAAATGTAAATGTTTCATGATATTTGTTATATTATATCACCTTTATCTATCAATATTGTTGAAATGAAGATCAAATAGCTGTATGTTGAAATATGTTGAAAAAGTCAAAACTTTACATGGGGTGTACTTACTTTTTCATGTGACTGTATATATAAATATTTTGTTATGTCGGTAGGGTAGCAATATGTAGAGCCAGATAGATCTGTGTAGGTAGGTATTCGTCTGTCGCGGAAAGGAATCTGCCCTGTAATAAGTTTCATGTGTCGGCGTTTTGTCGGTTAAGAGTATACCTGTAAGCATACCAGGATGTTCGAGTGATAAGTCGCGTAGGAATTAAAGAGTAGTGCCCCTGTATGTCTCACCTGGTCAGCCAAACCTTTGTCCCGTATGGCAATGCACACCACTTAGACACTTAGTTAGGATCTCCTTAGTGCAACATTAAATGACTCCCTTCCCTGACAGTGACTTCGGAAGGAACAGGCAAAGAAACCAGGCCGGGGCGCCGCCGATGATGGCCGCCGCCAATTACACCTCCGAAAGGCCTAACCACATCGAGTGTCACGCGCTATCACCACGTTACACGCTACGCGCTATCACCACGCTACACGCTACGTGCTATCACCACGCTACATGATACAAGTTATCGCCACGCTACGGTCCTGTGATTGGTCGGCGCGCTGGGCGCGAACCTCCAGCCAACGAGTGCGAGAGGCGCGAAGCTGGAAGGTTTGGTGGAAGTCGATGGTTGGGAGCGTGCCAAGGCTGACGTCACCGAAAAGGTTATTTAAGGGAGCGACGAACGCCATTTTCTCTCTTGTCTCTGGCTCTTCTTCGTCCTACGCAGCACAGGTCTCTTGCAGTTCTTGCATCTCTTGTGGTTCGTGCCCTTGTTTGCGTAGCTAGCCTTTTTGGACATCCGGCGCTTCGTTTTGCGCAGCTCGAGTTGAGTTGAGTCATACCCCGAGTGGAGTTCGCTTGCGTCTTACACGTTTGCTTCGGGAGAGCTGACTGGGACGTGGCAGGCCGATCGTGTGTGAAGATCGACCTCGCTTGGAGCCGCTAGCCTGCGTTGGACGCGCGGTGCTTTTCCTGCTGTGGGACCTCGTGGGTGCTTTGGAATTTGGAGCAAGGCCTGGTGGCGCGCGAGCACGAGCGGAGCTTGGAGCCGCGTGGTGGACGATACAAAGACAAGACGAGGGAGAGATAAGGCCAATCCCCATTACATTTTACACAACGTGTTCTTTTCCTTTAATTCATATTCCTGTGTCTCTTTTCTGATATCTGTGTGTGGGGACGTCCCAATTTAGGCTTCTTTATTAGTTTATTACCGCGTTTTCCTGTTCCTGCGTTCCGGTTCAATAAACCCTTGTATTATTTTCCTTTCCCATTCAAACCTGTGCCCGCTTGAGTTTATTGCCCCTACAGGGTCGGAGTGTCGCAGTTAAATGCTTGCGCAGCTTCCATTTTCCTCCTTCCTCCCACGTGACATATAGCCGAATCCGTGTTTGGTTATCGCCTCCATTAAATCCGTTTCGGTCCATCCGCGACCTTCTGGTGTTAACCGGAGTCGCGCGACAATATACATATATTTAGATATGGTGACAGCCATCTTGGATTTTGACGTGGCGACCTAATTTTCAATAGGGTTCTTCCATATACCTAGTTGCACCCACACACCAAATTAGAATTCGGTCCTTCGCTTACTTTTATAAAGATATTGCAGTGCACGTACGCACGCACGGACGGACGGACGGACGGACGGAAGCACGCACGCACGGACGCACACGCGGACGGAGGGTAAAACCATAGTCCCCCTTTTGCTCCGCGATGCGACGGGGGACAATAAAGCAATGTACCAAGTTTCAGTTGAATATGCTAATGGGTATGGTAAAAAGTCTGTAAAACCAGAGGTGGGACAGACAGATGGATGGACGGACGGATGGACAGACAGACACCAGACCGACACCTATAGTCCCCTCCAGTGAAACTGGTAGGGGACTAATAACTAGAGAGTTCAGAGAACACCTTAACCTGTGCAGTCATGAAAAAAAGGACATCAGACTTTATTGGAACTTGGACATGGGACATGGGACTTAGAAATACCATCTAAATGATTCCATGTACTACATATATCATGTACTCAAATACAATCAAAATGCACCTCCTGTATCATATCATGCCTTCCCTCATAGTAAACCTACCTGTTTCATAATTTTCATCACACACCCATGTACCATATAATACTTTCACAACACACTCAAGAAGAAAAATACCTGCAAATGAAGGTTCTTCTTTGTCAGCTTATTACAATGGTGTACGTGCTCACTGTTAATCTGGGGTTGAAATTGGTATGAATCGAAATCCCAAGGACTTGTTATTAAAGAGCACATTAAACGAACTGACATATCTGCTCAACTTTCACCTCAACATAGTAAATATCATTCACCGTTTCATTCAGAAGATTGCTCCAGGATATCCCATCCGTTTAGGTAAAAAAGCTATAAACCACCCCACTCCCTCAAAGAACACTTCATTTGAGCACCCCCTGTATTTGATGCATGTTCAAGCTTTTTATAAAGTGCCAGTACTACAGAAATTCACAAATGTCAATTTAGTCAATTTGCTATATTATAACCGAAACAAAAGAGCCGAAGATGGAGAACAGAAGAGAGTGCCATGTTAGGACTAAAAGAGTAAGAGCGATGTGGGAAATGAGATGGGATGGAAAGAGAAGGAGGTTGAAATTGAAAAGCAAGGAGATAGTGGTGAATAAAGGATTATGGAACCTGAAGTGTCACTTACGGAGGGAAGGCTCCAGAGAAAGAAATTGCAAAATAGATGGTGACAGACAGAGATGTGGAAAAATGAGTATGTTACCAAACTGTTTCCATTTGCATGAAAATGGTGTTCAAGACAAAAGAAAAGAACATTTCAACCAAGCAATAGGGAGCTCATTTGCATTTATATGACCCAGTGAGCAAATTAACCAGTGAGAGGCCTGGTGTTCATGCTTGATAGGCCGGTAGGATGAGACACAATGGACAGGTGTGTGTTATTGGTTGTTATCTCCATACGCGGGTTTCAGAATGTGGAACAGAGCCCTCCCAGGACTCGAAGTATCCACATTTGTGGGTGTATATATACAGTGACGTAGTGATGGGGGGCGGAGGGAGCGAACGCACCAGGCACGAAGTGGATGGGGCGCCAAATGACACCCTCAAAAAAAACGTTTTCATGCCCCATTTGGTTGTATTGCATATAAATTTTAATACAACGAACTCGTGAGATCACGAGAAGCAACTCTGAGAACCACGCTTTACAGTTTAAACTTCGTGCTACGTATCAATGTGTCATGTCGATGTTTACAAACTCTTTTCCATCCGGATTCACTTTTTTCCTAATTCCTATTTCTATCACCTGTCACAATAAATAAATCCGTGTTCCAGTGTTGCTGCCTTCTGCTTAGATCTCTCATCTTGTATAATGAGGTTTAATAATTATGAATTCGGTAACACAGAGATCACCCATTGGCCCAAGGGATGGAGGGGTGTAACTGTTGGACGTTTGTTATGCAATTACGTCGATCAAATCTAGATATCTCAGGTGTTATGTCCCAATCAGCGAAAGCCAGGATTACGTGTCAAGTGAGTTCTTGAACTTCCTTGCCTTCCTCTGCTGCTCTGTCTCATCAGCCCTAGTCTCTAGGCCATAGAAATACCACACCTTGCTGCATGCATGTTTGATGTCGTTTTTGTTAACGGCCGGCCTTGTAGCATACCTGCCTGCTGCACTGCTTCAGCATTAGTTTACCTTTCACAAAGCCCAGGTCTGCTTGGACCAGGGCGGGGATTATACGTTCGTTTTATTATTGCCAAATGGTACGAATATTATTATTGTTGTTAATATTATTAGTATTAATAAATGCTTTCTTACAATGTTATCATTGTTTTTGTTATTTATTTTGTAATAGGAATACCATACCATGGAAGGACCTATTAAACTGCTCTATACACCTTAACATGGCCCGTGTTTAGAAACACAGGAATTCTTCTGGATTCTTTGTAGTTAATAAGCCGAATCATCTCAGGAGATCATAACTAAATCTATTCTCATTTTGAAAAACTTCCAGGGCTCTGCTGCTGAGTCTGCTGGGGAGGCTTAGAGCTCTTTCATATGGCTCCCTCAAAAGGAATTTCTGACTATATCAGTGCCTGCAGGGGGGCAATATTTTTGACCTTCGCCCCGAATGCCACAAACCATCACGACGCCACTGTCCATACACAACATGACCAAAAGTATGTGGACACCCAAACATCGAACATCTCATTCCAAAATCATGGTCATTAATGTGGAGTTGGACCCCATTTGCTGCTAAAACAGCCTCCACTCTGGGAAGGCTTTCCACTAAATGTTGGAACATTGCTGTGGGGATTTGCTTCCATTCAGCCACAAAAGCATTAGTGAGGTCGGGCACTGATGTTGGGCGATTAGATCTGGCTCGCTGTCGGCATTCCAATTCAACCCAAAGGTGTTCGATGGGGTTGAGGTCAGGCCTCTGTGCAGGCCAGTCAAGTTCTTCCACACCGATCTCGACAAACCATTTCTGCATGGCCCTCGCTTTGTGCAGGGAGGCATTGACCTGCTGAAACAGGAAAGGGCCTTCCCCAAACTATTGCCACGAAGTTGGAAGCACACAATCGTCTAGAATGACATTGTATGCTGTAGCATTAAGATTTCCCTTCAATGGAACTAAGGAGCCTCGCCAGAACCATGAAAAACAGCCCCAGACCATTATTCCTCCTCCACCAAACTTTACAGTTGGCACTATGCACTCGGGAAGGTAGCGTTCTCCTGGCATCTGTGAAACCCAGATTTGTCCGTCGGACTGCCAGGTGGTGAAGCATAATTCATCACTCCAGAGAACGCGTTTCCACTGCTCCAGAGTCCAATTGCGGCGAGCTTGACACCACTACAGCCGACGCTTGGCATTGCGCATGGTGATCTTAGGCTTGTGTGTGGCTGCTCGGCCATGGAAACCCATTTCATGAAGATCCCGACAAACAGTTGTTGTGCTGATGTTGCTTCCAGAGGCAGTGTTGAACTTGGTAGTGAGTGTTGCAACCGAGGACAGACGATTTTTACGCGCTACACGCTTCAGCACTCGGCGGTGATCCTGTTCTGTGAGTTTGTGTGGCCTACCACTTTGCAGCTGAGTTTTGGTTGCTCCTAGACGTTTCCACTTCACAATAACAACACTTACAGTTGACCGGAGCAGCTCTAGCAGGGCCGAAATTTGACGAATTGACTTGTTGGAAAGGTGGCATCCGATGACGGTGCCATGTTGAAAGTCACTGAGCTCTTCAGTATGACCCAATCTGCTGCCAATGTTTGTCTATGGAGATTGCATGGCTGTGTGCTTGATCATATATACCTGTCAGCAATAGGTGTGGCTGAAACAGCCGAATCCACTAATTAGAAGGGGTGTCCGCATACTTGTGGTCATGTAGTGCATATATGTTTGTGGATATATACACAAAGAATTAAGTTAAGCACCCCCCCCGTTTTTTTACAACCTCGCACATTACAAGTTTGTTGTCGTCAAAACAGTGTAATATACCCATGATATTGCTATATTTTCTGGAGAAGTGATATTATGGTCACATAAAAACATAACAATCATGCCGTTTTCAATATTTTATTCTGAATAATTTAAGGTGAAATATATTGGGAATTTTAGGCATCTTTTCACCTCAATTTAAGTATGGAGCTATAGGTCCATCACGGACAGTGTGGATGACGTTTATGTTTTCTAACGTACAGTCATTGTTCTGAGAAGACCTCTAGCGATCTTTGCGTCAATAACGTGTGTAGGACCCACGTGATCGGATCACTGACTCAACCCTACGTCTCATAGACCCTGTAAGCCGTCGTATGCGTTGCTGTGGCAGGTTGTTCCATTCCCGATGTAATGCACGTTGCAATTCATCCAGATTGGCTATTGGAGGGACCATCGTACATATACACAAAGGAATACATATACACAAAGAATATATATTAGGGGGTGCTTAACTTAATTCTTTGTGTAGGGGTGCTTAACTTAATTCTTTGTGTATATATATATATGTATATATAAATATATATATAAATATATATATATAATATATATATATATATATATATATATATATATATATATATATATATATATATATATATATATATATATATATATATATATATACAGTATATATATATATATATATATACAGACTTGGCATTTAATATGGAATATTTTTTTTGTGGGGGTGAACTTACTTTTCAAGATGACTTAGAACCAAAAGTTCATTGGAATTATGTTGGAATTATTCTAGATTTTGTTAATGTGACCTTTAAAAGAAACAAAAACCACATTTGACATTTCGAAGCAAATAAATTGATCCTTGAAAGTGATGTAAACTGATATCGAACTCAATTCACGGACAGTACTGTGTTAAACTTCTATGCGTTTTCCAGAAGTATCTCTTTATTTTGCACATTAGCCAATTTTTTTTTCAACAAAAACAAAAGTTAAATTACGACTGGGATTATGGATAGTAAAATTACAGTTCAGTACTTCGTGTAACCCCCACGAGCATTCAGGAGAGCACGTACACATTGAGCATGCTGTTCACGAGATTCGCCAAGGTTTGGACAGGAATCTCTTGCCATGCAGTGACAATAGCCTGATGCAATTCATGCACAGAGGTCGGCTGCTGGTCCAAGTGGTCGATTTGACGCGTTAATTCTGCCCACAAGTTCTCTATCGGATTCATATCCGGGGACATGGCAGGCCACTCCATATGCTCTACACCACGGTCAGCAAGAAAGTGTTGGATCATGCGAGCACGATGAGGCCGTGCATTGTCATCTTGGAAGACAAAGTTTCCTCGAAAGGCTGCACGAGCAAATGGAAGCAATGTTTCTTCCAGAATGGCCCTGTACTTGAACTGGGTCAGGTTTCCATTCAGAACAACCAGGTCAGTTTTGCCCCCTGCATGAAAAGCAGCCCAAACGGTCACCCCACCACCTCCAACCTGGACTCTTGGCACTATACAATCTTTGTTGTAGGCTTCATGCACTTATCTGCGCACTCGGACGTGGCCATCTTGACGATAGACCAGAAATCTAGACTCGTCACTGAAGATCACGTGATTCCAGTGTCCTGGCTGCCATTGACGGTGCTCTCTGGCCCACTGCAATCGGCGCTGGCGGTGTTGTCTGGTCAGGCGTGGCTTTCTCAGGGGACGCCTGGCATGATAGCCTGCTTGAACCAGTCGTTGGTTGACTAGCCTTCTGGATACAGGCACATTTGTCAGTTGCTGCCACTCAGCCCTAAGCCGATTAGCTGACTTGGTACGGCCATTGCGGACTAACCGGTGCAGCTGGCGATCATCCCTCCTTGTGGTTCTGCGGGGACGTCCTGGCCTCGGTATTGGAGTAGGGACACCCCTCTGAGCATTTCGTTTCAGGATCTTTGACACCTGACCTTGAGTGATGCCATACTGCCGAGCAATAGCACGCTGTTTCATGCCGTAATTTAGTAAAGCCACCACTCCATGACAAACAGCATTGTCGAGTTGACGGACCATCTCCAGAGGAAGCGGCAATAACTTTTGGAGACGTGCAGCAGTTGTTTTCCACTACAACAGAACGCAACAACCCTTGTATACCCGACTGTGAAGCCAATCATCAAATGCACCTGTCCGTACATTTTGCCACGCCACCTGTGATATAATCCTGTTGTTGACTTCTTGCTGCGACAGACAATCAGTGACATGGTTCTTTTAACAAATAAATCACCAAGGTGTAAAAGAAACTGACCAGATTGATATACTGAGTTAAGAAAGTAAACCCAAGTCAAGAAAGAAAAAAAAATTCCATATTAAATGCCAAGTCTGTTTATATATATATATATATATATATATATATATATATATATATATATATATATATATATATATATATATATATATATATATATATATATATATATATATATATACATACATACATACATACATACATACATACATACATACATATATATATATATATATATATATATATATATATATATATATATATATATATATATATATATATACAGTGAAACCTTGACTTACGAGTTTAATTCGTTCTGTGACCGAGCTCGTAACTCAATTTGCTCGTTTCTCAAATTAAATTTCCCCATTAAAATGCATTGAAATGCTATTAATCCGTTCCAGCCCCCAAAAAACCACACCAATTTTTTTTGTTACGTGTTTTTAAATAAGAAAAATGTACTTTATAAATAACAAATAATGTATAAACAAGCACGACCTCGTATATACTGTACATAATAAGCGGCGTTACGCACGCTGCTTGTAAACAAGGAGGAAGCGGACAACGCGGTAATTTGTAAGAGTCTTTATTCAAGAGCTCACTGTAACACTGGCGCGCTCCGGGCTGCGCGCCCGGTGTATATCCTGAGGCCACGCCTACCCCTCGGCGTGACCGCCGCCCACTCGGTGCGCGGAATGATGTCACCACGCCAGTGAGCTTCCGTGTCCGCCACAATGTAAAGAAATAAACTGGTTTTATTAAGTGTATTTACCTTGAAGATCAGACGAAGATGCTGGCGGAGGTGGAGGAGATGACTTTTGCCTTTTTCGCCACACTTTCCTCGCTTTCACTTGCAGGGCGTTTCAATAAAAACCTGTCCAACGAGGTTTGTTTCTTCCTCCCTTTCAAAATGTTTCGATCGTACTGCTACGATCGTACTGCCTCGCCAAGTCGACAACACGCACACCGCGCTCATGTTTTTCGACGATTGCGTGTTTTATATCCAAGCACATCATCCTCTTCTTCTTCTCAGTACTGCCCTTGGCACTCAATTTCTTAGGACCCATGGTTAAAACTAAGAAATTTTCCAAAATAACCAACATGCGAAAACAAAGCAGCAGCAATATACGGCAGAGATGCTTGCACGGCAAGATAACCACGTGACCTGAACCCACCTGGTGGCGGGTGGCGTAAGCTCCAAAATAACCAAAATGCGAAAACAAAGCAGCAGCGATATACGGCAGAGATGCTTGCACGGCAAGATAACCACGTGACCGGAACCCACCTGGTGGCGGGTGGCGTAAGCTCCAAAATAACCAAAATGCGAAAACAAAGCAGCAGCGATATACGGCAGAGATGCTTGCACGGCAAGATAACCACGTGACCGGAACCCACCTGGTGGCGGGTGGCGTAAGCTCCAAAATAACCAAAATGCGAAAACAAAGCAGCAGCGATATACGGCAGAGATGCTTGCACGGCAAGATAACCACGTGACCTGAACCCACCTGGTGGCGGGTGGCGTAAGCTCCAAAATAACCAAAATGCGAAAACAAAGCAGCAGCGATATACGGCAGAGATGCTTGCACGGCAAGATAACCACGTGACCGGAACCCACCTGGTGGCGGGTGGCGTAAGCTCCAAAATAACCAAAATGTGAAAACAAAGCAGCAGCGATATACGGCAGAGATGCTTGCACGGCAAGATAACCACGTGACCGGAACCCACCTGGTGGCGGGTGGCGTAGGCTCCAAAATAACCAAAATGCGAAAACAAAGCAGCAGCGATATACGGCAGAGATGCTTGCACGGCAAGATAACCACGTGACCGGAACCCACCTAGTGGCGGGTGGCGTAAGCTCCAAAATAACCAAAATGCGAAAACAAAGCAGCAGCGATATACGGCAGAGATGCTTGCACGGCAAGATAACCACATGACCGGAACCCACCTGGTGGCGGGTGGCGTAAGCTCGTAACTCAGATCTCGGCTCGCATCTCAAAGCAATAAACCGCCCGAGCGACGGCTCGTATCTCGGAAAACTCGTAAGTTGGTGCACTCGTAAGTCAAGGTTTCACTGTATATATATATATATATATATACGGTGTACTTATTATAAATCGGGGTACACACCGTGATCATTCATCCCAGCAAGCTGGTACTCAATTTGCCAACCTCGGAAGGATGACAGGCTGAGTCAACCCCCCTGGCGTTAATTCAGCGATCGACCGGGATTCGAACCCAGGAAAATATGATCCCAAGCCGGCACCCTAACCGCTAAGCCAACACCAGGCTAATCTATCTATAATTCCAGTAATCTCTGTGTGTGTGTGTGTGTGTGTGTGTGTGTCTGTGTGTGTGTATGCGACCGCTGTTTCTCGACAACTACCGGTCCGATATACTTGAAACTTGCCAGGTATATTGCTGGGGACCCGAGGATGTGCCTTTTCAAGGTTTCATATTAATCGGACAAGTAGTTACCGAGCTATGTCCAAAAAACGATTCAACCAATCAGAGAGCAGCGAGTTATCACGTGTGCCGAACATGGCGAACAGACTCTGCCTCGGACGGCACATTTGAGAGCGTATTCATTTATTTCACGTTGGCAAACTATGTTGCCGCTATGTTGGCGTTAAACTATGTTTTAAAACTAATTAAAACTAATTTGCGATTCTTTCGCTTTCCTGCGCGTTTGTGCACGCTATGGCGATTTCTTTACCAAACTCCGCAAGCCGTTCGCTTTGGACCAAACCATTTCATGTAAATAGAGGGGGGGGATTGTCACCGTACTCGCAAGCCGTTCGCTTTGGACCAAACCATTTCATGTAAATAGAGGGGGGGGATATAATTTTAGATATAGATATAGTACGGGCATGCCCTAGTATATACAACACCAACAACACCAGGCTTTTTATACTATGTTGTAATTTGTTTCCTATCAGCTACTTACCCTTCTTGAGCTCCTCGGCATTACTGTAACGTCGCACCCAGAAGCCTAGATATATATATAACTGGCATATATATCTATCTATAATTCCATTAATCTCTGTGTGTATGTGTGTATGTGTGTATGTGTGTATGTGTGTTTGTATGTTTGTCTGTGACCGCTGTTTCTCGACAACCACGGGTCCGATATACTTTAAACTTGCCAGGTATATTGCTGGGGACCCGAGGATGTGCCTTTTCAAGGTTTGAAATTAATCGGACAAGTACTTACCGAGCTATGGCGATTTAGCCGTTCGCCGTTCGCTTTGGCGTTGCGAATGGACCAAACCATTGCATGTAAATAGAGGGGGGGGGGGTTCTGTGGTCGTTGCGAATGGACCAAACCATTCATGTAAATAGAGGGGGGGGGGTTCTGTGGTCGTTACTGCCACGTGGTTTCAAAGTTTTTTTTTGTTGTTGTTTGCACGCATGTTTTTTTGCACCCACGTACGGGCACGCCCTAGGATGTTTACACACACACACCCCTACACAAATTTTTTTTTTTTTTTTTTTTTGGCAAGGAACGGGCACCCACGTACGGGCACGTCCTAGTATATATAACTGGCATATATATAACTGTGAGAAATCGTAGAAACTCCACAGTACGAGCAGGGCGTCTCATTTGCATTGAATAAATAATCGGGAGATTAAATAAGACGCGGACGTAGCTTCAGGACTTCGATCTTTAATTCGACAAGCTTATATTCGCGTATCCGCGAATACATACATATATATAATAATATTGTTATGAATTTGGTAGAGCAATATGTAGAGCAGAGTAGATCTGAGTAGGTAAAATGCTCCGGGATGTCGGCGATAGCTAGAACCCACTATGTACCTTCAAGTTAGTATGTGTAGGCGTATGCCGGGATAATTGCGTATATATTTCCTGTACGGGGACAGGAAGTGCTAAGTAGTTAGGGTGATAAGGGTAACTTTGTGTGTTTTCCCACCCCTGTGGTCAATCCAATGTCCCTTTTGGCATCGCACCTAGATAGTATGAATTCCTGCCCCTAGCGTACCTACATTAATTAATTCCCTTCCCTTTCACATCAATGGAACAACACCGACCAAAACGCACCCTGCTGAGACACGATGAGAAGGGGGTGGATCTTTTGACGTCATGGGGAAGGGCGGACGAATGGGGGTCACAAGAGGGCGTGACGGTGCGGGAGGGAAGTGACGACACGAAGGAGAGGAAGAGAGAGTTCGGAGTTGGACACGAGGCAGAGCAGACGCCATTTGGGGGAGCTGAGAGGATTCAGTCGTGATAGAGTGCACTGGACATTTTCCCCTCTCGTTCTTTCCTGCCTTCGTTCCCTCCATCTTCCCTGCGATTGTATGGGCGGCTGTCGTGCCGAGGTTCGCCCCATTGGTGGCCGTATTCCATTCGTGGCCTCTTGCGTACCATCGCCAACCATTCACGATCTCCAAGGCGCCGGGCAGAGACGACAGCCCCAGAAACCGTGGTCCTTCGGACGGGGCGAGCGTTTGAGAGTTGCGGGGCGAGAGGACTGGGGTCGGCGAGCGAGTCGCGTCGGGGAGACCCTTCCCGCCCACGTGTCAGGGCCTAGCCATCCGAGGCCTGCACGATCTCCACGCCACGCTCCCGAGTGAGCAGAGCTAAGAACGCACCACACACACACACCCTCTTTGTTCATTTCGTCGTCTGCCCTGTGGTTTGTTTAATAACTTTGTTGAGCAGGAGTACTCCATATAGGGGGTTTAGAGCATCATATTTCTTTGTTCTCGGAACCGTTAATAAATCCTTATATTATTTTCTGAATATATCTGAACGCAGTTTCCTGTTGGATTTTAATAGATAAGGCTGCGGAGCTTTGCTGTGTCCCGTCCCGCCATTCCGCGCATTTAACTTTAGTTTAAGTGTTTGATTTGGAATCCGCTATTGAGTTCTCGCCTCGGGAGTTAAAGCCTCGCAATTGGCCATCCGCAACTGTGGTGTTAATCGCGGTTGCGTGAATATATATATATATATATTGTTATGTCTGGGGGGTAAAGCAATATCTAGAGCGAGGTAGATCCGAGTAGGTAACATGCTTCGAGATGTCGCGATAGGGAATCTATATGTAATAAGTTCTTCATGTTTAGGCGTTTGTCGGGATAAGATGTATGATTGTGCATCTACCAGGAGATTCGAGTGTTAAGTAGTTCGGGATTAAAGATAACGCCCCTGTGAGTCTCACCTAGTAGTCAAACCTTTGTCCATTTTGGCACTGCACACCACATAATCATTAGTTAGGACCTTTAGTACAACACTAAATGACACCCTTCCCCCCTGACCTGACTTAGGAAGAAATCAGGCTGGAACACCGCCACAATTGGCCGCCACCATTTACACCTCCGAAAGGCCTACAGACCTCGCATAGCACGTGCTATTACCGAGGAGCAAGAGTGGGGAGAGCGGCAGTGGTGCAGTGGGCGTGCCCCTGGACGAGCCGGCGAGTCGTGGGAGGCTCTGATTGGCAGAGCAGTGCGCCAATGTGACGTCATCGGCCAGGGATATTATCGAGGGTGAGACACCATTTTCAAGAGTCGAGTTGAGTGCAGTTCGAAGTTCACAGCTTGAGAGAGTCCTGGTGCGATCCTGAGTTGGCTTGTGAGCAGGGTCCTGGCCCGGGTTGAGCTGGCTGTCATGTGGAAGATCGCCGTCGAGGTGGTTGGAGCTCGCTCCTTTTTGCTGGGTGGATTCGCGCTAGCCTGGAGCAGGACCTCGGGTGCAGCGGCGAGGGCGTTGGCTCGGACCTAGCGGGGCATGAGAGGCGGACTGAGGATTCGTCCAGGCCGGGAAGAAGACGACAGGGACAAGATAAGGTCGTATCCGCGAATACACTTTACATAAAAGACGTGTTATTTTCGTATTCATCTCCCTCATCTCGTGTTTGAGGTCTGGAGTGCGGGATCCCGATTTAGCTACCTTATTTTATTACCGGCGCGTGCTTTTTCACTGTCTTTGCTTTTCAATAATAAATCCTTATATTATTTTTGTACATATACCTGAATGCAGTTTCCTGTTTGATTGTATTAAATAAGGCTGCAGGGCTCTCGCTGTGTCCCGCCATTCCGCGCGTTTAAGTGCTTGATTTGGAATCCGCTATTGAGTTTACGCCTCGGGAGTTTAAAGCCTCGTAATCGGCCTCTGCAACTCTGATGTTAATCGCAGTTGCGCGACATTTGGTGTCAGAAGTGTAGGATTCGAACCCGTCGGACAAATCTGTTTTTGTCCGCGGCGAGACATCGACACGGTCGGGCGTGCATTGCGCCCGACGTTCAAACGCAAAATTTTTATAGGCGGGGCGGAGAAATTTAATAATCAATTGGCCATACGGAGCGCGATATCGCGTCTTCGTCAAATTTAAATTGTGTTTTTGGAATTAAAACAAATACGCGCGCGAGAAACAATTTTCCGGAAAGCGGATGTCGGAGATTGACGAGATGGAGATACGCAGCGAAGCCTCCGTCAGTGTAGGGAGTGAGCCGGAAATAGGGGAACTAGATGTAGAGGTGAGCCTTGGAACCTCCCCCGTCCTGAGTACCAACTTACCCCCCTTCCCTACCAGGGAGTCGGGAGCAGTAGGAGCGGCCCCGATGCCCAACCAGATGTGGATGCAAATGATGAGGGAAATGAGAGACGATATGAGGGAGCACAGTGAGCGAGCCAGTCGGGAATTGGATGAAATGCAAAGTGGGTTGGAAAATAAAATGGATGCCCAAAAGGACGAATTTCGAGGAATAAATGATAAAATGGAGTCCCAGGGGAATGAATGTAGGGAAGGAATGAAGGGAATGAGTGATCGATTGGAGGGAAAAATTGAAGGGATGGGAAATAAAATTGATGGGTTGAAGGGGGAATTGAATGCCCAGAGTGATAAAATTGAAGGATTAAAGGGAGAGATGGAGGGGCAAATGAAAAGATTCAAGGAGGGATTGAAAGAACAGATCGAAGGGATGGACAACAAAATTGAGGGATTGGAGGGAAAAATGAAAGGGATGAATGAACAAATGAATGAACAAATGAATGAGCAAATGAAGGAAAGGAATGAAAAGTTGGAAGGAAAAATTGGGGAAATGGCACAGCAGCTGGGGGAACGAATTGATGGCATAGAAGGGAGGGTGCAAAACCAAATTACGGTCAGACTGGGGGAATTGGAGGGTAAAGTAGGAACTAGAATGGGAAAATGGAAAAAGCCATAGGGGTGGTAAGTGAATCGATACGGACAGAATTAGTGTCAAAAATAGAGGTGGGCGTGACCAAGGCTGTCCGAATGGAGGAAGCATGGGAGGGTCGGATTGGTGCCACAAATGCCCGAATTGATAAAGCAAATGGAGACCTGGAAGGCTATCGGGGCCGGGTGGATGCCAGAATGCGACAGCAGAGTGAGGAATGGGGACTGCTCAAACAACAGGGGGGCAAATTGGCCGAGGAGGTAAAAGGGTTGGAAGCCCGCATAACAGAGCAGGAGAAGGGGTTAAGTGAGAAAGGCCTATGGGGGCCGCAAATGGCTAATGAAAGGGTGAGTGATTTGGTGCAGGAGCGACTGGAAACCTGGGACAATACCATAAAGGAGGAGGTTGTTCGGGTCCAAGAAAACCTGAGGGAAGAGGTGAGTAGGTCTGTTAAACATCTTCAGTATCAGATTAAGGTGACCCAGGAGACCCTCACCACGAGCCAAATTTGGACACCAGAGGCTCCGAAACTGAATACCCAGTTGGGGGGGTGTTTTGGCCCCGGACTGGATTTGGACAGAGAGGAATCGGGGAATAGAGTCTCTGGAAAAACAATCCCCCTCGTACATTTTGATGGATCAGGGAGCCTCGAGGCTTTCCTGACACAATTTGAGTGCGTGTCTCAGCTCAATGGTTGGGGAGAGCGGGAGCGCATGGGGAATCTGGTGGTGACACTGCGGGGGTCAGCCGCAGACGTGCTAAACGTAGTCCCAGAGGGAATATTGACCAGCAAGGCCATCTGTGAGGCCTTGAATCATAGGTACGGGACAGGCGCAAGGTGCGACCTGGTCAGGGCACAGCTGCTGCATCGCAGGCAAAAGCCTAATGAGACATTGCAGGAGCTGGCCCAGGATATATACCAATCTGTGAGGATAGCATACAGAGACCTACCAGCACAGGCGTGGCACAAGCTAGCGATAAAAATTTTATGGCGGCTCTTCCTGATCCCGAGGTCCGGACGTTGGTGGAGTTACAGGACGCACCCACGGTGCACCGGGCGGCGGAATGCGTGGCGAGACTGACCTTTCTGAGGAGGTTGAACCATGCATCGGAGAGGGCACCTGTGACGGTACGGCAGGCCGAGGTGCGGGATCAGGAAAAGCCAGAGGATGACATAGGACGAATGTTAAGGGGAATCAGCCGCCAGCTGACAAATTTGACCGGGGGCAAATTTGCAGGGAGTGAGTCACGGCAGTTTGGTCCAGGTTTGCCATCAGGACGGCCTGATTTTTATCGGGCTGGGCCGGGAGAAAGGGGTGCCCCGCCTGGGTATCAGAGGGGTCCATTCATGGGGACTTGTTTTAGATGTGGGAGAAGAGGGAACAGGCAGAGGGATTGTCGGCAACCACCTGGGCCACCACCTCCTAACAGGCTTCACAGCCCAGAAAGGAGTGGGCCCCCAGTAGGTCCACAGGCGCCAGAAAGAGGATCACCACCTCGGCCTGGGCCGATAGCAATAGAGTGTGCAGGAAACTAGAACGAGCCGAGCATACGGGGCCATGCTCGGCTGGCAAGTGTGTGGAGAAGCGCCCTCCTTTGGTGCAAGTAGTGAATTGCGGACAAATTGGCACGGGTAATCTAAGGGTTAGATGCAAAATTGAGGGAGAATTTTGTGAGGCTGTGGTGGACACTGGAGCCAGTGACACCATTATCAATCCGAGTGTGCTAGACCAGAGTGTTGGAGGCTGGGACAAAATTGATAGGGTAGAAGGACACAGCCTTCAACTGGCTACGGGGGCCACGGCGCCAATATTGGGACGCGGAGTGGTGAGGATGGAGTTGGGTGGTCTGGAGGTCAGTGTGGTTGCGTGAGTGTGCGATCAGTGTCTGTTGGGACTGAGTTTCCTGGTGGAACATGACTGCCAATTAGACCTTGGGCATGGTCACATGTGGTTGGGCACTGAGAGGCTGCAGTTAGTGGGACTGGGGGATGACGAGGAGGTGCAGGGGACGTGGCTAGAGGTGCCACGCACTGTGACCGTGCCTCCCAGGTCCGAGAGAGTGGTGATGGCGGAGTTAGCAGCAGGTGCTCAACCCATTGGCCAGCTGGGGCTAGTGGAGTCGTGGTCCTCGCAGGGGACGGAGGGATTAATGGTGGGTCGCACCCTCGTAGACACCCGTGGGCCTATGCTGGCAGTCAGGTTGCTCAACCTGTCTGATAGCCCCGGCACTGTAAGGGGCGGAGCCATCGTAGCCAAATGCAGTAGTGTAGTAGAGGTCACCGGAGGAGGTGGATCCACATGCTTGCCAGTACAGCCGGAAAGAGGGCAAAATTTGGGTAAATGTGATTGGCCAGAGGGAGTGCGGGACATGATGACACGCTCTGAAGAGGCCTAACATCGGAGCAGGTAGAGACATTGCACAATTTGGTTGGTAAGAACTTGAATGGTTTTTCTCTCTCCCCCGAGGATGTTGGACGCACGAGTCGCGTCAGGCACCAAATTAGTACTGGCGAGGCTCGGCCTGTTCGCCAACCGCCGAGGCGGCTCCCTTTCGCTAAGAAAGAGGAGGCAGAGGAACAGGTGAGCAAAATGGAAAGAGCCGGATTTATCGAGCCCTCGGTGAGTCCTTGGGTGTCACCCATTGCGCTGGTGAAAAAGAAGGATGGGACCACTCATTTCTATGTGGACTACCGCCGGCTCAATCATGTGACACTCAAAGACTCGTATCCCCTGCCAAGGATTGATGACACCCTCGATGCCGTTTCATGCTCAAAATGGTTCTCTACATTGGATTTAAAGAGTGGTTATTGGCAGGTGGAAATGGATAAAGAGGCGAGGGAGAAAACAGCGTTCACCACAGGAAAGGGTCTCTGGCAGTTTGTAGTTATGCCTTTTGGATTGTGCAATTCCCCTGCCACGTTTGAGCGTCTGATGGAACGTGTTTTAATTGGTTTACCATGGCAGACTTGCCTGGTCTATTTGGATGATGTATTGGTCCACGCTCCCACATTTGAACAGGCTGCTAAAAATATGTCAGAGGTATTTGGGAGATTAAGGGGTGCTGGGTTGAAATTGAATCCGAGCAAGTGTGAAATTTTCAAGAGAGAGGTGACTTACCTGGGTCACGCGATTAGTGAAAGCGGTGTGGCCACTGACCCTGGGAAAGTAAAATCAGTAAAAGAGTGGCCCGCCCCCAAAAATGTAAGGGAGGTCAGAGGATTTTTGGGCCTCTGCGCTTACTACAGGAGATTTGTGGCAAATTTCGCAGAAATTGCAAGACCTTTGCACAAATTGACAGAGAAAGCAGCCAAATTTATATGGTCAGAGAGCTGCATCGAGGCATTCAATCACTTAAAACAACGTCTGGTGGAGGCCCCAGTTTTGGCATACCCGACGGATGATGGCAATTACATCCTGGACACAGATGCGAGCCAGGAAGGATTGGGAGCTGTGTTGTCACAAGTGCAACAGGGAGTCGAGAGGGTTATTGCGTATTACAGTCGGGCACTTTCGAGGCCCGAACGAAATTATTGCATTACCCGCAAAGAACTATTGGCCCTACTGTCTGCAGTTGGACACTTTCACCCTTACCTTTATGGGAGGGAGTTTGTGATCCGAGTGGATCATACCTCCTTGCAATGGCTTCTTCGGTTCAAAGAGCCGGAGGGACAAATTGCAAGGTGGCTTGAGAGGCTGCAGCAGTATAATTTCTCTGTGCAACATCGG
This sequence comes from Myxine glutinosa, assembly GCF_964187855.1. Taxonomy (NCBI): domain Eukaryota; kingdom Metazoa; phylum Chordata; class Myxini; order Myxiniformes; family Myxinidae; genus Myxine; species Myxine glutinosa. The sequence goes on along the minus strand of NC_136270.1, from coordinate 8,681,922 downwards.
CCTGGCAAAGTACATGCCAATGCGGACGCTCTCTCTCGGCACCCCTGTTGGGAGGCACAGTGTAGATTTTGTGATAGACAAGAAGCCAAGGATCCAATTGGGCAGGACCAAATTGATGCATGCCTAAATGCAGCGAGAGTGACCAGGCGAACTTTGCCACAACCCCCACCTGAATTGTGCGATGTGAATTGGCGAGAGAGTCAAAGGGAGGATCCTGTTTTGGGCCCCTTTTTCATTGGCTAGAGGACGAAAGACCTTCTTGGGAGGAGATTGCTCCACATGGGGCCCAGGTAAAGGCCTATTGGGCACAGTGGCAGATGTTGGGGTTGAAAGATGGCTATTTGTTCAGAAAGTGGGTGACACCAACGGGCGATGCAGCTTCCTGGTTGATAATTGTACCAAACAAATTGAAGGAGGTGGTTATGGGGCACGTGCATGGGACTAGGACAATGGGACATTTGGGCGTGGCCAAAACTTTGTCCAAATTGCGGCAGAGGTTCTACTGGGTGAATTCGGGCAGGGACATTCAAAATTGGGTGAGATCCTGCGACCTCTGCCGCGGTAAGAAGGGACCCCCACGTGCGCGCAAGGCCCCGCTCCAGGTGTACAATGTCGGAGCACCACTCGAGCGGGTGGCAGTAGATGTGGTCACCCGCCGAGGGAATCGGTACATTATGGTGGCAATGGACTACTTCACGAAGTGGCCAGAAGCCTACCCATTGCCCAACCAGGAAGCCCGGCTAGTAGCTCAAGTTCTAGTTGAGGGATTCTTCTCCCGATTTGGCATTCCAAGGGAGCTACACACTGACCAGGGCCGGAACTTTGAATCCGCCCTCCTGCGGTCGGTGTGCGAGCTCCTCCAAATTGATAAGACCCGGACGACCCCCCTTAGGCCTCAATCGGATGGGATGGTAGAGAGGTTCAACCGGACACTGTTGACACAATTGGCCCTCTTTACATCTGAGAACCAACAGGATTGGGACGAGCACCTTCCCTTTATATTGATGGCACACCGGACCACCCAGCATGCGACCACTCGGTGCACCCCCGCCTTGTTGATGTTCAGTAGGGAGATGCGAGTCCCCACAGATTTGTTGATGGGACCGTCACCAGGGGAACCAGGTGAGCCATCTGTGGAAAGCTACGCAACCAATTTGAAAGCGAGCATGGAAAAGGCTCATGAGTTTGCGAGGAAGAAATTGGCTTGGCTTCCTCGCATATGAAAACGCGGTATGACGATCGGGCACACACACCTCGGTTCCTTCCCGGAGACCTTGTTTGGCTCTACTGGCCCCGGAGAAGAAAGGGGGTGTGCCCAAAACTCACATCACCTTGGAAGGGTCCCGGGGTGGTGCTTCGGCAGGTGACTGATGTGGTGTTCAAAATTCAGATGGGCCCGCATACCCTTCCACAGATAGTTCACGGGGATAGATTGAGCTCCTACATGGGTCGGGAGGCTCCGGGATGGATTGGAAGGGTGAGCGGGAAATTAGGTGTGGTGGATGGCACTCTTGGACCCAACCAACCTGCAACTACCTGCACTTGAGGTGAGTGTTTTGAGGAGTACTGTCCCAGGCTCCAGGACTTGCTTAGTAAATTGAGGGACATGTAATTTGGAGTTGGGAGGCGGGTGAGAGTGATGACATGGCCGGTGAGGGGATGGAATGGAGGCCACACAGTGTCTTGTAGGTGGCATGTGTTTATGTGTCGAGGTGATGTGTTTTCATGTGGTCGTGAGGTTGGAGAAATATGAGTGAGGGGTGATTATTGTGCTTTTGGAAATGTGCTTTTGGAAATGTGTAAGGTGATTCAATGTGAACTGGGGGATTTCACATGTAGCAGGCCATGGCAAACTTTGAAACATCTTTTGTACCATCTATGGAATTGTGCCGTGTTGTGTTGAGAATTGAATGGCAGCGGGGGAGGAAGTGTGTTTTGGGGTCTTGTGGGTGGGGAAGGTGTGTGTGTCCGCAGGTACGGATCAAGCTCTGAGGAGCGACGCCTGCGGCCCCCCTCTGCGGCAATTACCCCTGGCAGCCGGTGGTAACTGGAAATTGGAGCTCGTCGGTGGAGGGTCTGGTTGGGCGCCGCAGGGTGAGGAAGTCCCCCGGTGACCCGTGTTGCTGCGCTGAAGCAGGAGGCCGCGGAGGAGCCTGGTGTGTGTGGAGACCCTCACCGGCAAGGTAACGGCAGAAAGGGGCTGTTGGGCTGTCACGGGGTCAAGAGGTAAAGGGAGGGGGGGGGGCAATGAACTTGTAAGTCGGTTGACTTGTTTTTGGGACTGCGGGCACCACAGCCTGAAGCGCCCCCACCATCTTTTTGTGCGGTACCTCCCCGCTGCCTAGTTGAGGAATGCACACACATGTATATGACATCAATGCCATGGTCCTGCAGGGTGGGTGTATTGTGTAAGAGCTTTGTTGATTTTTGAAATGTAGTGATGATTTATGGGTTGAGAATGCGTGGATAAGGGGTTTGTGTTGAATGAATGTGGGCGAAATCCACCGAGCCATGTCACTCACCTGCAACATCTGGACAGGGCCCGTGGAAATTTAGGGGGTGCATTGGGAATGGCCCCGCAGGTAAGGTTGTGTCTTGTGGCATCCACCAGGGGACGCGGTCTGTAGACCAGGGTATGTAAAAATGTATAGAGTTTTTGGAATTTTCTGGTTAAGGCTAAGTTTGTGGTTAAGTTAGTGTTGCGTGCTGTTTGTTTCCTCCCTCCGCAGGAGCAATGAAGACCATTGTAAATACATGATTGCATGATGGTTAAGGGGTTTAGCATGTTAAGGAAGTGTAGGTAGGTAGTCCGACTCACTTCCCCCAGCCCTTCCTGATTTATTTCATAGGTTAATTAAGTGTGTGACAGTAAGTGTTAAGGCTGGAATGGTAGCGCCTGCAGTGAACCTTGCAGGAGTGACGGTTCCAGGGGGGGGGCTGTGTTATGTCTGGGGGGTAAAGCAATATCTAGAGCCAGGTAGATCTGAGTAGGTAACATGCTTCGAGATGTCGTGATAGGGAATCTACATGTAATAAGTTCTTCATGTTTAGGCGTTTGTCGGGATAAGATGTACAATTGTGGATCTACCAGGAGATTCGAGTGCTAAGTAGTTAGGGATTAAAGATAACGCCCCTGTGAGTCTCACCTAGTAGTCAAACCTTTGTCCATTTTGGCACTTCACACCACATAAACATTAGTTAGGACCTTTAGTACAACACTAAATGACGCCCTTCCCCCTGACATGACTTAGGAAGAAATCAGGATGGAACACCGCCACAATTGGCCGCCAACATTTACACCTCCGAAAGGCCTACCGACCTCGCATAGCACGTGCTATTACCGAGGAGCAGGAGTGGGGAGAGCGGCAGTGGTGCAGTGGGCGTGCCCCTGGACGAGCCGGCGAGTCGTGGGAGGCTCTGATTGGCAGAGCAGTGCCCCAATGTGACGTCATCGGCCAGGGATATTATCGAGGGTGAGACGCCATTTTCAAGAGTCGAGTTGAGTGCAGTTCGAAGGAGTTCACGGCTTGAGAGAGTCCCGGTGCGATCCTAAGTTGGCTTGTGAGCAGGGTCCTGGCCTAGGTTGAGCTGGCTGTCGTGTGGAAGATCGCCGTCGAGGTGGTTGGAGCTCGCTCCGTTTTGCTGGGTGGATTCGCGCTAGCCTGGAGCGGGACCTCGGGTGCAGCGGCGAGGGCGTTGGCTCGGGTAGCACTAGCAGGGCGTGCGAGGCGGACGGAGGATTCGTGCAGGCCGGGAAGAAGATGACAGGGATGAGATAAGGCCGAATCCGCGAATACACTTTACATAAAAGACGTGTTATTTTCGTATTCATCTCCCTCGTCTCGTGTTTGAGGTCTGGAGTGCGGGATCCCGATTTAGCTACCTTATTTTATTACCGGCGCATGCTTTTTCACTGTCTTTGCTTTTCAATAATAAATCCTTATATTATTTTTGTACATATACCTGAACGCAGTTTCCTGTTTGATTGTATTAAATAAGGCTGCAGGGCTCTCGCTGTGTCCCGCCATTCCGCGCGTTTAAGTGCTTGATTTGGAGTCCGCTATCGAGTTTTCGCCTCGGGAGTTTAAAGCCTCGTAATCAGCCTCCGCAACTCTGATGTTAATCGCAGTTGCGCGACAATATACATAATATATATATATATATATATATATATATATATATATATATATATATATATATATATACATATATATATATATTCACCCAGGGTTGTGAGTGGCTGAAAAAGAAGAAACCTCGCATGGGCTTCCCAGACCAAATAAATTATTCTGGTTCTGGCTCTGCGATTTTCAGGTTTATTACTCCCGCCAGGGAGTAACGCATTCGATCGTGTCCGTCCGTGTGTATGTGTGTGTGTGTGTGTGTGTGTGTTCGTATGTTCGTGTGTTTGTGAACAAGATATCTGGAAAGGTTCTGAACGGATTTGGATGAAAGTTGGTGGGATGATTGCCCTTGGGATAAGGAAGAATTGATTAGTTTTTGGTGAAGCTCAGGATATTATTCCGGATCCAGGAATTTTTTGGGGAAATTTTTTTGGGAAAGATTTTTTCTGTTTTACTGCATTAAAGCTGTTATTCTTATTCTTAAATGATGTTTTTCTCCTCTAATTCCGAGATATATCAAAATTAATTCTCTGACAGTTCGGGCTTACTTTCTTTTTCATTTATTGTTTTGGGGAGAGGGGATGTTAAACAAAACGTATTATTCCAACTAAACCCACGGTGGGAGTATGCGCTCGACTGAGTGGCGTTCTAGTTGATAGTGCTTTAATATTTCCCTCTGTCTTGATGCATAATCATTAAAAACAAAACAATCTCTTTTGGTGTAGCCATTTTATGACACTATGTAAAACACTCTACAGGGATGCCATGACAGCACAATGATCTTGCGAAATTACAGAGATAGTGAGCATACGAATAAAAGTGTATGTTTGGATGACGTTTCCTAGAATTAAGCTCAAATGGATGCTGAATGTACAAATATAGATGTTTTGTGAGATGCGAGATCAGAAACCCATGAACAGTAATCCCTGCACACTCAACTATGTTTCCCTGTTTCTTCTCAACTTCTTCTCTCATTCCCTTTGTACTCCTGAAGACCGGAACCTTTTGGAAATGGGGCCTGAGTGGCAATTGGACAGATTTACTACACCCGCTCACTGTCCCACCCCATCTCTCCTTGCCCCTTCCTCCCCTTCCTCCACATATCCTGCTCAGGCAGATTGCTTCCATGCCCAGGTCACTCTGCTTCTCACTGAGGATAAATCATGGCCCAGTCACAACCCTCCGTCAATGTTGGTCTGGGTTGAAGCTTCCCAAGCAGGTAAAGTCATTATCTGTTCTCCAAGCTCCCAAATAGCTGGTTTGTGGTGAGAATAGATGAAAGACAGACCAAAACTTTTGGTAGAGCAGACAAAGACAGCACAAATTAATAATTTGCATATTGGGTCACTGAATTGGTTCACCATTCAAAAGCTAGAAGCTGATTGGTTTTTAGATCAAAAGGTCAAAGGTCAAGCAAGGTTGTATAAAATCATAAATTTTCATGTGATTGACTTGAAATTTGAGCAGGGTTTGCATATTGGGTCACTGAAGCCTATTGCTTTTGAGGTCAAGTGGTCATGGTCACCTAAAATCGTCAATGTTTTTGTATTTTTTTTTCACTGTTCTTTCGTGTTTTGCATATGGAAGAAGAAGAAGTCTGAATACAAAGTGGACGCGGATGGGCTTTCAACTTTGAGATGCTTTTAAGTTTTAATTGCATTTGGAAATTCAATGTACAATATTTTATGCTACAATTATGAGCATTGTGAGCTTTGTTTGACATTGCAATTTTCCATTTTATGTGTACAAATAATAAAAAAAAATTCAATTTAAACTTAATCTACATATCTGTGATCACAAAGCAATTGTCAAAGCTAAGCCTCAAATTTTTTTTGGACCGCCATATGACCTTGACCTTTAACATTTATCGATAGAATGCAAATTAAGAAAATAAAATATGTCCCCTTCTACATTATATCCATGTAAACTCAACATCATGAAATTCAGAAGAAAATTATTCAATTTATGATCCCAAAATTATTTTTTTTGTTAATCACATCACATTCCCAAAATAGGTCAATCACACTAATCAAATATTAGATGCACAACGTCAATGCAGGTCTACTATTATGATGCAAGAACATCTTGGAAGGCCAAGCGGTCTTTCAGATGCCGCATTGGGAAAATTGAATGATGATTTTAAAAAAAATTGTCCTTAACCTTTAAATTTGAGAGGTAAGCCTGGTGTTGGCTTAGCGGTTAGGGTGCCAGCTTGGGATCCCAGGATCCTGGGTTCGAATTCCGGTCGATCGCTGAATTAACGCCAGGGGGGTTGACTCAGCCTGTCATCCTTCCGAGGTCGGCAAATTGAGTACCAGCTTGCTGGGATGAATGATCACGGTGTGTACCCCGATTTAGAATAGGTACACGGTATCCCTGCGCATCGAAGAGCGTGACCAAGGGTTGGCGTCAGGAAGGGCATCCGGCCATAAAAAAACATTGCCTCAAAAAGGGAACCATGATTGTCATGGGGTCCGCAAGGCTAACCCCTGCTCTAGCGGGGAAAAATGGCCTTAAAACGATCATTCATTCATTTCATTCTTTAACTTTGAGAGGTATGATGTAAATTAAGTGTAAATGCGCCCTGCTCTATACTATCTAGTGAGGGCAATTTTGTTCTGATTGGAAAACCCTTAGTTGAGTTATGGTGAAAAACGTTAAAATATCTATAATTGGGTCATGGCCTTAAAATTAGGTCAAGTTCAAAAAACATCGTCAGCCCCACAAACGTTTTATTCCCATTATTGCTGCAAATTTTCATTCCAAAGGTCTGCAGACAAAGGGAGAAAAAAATGGAGAAATACCTAAATGGTGGTTTAGGATCCCTGGAGTGTAAGACCTTGACCTTTAACTCAGAGGGGTATTATGTAAATGCAGCATAAGTGCAGCTTGTTCTTCATTGTCTAATTTCATTTAATTTCAAATTTCATTTAATCTAAGGGCAATTTCATTCTGATCAGACAAACCAGCGTCGAGTTTTGGTGAAAAATGTTAAAATGGCTCTAATTAGGTCATGACCTTACAAATAGGTCAAGGATTCCCATTATTGATGCAAAATTTCATTTCGAAAGTCCCAGCCGGCTCTGAGATACACCTCAAAAATTTGCATTAAAAAAAGGAGAAAAAAAACCCAATGGTGGTTTAGTATACCTCAGGGCCGAAGAAACGCTGAAGTAACATTAAATACAAAATGGGACACTAATTGTAGAAACAAATCCGACAACATTTTAAACCTTCCCCCCTATAGGGGGAAGCTTCCTAATCAGCCAGGGGTTCAAATGAGAACACTAATAACCCAATGTTAAATAAAGTATGTCACGCTCTCTATGATACTAGATCTCCTAAGGTCATAACAAGGTTTAAATTGCGCCATGGACGAGGCTGATAGTACAATGATGATTTTTTTTTCTCCAAAAGTACAGTACATCCTGCAGTATGTGGCACAATCTATGAGGTCTCCAGATCCAAACAGGAGGACAGCATTAACAGTCCGTGGATTTCAAAGGTGACGCTTTGTAAACTATGACCGACAAGTTAAGCACGTAGTCGCACAATCGTGGTGATGCACTTTTGAATATGCTTCCTGCGAAGAAAACTGTCAGCAGAATGAATGTGGCCATTAGAACAAGGGATTGCAAAATACAGTACAAATCTAATTACAATTCTTCAAATTGGAGGAGCACAGATAACAGATATAATGGACAGTGGAAGTTGCTATATCTCCTTTGTATTAACCTAAGCATGGTCAGTATGGTGATATACCGTTACAGATTGATTACAGCAGGGGTTGCTTGTACTGTGAAGATTATGAACAGAGGTAATCCCACCAACAGATACATAGATAACCAGCGCATCATGGTGCAGCAACAAAAAACAGTTACGGGTGTAGTACTGGTGAACAGGTGATTTTTTTATTTTTTTTAGCTGAACAGTTTCCTTATAGTCTTATAAACAAGAACCATGCTATTAGAGGTCATAGAAGTACCCCTAATTATTGTTATCTTTACACGCAATTTACAAGAAATATAGTATTTTGCATGAAATTTGTTATAACTTTAAATTTGCATTATTCTTTTGGGCTGAAATTTGGACAGGATATTCAGAAGATCACTTCCTTTAAAATGATGAAGGCTTTTGTTTATAGGAGTAGCCATTGTGGATTTATTGAAGGACAACCAAGTTTTATCTGGTAATTGGCATAATTAGCTAATTAGTGAACATTTGACATAATTTCACAAAATCCTCTCATCAGGTAGTAGAGTAACACATGTATAATACATGTACCAAGTTTTGTGTGAAAAGAATGATAGGTGACATAGAAGATAGAAGTAGAAATGTGTTCTTTGTTTTTCCTTGTTTTTTATTGACGGTCTAATTTATGCAAATTATATGCATGTAATATGACAAAGAAGCGTTGAAACTGGTCTGAGTTAAAGCCAAGATTATATCTTTCAAGAAAAACTGAAAATTAGATATTAACTTGACTTTGTTTTTGTGTAAAGGCCTCTCAAAGGTACCTATGTAGTTTTCTCAATTTTTCACCAGTACTACACCCTTAATGTTAGCTCTTACATGAGCCTCGATCTTGTATATAAAAAAAAACCCCAAAAAACAGGCCAACAAAAAATCTATAACAGTTCAATCAAAAACAACACAAAAAGAATGTCAAAGAATGCCGAAGTCAATCCTTTGAAGGTCACAAATTTCATACTTGAGTGTAGCGGAAATGTAGCTGTGATGGAAAAGCCCACTCCGTCAACCCTCTCATCATCAGCCGTTACACTGTCAGTGTGCTGGCCTCGTAATCCGTCTGACATGGGAGAGAAAAATAACAGGTATTTCTGGCTAAATAATCAAGACAGGGCCATTTAAAATATTCTGGTAGCCTCTGCTGGAACAGAGCGAGCTCTGGTAATGATGGGTACGGTTTGATCAGGTGCCACACATCACAGAACAGTCGAGGCAGTTAAAATACAGCAGACTTCCCCATTTCTGGGAATAATGTTTGGACAAAGTGACATAACAGCACCGGTAAGAGTAAAAGCAAAGACTTCTGCACGCCATTTAATTGTGGTGTGCAGCACAAGATCCTGCAGAGTGCTGACGGCTTGATGTATGGGTTGTGAGAGGTAAGTACACTCATCCTAAAACAAGCTTGCTGTCTCCACGTCCAGTCGAATTGAACAATGATTGAACAAGCAGACGGATCAGCAACTGCAAAATATAGCGAGTTCTGTAGGTTATTCTCAACTCTAGAATTTATATTTCCAGGATGTTTGTCTCACCAATCACTGAGGGATTTGTGGTTATTATTGACACAGATTCTAACCTCTTCCAATATCCCTTTTGTGAGAAGAGGGGAGGAGGGGGAGGGCAAGGGTCACAGGATGGTGGAACAATTCCCTGTAGCGCTCACTGGTGTGAAACGGTCTGCGCTAATGAGGATAGTGCTTTGGGAATGCAATGAATGAGGATGTGCTGTATTCAGCCGAACTGATGTGCCGGAACAATAAGAATTTAGTGTCTGATGACGTCATACAGTCACGTGAAAAAGTAAGTACACCCCATGTAAAGTTTTGCCTTTTTCAACATATTTCAACATACAGCTATTTGATCTTCATTTCAACAATATTGATAGACAAAGGTGATATAATATAACAAATATCATGAAACATGTTCATTTTGAAGTCCATTGTATAATTTAAATAAACATAAATGCAAATTTCGCATGTGGAAAAAGTAAGTAAACCCCTACATTTATCACTACTTCAAATACCTAAAATTTGAATCAGGTGCACCAGCTCAGGTGCAAATAATTAGAACATCGTTAGAGAGGATCTTGGAGGAACCTGTCTTATTTAAACCTCAGACATTTAGTTTGGTTTGCTCTTTGTTGTTGAAGTGTGCGGCGTCACCATGCCTAGATCAAAAGAGCTCTCTGAGACCTTCAGAAAGAAGGTTATAGATGCCGACGAGTCTGGGAATGGATTTAAAAAGATCTCCAAACAATTTGAAATCAATCATTCGACTGTTCGGAAGATCATCTACAAGTGGAGAAGATTCCAAACTACCAACTTGTTCAGGCCAGGCCGCCCCAGCAAGTTCAGCCCGAGAGCAGACCGCAAGATGCTGAAAGAAGTCTCTAAGAACCCCAGAATGTCATCACGGGACCTACAGGTAGCTCTTGCCACTGTCGATGCCAAAGTGCACGAGTCTGCCATTAGAAAGAGGCTGCACAAATTTGATCCACATGGGAGGTGTGCCAGGAGGAAACCTTTGCTGTCCAGAAAGAACATCAGGGCAAGACTAAAGTTTGCCAATGAACACCTAGGCAAAGACCAGCACTTCTGGAACAATGTGCTCTGGACAGATGAGTCAAAGGTAGAGCTATTTGGCCACAGTACCAGAAGACATGTTTGGCGAAAACCAAAGACAGCATTTGACCACAAGAACCTGATACCAACTGTAAAGCATGGTGGTGGAAATATTATGGTTTGGGGCAGCTTTGCTGCATCAGGGCCTGGGAAGCTCACCATCATAGAATCCACTATGAATTCTTCATTGTACCAGAGGGTGCTTGAGGATAATGTGAGGCCATCTGTCGGAAAGTTGAAGCTCAACCGAAGGTGGACCTTGCAACATGACAATGACCCTAAACATACCAGTAAATCCACCAAGGAATGGCTGAAAAGAAAGAAATGGAGGGTTCTGGAATGGCCACGTCAAAGCCCGGATCTAAATCCCATCGAGATGTTGTGGGGGGATTTGAAACGAGCTGTGCATGCAAGAAACCCCTCAAACATCGCACAGCTGAAAGAATTCTGCATGGAGGAGTGGGCAAAATTTCTCCCAGTCGATCTCAGAGACTGGTAGACAGTTACATGAAACGCCTACTTTAGGTTGTTTCTGCCAAAGGGGGCAATACCACCTATTAGAGCCAAGGGTGTACTTACTTTTTCCACATGCGAAATTTGCATTTATGTTTATTTAAATTATACAATGGACTATAAAATGAAAATGTTTCATGATATTTGTTATATTATATCACCTTTATCTATCAATATTGTTGAAATGAAGATCAAATAGCTGTATGTTGAAATATGTTGAAAAAGTCAAAACTTTACATGGGGTGTCCTTACTTTTTCACGTGACTGCATGTCGTGGAGAAGTTCCCAAAACCTTCACCCTGTTAGATCTCCAGGTAAAAGCCTGCTCATCAAGGGTAAATCACATTACTTATTACCTGGTCACTTATTACCTGGCCTTACCTTTCATATGAAAAAGACAAAAGGCCTGAGACTCCCTCCACCTGTTTTTTCTTCCCAGTTCTGCCCTTTAACAAGTGTTTTATTTGTCAATAATCTTGCAGCCAACTCCAAGATTCGGACCAAACAAACATGGTATGAATTATGCAAGGCGATCGGAGTCAAAATGGCGATGATTGGGAGGTAAAAGAAGAGGCTCTATGCATCCATTTCTATTTCATCAGTTTTAAGTTCATTAGATGGTTAAACTAGAATGGCAATTGGTAGAGAGCACACCTTCTCCAGGCTGAACAGTTTATGTTTTATATCCCAGTGATCGGTCAGATTTGGATCCGGATCTGAACCAAAATCTATCGGATTATTCTCGTCACCGAACCAACTCATCCACCTAGTTTTGTCATAAGTTGTCCACAACGTTTTGAAATATCATACTACATATTGGTTTTAGCCATATCGCTCGATGGTGAAGAATCACTTGAAACATTCTCCGATCCAGATTCGAATCTTCACCAAAATTGAATCAATTCTTCCTCGTCACACACCCAACCTGTCCACCAGGCTTTGTCCAAATCCGTCCACAAGTTTTTGAGATATCCTGCTCCCAGACAGACAGACAAACAGACAGGGATGAAAACACAACCTTCATCGGCCTTCGGTGTCGGAGGTAATGAATGAATGAATGATCGTTTTAAGGCCATTTTCCCCGCTAGAGCGGGGGTTAGCCTTGCGGGCCCCATGACAATCATGGTTCCCTATTTGAGGCAATGTTTTTATGGCCGGATGCCCTTCCAGACGCCAACCCTTGGCCACGCTCTTACGATGCGCAGGATTACGGTGTACCTATTCTAAATCGGGGTACACACCGGGATCATTCATCCCAGCAAGCTGGTACTCAATTTGCCAACCTCGGAAGGATGACAGGCTGAGTCAACCCCCCGTGGCGTTAATTCAGTGATCGACCGGGATTCGAACCCAGGATCCTAGGATCCCAAGCCGGCACCCTAACCACTAAGCCAACACCAGGAGGTAATAAAGTACGATATTGAATTTGTCTTTGTTTATCCAGCTTCTCAAATGTAATCCACAGTGACCTATCCAAAGCAACTTCTCCTGTTTTGGTTGACTCTTAATTCCCATGTATTAACTTGAGATGACCAAAAAAAAAAAAGATACCTACAAACAAAGCAGCCCCACACAAAAAATCCCCCAAATTTTTTTTAATCAATACAAATCACAATCTTGTCCTTGTCCTGGAAAATAGCTCACTCAGGAGTTCCAGCAGAAAGCCATGATCATCTATCTCAGTGATCAATTGTTCATTTAAAGATTGTATCTGAAATGCCATTTACCTTACCATGTTACAATTAGGTCACTTACATCTCATCATGCTTTCCTCATACCCCGAGAAACATCGCTACATCACTACGCTTCCCTTAATCAGCTGCCAGTCTGAATGTGTGGTTACCCCCCACCGAACCAGGAGCATTGCGATTGCAAAAGCGGGCTGCAGGGACGTTTGTTTCTTTGGAATGATGTTCTATATTAAGAAATAATTGTCCGCCGGATTTACCCTTGATGAGCTCTTTTTGTGTGTTTGAACATCCCAGGCACCTAAAAATCATAATTAAAAAGGTCGAGAGGGCCATCGAGCGAGTTCAGTATCAGAGTGCTTGCTTTTGAAGCATCCATTAATCTCCGGGTGCGATTCCCGGGGACCATTCAAACCGAAACTGCTATTCTGGTGCATTATGTTGGCAAAGGTGTGGAGAACACAAAATGTTGTGAAAGGAATGTTAAGTTGGTATTCATGTTTAGGTAAAATATTCGGTAACATCATTTGCAAGATCAGGTCTCTGCTTTGGCAACATGGGGAATAAAATGGGATTATGTCACAATTGTCACGTACATGGCAAGCACGACAATGATGTTATGAGATGGCAGAGAGAATTCTGCACAATATAAGAGTCGTCCGAGCTGGCGGGATGGTCTGGACCAGCGGTTCCTAACCTGGGGGTCGTGACGTACGCGCATACGCGAACAAAATACTGTGTGTGGTATGTACCTTTGTTAGGTTCCTAAAAATGGGCTCAACAAATTGATATGTTATTTATGACCCCTTCATGACCCCCGGAAAACCCCAAAGCCTGGATTTGAGTCTCTGCCCAGCTACATACTGGCATCCCAGTCTTTCACAGGCAGGGTCATTTGTCATTGTGTATTCCGTCTATCAGATGCTTATTAAATTGGGCGTCCAGTCTGCCGACATTAGTTGGTGGACGTTATAGATCCCACGGTGTCTTTTGCAAAGTGTGAGTGAGGTATGGTGGCACCATGGAAAAATTATTTTTAAAATCTTGTCCGAACTACTACGAGGAAGGCAATGGCAAACCACCCAGTATAACCCTTGCGAAGAAACCCCTTCGACAGCACAGATGCTCTGAAATAGAGATTGGCACATCACAATATAGCATTCCAAATTGGGAATATCACAAAATATTCTAAATTGGAATGGGATAAACATACTGTACATCGATGCCAATATTATGAAAGGTATCGGTTCCATTCCGGGAGTGTTCAGCAAGTGGTTGCTGGTTGCACCGTTGTGCTGCTGGTGCAATGATCCACGCAAGTTATGGTAATAATTTGTCCTGATCCACGCAAGTTATGGTAATAATTTGTCATTGTTCAAGGCGCCGGCGATAGCTCACTGACTCTTCGTCGAAAGACACCCGTGGGAATTTAACATCCAACCAGCTGATGTTAGCAGACAGAACACCAGCTTACCATCGATCGGAGTGAAGAAGTACTGATTTATGCAATCCCCTGCCTGCAAAATACCATGGTGACAGTTTATAGCCAGGTCGAGAATGAAACGCATACTAGACAGCTCTAACACGAGTCTGCTTACCCTGGCACCATCCTGCCATCCTTAAATGCAAAGGTGAGTTTGGGTGACATTGCGAAAGGACCAACCGATGAGAATGCTGCCTGGTGATGACTTCTGCTAGTCCACAACAGTGGTCACCCTTGTCGTAGAGAAAAGGCAAATCAACGTCACATAGGATGACACCTGTGACTTGAGCATACCGAGCTCTGTGTTCAGATGGAACCATTAAATAGACCAATCAGAAATTAGCTGAAGACACCAATCCTCATTTATTCGTTTGTGGTATTTTTTTTGTTTTGTTTTTACAGCCACTCGTGCTCATTTGAGGTACATCCTGGAGCTTGTATATGTATTGCATGCTGGACAAGTCTAGTTGGAGACATAAGTGAACTTTACATGAATTACAAGCACATGGACACAGCATATGGGGTAGGAAACCCCAAATCCCAACAACGTGCGCTCACACTGTAACACTAAGATGCCAACCCACATAACACGTCAAGGACTTTTGCAACTTTGTTTTTGTAATATTCTATTTCTTGTTTTAACATCAACGTCACAGATACGTCACAGATCGACTGCACTCTGATTGGATTGTGCAAACTGAGTGACTGACATCAACAAATTTGTGTCCATCTATATATAATGGAGCAAGTCTTTGTGTGTACGTCCATGTGTGCATGTCTGCTCTATACCCATTGGATGGACAGCTGGCCTGACACCACCCACAAATATAACCTGAAAAAAAAATCAAACGTCTGCCATTTTGGTAAGCAAGACATCTTCGGAATCGTCATATTCACAATCGCCATGTCCTCCCTGCAAGTTTTCCGTTCAGCATGAAAAAAACCTAAGCAACTATTAAAAGGATTATCAAATATCGAAAGCTTGGAGCCAACAGACATCATGGACGTGGTGAAGACAATAGCACTACATGCCTCTAGTGTCAGGCCTATGCATATATGGGCAAGAGGAATTGGAATTATCTGAGCGATATAACCACGATGTATAAAATATGCACATAAGCACGATGCATGCTTATAATTTATACACATAATCTGGGTTATTTATATTTTCTGGAGAGATCGGTGACCTATTGTTTCCTATACACCGCCCAAATAAAGGGATAAGTCAGAAGAACGTGTTGTACCCTTGGAACAATACCGCCTGAGGGAGGGAGGAGGGGTGTACTCTGCTAGTGGTTGTAATGTACAACAGTCACAATATATTCAGTGACAGATATCTTCTATTATATCTTTTGAGATCTGATCAAAATCTGATGAGGAACCCATCAGTTTTCAATGGATTTTTTTTTGTAAGAGTGAAGTTTAATTGCAATTGATAAAATCAGTTTAGTGGCCATCTCAAGTCGTCCCCCCCCCCCCCCCACCCCCCGAACCCCCCTCCCCCAAAGGGCTCTGATTAAACCACATGGTGTGGATGGCATTACATGTCGGTGGACAGGGCAGGCAGAAGATTCATTCATTCATTCTCTCTCATTCTCTCTCTCATTCTCTCTCTCTCATTCTCTCTCTCTCATTCTCTCTCTCATTCTCTCTCTCATTCATTCTCTCTCTCATTCTCTCTCTCTCTCATTTTCTCTCTCTCTCATTCTTTCTCTCTCTCATTCTCTCTCTCATTCTCTCTCTCTCTCATTCTCTCTCTCTCTCATTCTCTCTCTCTCTCATTCTCTCTCTCTCTCTCATTCTCTCTCTCTCTCATTCTCTCTCTCTCTCTCATGGCCTTTAGTGAGCTAGCTGAATTTTAATTGACAATCTGAGAGCAACAACATCGTAATTCTCCTTCTCCTGCTCTCCAGAAGCTTCTAATCAAAATCCTTAATAATTTTGCCCTTTTGGAGGATTTTAACTCTGGGATACCAATCCACTGCTTATACCACTATACCATCATATATTAATGATCATGTTGATTACAAGTACCAAATAATATTCATGCTAAGCTGCGGGATTAGCCTCCGATAGCGTTTTGCTCTCCAAAGACATCACACTGGTTGATGTGTCTCGTTTCTTCTGCCCTTCTCCCCCCTCTTCCCTCCCTCCCTCCCTCCCTCTCCCACCGGAAATTTCCCCTCGTCTGGCTTATGGTTTACTCACATCAGGTAAATCGGATATAAATGGCAAGTATATCATTTGCAATTTGGGTCACGCGATTAAGATCGGATTATTTAGACTTTAGAAAAACATCAAGAAGATCGATGTGTAAAACTGAAGCTAAAATTAACCCGGGAGTGCACCACGACAAAGATGGTCCAAATGTCCTCATTTAGCATCATAGTGTGCGTGGCCATCACGTGATCCTGTATGATTCATACAGGATCACGTGATGGCCACGCACACTCAGTGGCGTCCCGTGGTGACTGTGGACCCTTGCATACTAATTTAAATTATGCATAGGAAATAAAAATACTTAAATACAATTGGTTTGATTCCAGACAAAAAAAAATATTCTTCTTCTTCAAAGACAATGTGGAATGGCCGAGGATTAAGCCAAGCTCCTCCCTCTCCCCAGTCCCCACGGAGGAGGCACCTCATGTGCGAAGCTCAATCTCCTCCTAGAGCGACGTTATTTCTTGTTTTAACATTAATTTTAAAAATTAAAATTGTATATATATATATATATATTAGTGCTGTACCGATATCGGCTATTTTTCGGTCATCTGTACCGACACCAATCAGTGTACAGTTCCGATGACCGATTAAAGTTGTACTGTACTCTATAAACCCCCAAACCTTGAGTAGCTTTCACTCTTGTTTAGAGCGATTTTCAATAAACAAATTGAAGAACACAACGTTACACCTTTTGCTTTAGAAACAGCTGCGAGTGCAAAGAAAACCACGACGGCTCCTACTGTACCATGCGAAGCGCGATGGCTCCTATTGACTTCCTGTCAGAGTACGTCTTGACGTCATACGTTCCAGGGGTGCATCAAAGTGTCAGTTAAATTATTATTTTAACATTTCAAAGGTACATTCACAGTATTCCTGCTCCCCGAGGAAAATGAGGCACATTTTACATGCATTTGCTAAAACTACTGCTTCATTCGTCACACCACATGCTGTGACGTGATCTCACGCAATCTCACGTGATTTCAGCTCTTTATGGCTTCCAGTTCCCCCTTGGTTTCCCTCTGGGTATTTTTTAATTATTTTATTGTGTCGGTATTTTCCTTAATCTGTTTGATGCATTCATTTTGCCGTATTGCAAGGATTTGTATGTGAAGACAGAGAAACGAGGTATTCAAACAGGACGCAGCTGCATTCGTCAGCCTTGGGTTTAATCACAATCCTTGTGACGATCCAGCCCAGCGCACCACGCGGTGCTCGGCCTGCACAAGGACCAACACCTTGCGCCCATCCAACGCGTCACACCCATGGGCGGACTGGCCATACGGGCATTTGGGCAATGCCCGGTGGGCTGGGACCGCTGGGTAAAAAATGGGGCCGTTGGGCTGGATAAAAAGACTGCTGAAAAAAAAAATTGTCACGGAAAACTTCTGCCTCCATCCCGGGGGATTCCCCGCTAAAGGTCAAAAGGTCATTATAATTACTATCAACGGTACTCGCCCTTCGGGCAGGGCTTCAATTGGGAGGCCCAAATGAAAAGGTAAAATATCAGAAATTGAAGGCTTTTTTTATTTTAAACGATTTATATGAACATCCGTTAAATCATATCACACGCCAATCATCAAAATCTAAGCAGTATTTGTAGTATTTCAATAAAAGCCTCATCACTGTGCTGGTGTGCAGCTGTGTCACGTCCTTGTTCCTGCTTCCGATAGTCCTCGACTCCTCGTCTAGCCGAGCCTTCTTTCGTGCAACAGCTTCCTTGGACGTTTTCGTTAATGAGACTTTCCGTTTGGTTTGGGAGGCATTGTACCGGTTTATCTGAAACGGTACCCGCCCAGAAACACGTACCAGAGAAAACAAATCGTTTGCGCAATGGGCTCAACAATATTCGATGTGTTCACGGTTTGAATTATGTAACGTAACGTTTGTGACGATGTTTGTGACTTTTGTGTTCACGGTAGTGTTTGATGTGACGGTGTGAACGTAATTTCGTAATGTTTTTTGGTCCACGAGTTATCAAGTGACCACTATATTCGTCATGTGTGTACGTCTGTCTGTGTGTCTGTTTGTGTGTGTCTGTCCGCAACATAACTACCCGATGATATCATTCGATCTTGATGAAACTTGGGTGGGAGGTTGATATCATGATCTAGTTGTGTCCTGCCTAGAGTGGGCGTATTGCACCCATTGTGGGCGGAGCCACGCCCGAAAAAGATGTCTTTTTAGGGGGTAATCGAGTTCAAGCTACATCTTCTCCGAGGAGTTGGTGGAATCTGATAGGAGTTTCGATATTTGGTTAGGCCAATGTCACGTGTCTAGCCCCACGGGGCTCAATTTTTCATTTTTATCCCAAGGTCAAGGTCACAAGGTCACGAAATTTAGAAAAGTCGATTTTTGATGGTTTTCTTACATTGTTCGCTTCCTGATAGGGTGAAATGTCGTACATGATCTTATATTATCACATACATCATGAAATACAAGTTTTGCAACAAATTTCAGCATCTTCGACCTTTGAAGGTCACAAAGGTCAAAGTTTCAAAGTTGTCGGAATCGAACCGAATTTTCGGTATTGTGTAGCTAACTAACCTAATAACTGATTATACATTATTTTCTATCTCATTTCAAGGTCAGTAACCTTCGTTTTTACATTTCTGGGGCCTGGCCTGTCCGGGCCTGTTTCGGTGATAGTCCGTCCTTTGTAATTGAATACCGCTTGCTCATGAACCATCGTCGTCTCCTTGCTTGTCGTTTTCATTTTCGTAATCGTTTAATGAACGCTTAATGTTTAATGAACGTTTAATCAGCGTGAAATGTGAGGAATCTACTGGCGGAGCTTTTGTGCAACTTGTTTCTGAAGTCTTGTTAGGACTGAATCTTGACCTCAAGAACTGTGTTGGAAACTCAACTGATGGTGCAGCAAACATGCAGGGGCGCTACAAAGGCTTCAGTACTCTGCTATCAAAGGAAGCTCCAATGCAGATCCATGTTTGGTGCCACGCACATGTGTTAAATCTCGTTGTGACCGAAGCTACAAGTGTTGTGGTGACTAGCGCATCACTGTTCTCACTACTGAATGACATTGCAGTATTCTTTCGGGAATCTTATCAGCGAATGAACATCTGGAGTCGACACTCCACTACTGTGAAACGAATGGGAACTATCGGAGAAACTAGATGGTGGTCAAAGGATGCCGCCTGGAAGAAGGTTTTTGGTTCTTTCAACAACCCAACGGGAGCGCTTTTCATGGAAGTTATCACCACTCTTAATGCCATACTAGTTGCTGACCAGATCCAAGCAGCTGTTAAAGCCAAGGTGAAGGGATACATTGGCAGTCTCCTGAAGTTTGAAACAATTCTGACTGCACAAGTATATCTGCAAGTATTCTCCCGCACTACAGCGCTCTCCAAGGATCTACAAACTGTGCAATTCGATCTGCTGACTGTGCACCGGATGGTGGATGAATTGCTAGAGAATATGCAGATGCTACGGGATGACTTCCAAGCTTGTCATGATGCAGCTGGAAAGTTTGTTCAATGGGCTCATGACCAGCTGGATGAAATGGATGTAAATCTTGTTATGGCAGAGTCCCTTCCTATAAAACGGCAAAGACGGCACAAACGCATTGATGGCGAACTGTCCATAGATGAGGTTACATCAGCTTCTGACCCAGTAGAGAAGTGTCGCATTGAAGTGTACAACCGATTAGTGGACACTATTTGTGAGCAGCATTGAGCAGCGGTTTGACAGATCAGCAACATCAACATTGTATGCTGATCTCTCACTTCTTCACCCAAGGAACTTTGATCAAGTGGCATCGGGAGCTATGGAAGAGCTGCATAAACATTTGCTGAGATTTGATGATGGTGTCAGGGGCGGATCCAGGAATTTCAAGACAGGGGGGTGCATGAAACTATAGGGCTGGGGGGGTCCTCCCCCAGGAATTTTTTTTAAAATTGATCGTCAGAAACGGCATTTCGTGCGTTCTTGGCAGTTTCTGCAGTTCCTTGTGTTCTTCCCTGGTCCAACAGTTCAGCAGATTCGCACCGCCTGCACCCTGATCCTGGATCGAAGGGGTGGGGGGGGTGCGCACCCCCTGCACCACCCCCCCTGGATGTCACTGCGGAACAACTATGAAAAGAACTGCGAAGCCTTGGAGAACAATGGTCAACACTGAAACAATCAGTAGCAGATGCTTATAGTGCAGGACAGTGAGGCTGAACAGGACAGGAAGACTCTGCCAAGTACATGTAAGTCATGTAAAGCCTGTCCTCTCTGCTGCTACAAGGTGCTCCTCAAGTTGAACCTCTTCACTGATGCCTACAAAAGCATTGGGCTTGCCTACAAGCTGCTGCTAACGCTGCCTGTGTCACAAGTGGCATGTGAACGGTCTTTCTCTGCTTTGAAGAGATTTAAAAGCCGTCTGCGAAGTACAATGACACAAGAACATCTTGAGGCGTTCATGTTGATGTCTGTGGAAAAAGGGATCCTGGCCAAACTTGACACTAAGGATATCATTGATGGTGTGGCTGCCAGAAGCAGCAAACTGCGCAGGAACCTACTCTCTTAGACATGACATGTGCTTGTGTTACTGAAAATAAATTTCATTTTTAGTGGATTTTATTTAGTTTTTGTTTTTCAAGCATTTTGTCTATTTTCTCAGATAAGCAACATATTGTCGCGTAACCGTGATTAACACCACAGTTACGGATGACCGATTTGCGAGACTTTAACTCCCGAGGCGAACACTCAATGGCGGACTCAAGTTCAACACCAACGCGCGGAATGGCGGGACGCAGCGAAGGCTCCGCAACCTTATCTATTAAAATCAAACACCCAGGAAAACTGCGTTCAGATATTATGTACAAAAAGTAATATAAGGGTTTATTAGGAAAAGTAAAGCCAGTGAAAAAGCCCGCCGGTAAATCTAATAACTCTAATCGGGACGTCCCCACACGACAGACAGCAAACACAAACGAGGGAGATTAATTACGAAAATAACACGTCTTGTAAAATGTACACAAGGAGCTCGGCTTATCTGTCTTTGTCGTCTTGTATTGTTTGCCGTCCACCCCGGCACCGCTCGGCCCCGATGCACCCACGAGGCCTTGCTCCACCAGGCTCCGATCCTCTCGCCGCCCACCAGGTCCGTGCACCACGCTCCAAAGCACCCAACGCAAGCCAGCAGCTTCACACGAGGTCGATCCCCACACAAAGCACGAAGACAGGACCGGAGAGAACGCAGGTGTGACTGCACGTCTCGTCCTTCCAACTCGCTTCTCAATTGCTCACTGCCAAGCTCGAACTCGACTGCGACTGCCCGAAATGGCGTGTCCTCTCCAACTCCAACTGGCGAACTAACTCCGTGTGACTTGCGACTCAACTCTCTGGTGCCTGCCTGCGTCTGCAAGTGCTCAACTCAACTGGTGCCTGCCTGCGTCTGCCACGAACTCAACTCAACTCCTGAAATGGCGTCCGACCGTCGCCTATATTCGTGGCCGATGACGTCACATTGGCGCACTCCTCAGCCAATCAAAGCCTCCCGCGACTCCTGACATCTCCCCCCTCCGCCACCCTGCGGTCCCGGCATAACACGTGCCGGCCAGGTTTGTAGGCCTTTGGAGGTGTACACGGTGGCGGCCAATTGTGGTGGTGTTTTTGACCTGGTTTCCTGTCAATTTAATACGAAGTCCTTGTCAGGGAAAGGGGATTATTTAATGTTGCGCTAAGGACCTAACTAATGTTTATGTGGTTTGCAGTGCCATAAAGGACAAAGGTTTGATTACTAGGTGATACTCACAGGGGCGTTACCTTTAATCCCTCACTATTTAACACTCGAATCTCCAGGTAGATCCACACTCATACATCTTACCCCGACAACCGCCTGAACATCAATAACTTATTACATGTAGAGTCCCTGTCACGACAGCCGAATACCTACCTATTCAGATCTACCTACCTCTAGATGTTGCATTACCAAATTCATAACACAGCCCCCCCCCTGGAACCGTAGCTCCTGCAAGGTTCACCGCAGGGCTACCATTCCAGCCTTAACACTTACTGTCACACACTCAATTAACCTATGAAATAAATCAGGAAGGGCTGTGGGAAGTGAGTCGGACTACCTACCTACACTTCCTTAACATGCTGAACCCCTTAACCATCATGCAAGTATGTACATTTTCTTCGTTGTTCCTGTGGAGGGAGGAAACAACAACACACAACGCTAACTTAACCACAAAACTTAACCATCTTTCCAAACTCAAAACTCTAACCTTTGTACATACCCCGGTCTACAGACCGCGTCCCCCGGTGGATGCCACAAGACACAACCTTACCTGCGGGGCCATCCCCAATGCATCCCACTAAATTTCCACGGGCCCTGTCCAGATGTTACAGGTGAGTGACACGGCTCGGTGGATTTCGCCCACATTCATGCAACACAGACCCCTTAACCACTCATTCTCATTCCATAGGTCATCAAGGCATTTCAAAAATCAACAAAGCACTTATTTCAATACACCCCCTGCAGGACCATGGCATTGATGTCATTCACGTGTGTGTGCATTCCTCAACTAGGCAGCGGGGAGGTACCGCACAAAAAGATGGTGGGGGGCACATCAGGCTGTGGTGCCCGCAGTCCCAAAAACAAGTCAACCGACTTACAAGTTCATTGCCCCCCCCCCTTTACCTCTTGGCCCCATGACAGCCCAACAGCCCCTTTCCGCCGTTACCTCGCCGGTGAGGGTCTCCACACACACCAGGCTCCTTTGCCTCCTGCTTTCGCGCAGCAACACGGGTCACCGGGGGACTTCCTCACCCCGCGGCGCCCAACCAGACCCTCCACCGACGAGCTCCAATTTCCAGTTACCACCGGCTGCCAGGGGTAATTGCCGCAGAGGGGGGCCCGCAGGCATCGCTCCTCAGAGCTTGCTCTGTACCTGCGGACACACACACCTTCCCCACCCACAAGACCCCAAAACACACTTCCTCCCCCACTGCCATTCAATTCTCCACACAACTCAGCACAATTCAGTACAATTCCATAGATGGTGTAAAAGGTGTTACAAGGCTTGCCATGGCCTGCTACATGTGAAATTCCCCCAGTTCACATTTAAACCATCACATCTTCCCAAAAGCACATTTCCAAAAGCACAATTATCACCCCTCATTATCTCCAATAATCATCACTCACTCTCCAGGTTCCACTCTCACGACCACATCAAAACACCTAACCACAATACAAAAACATACGCCACCCACAAGACACTGTGGCTCCCATTCCATCCCCTCACCGGCCATGTCATCACTCTCACCCGCCTCCCAACTCCAATTTACATGTCCCCAATTTCCAAAGCAAGTCCTGAAGCCTGGGACAGTACTCCTCAAAACACTCACCTCAAGTGCAGGTAGTTGCAGGTTGGTCAGGTCCAAGAGCGTCATCCACCCTTCACAATCCCAAAATTTCACATTGGGCCTACCAAATACTTCCAAATTTCTCTTTTGTCCCCACTACACTGGCAGGTATGTGGATCCGCATCCAACGGTGATCATCACTACACAACTACCTGTGGCCACGACAGCTCTGCACCTCTACCGTGCAAGGGTCACCGGGACAAGGTGAGCAGTCAAAACGCCAACATGGCCCATGAGTGTCCATAAGGGTGCGACCCACCATCCATCCTTCGGCCCCCCTGCGAGGAACACAGCTGCAGCAGCCCCAGCTGGCCAATGTGGTGAGCACTTGCTGCCACAACACACACTACCGCACACACAACCTCGGCCCTGGGGGGCACGGTCGCAGTGCGTGGCATCCCTACAGCCACGTCCCCTGCACCTCCCCATCATCCCCCAGTCCGACTACAGAACTGCAGCCCCCCCAGTGCTCACCCACACTTGACCACACCAAGGTCCAGTCAACAGCCATGCTCCACCAGGAGACCCACCCAGAAGACATGGTCCACACACCTCGGACACGCACAGCACCACGTTGACCCTCAGGCTACACAACTACATCCCCATCATCCCGCGTCCCAAATATCAGCACAGTTGCCCCCGCCACCAGTTGAAAGCTGTGTCTTGCTACCCTATTAATTTCATCACAGCCTCCAACACTTTGGTCTACACACCTGGATCAATAATGGCGTCACTGTACAGTGTCCACCATGGCATTTCAAAATCCACCCTTAAATTTCCATCTAACCCACAGATTACCCATGCCAAACATTTGTCACATTTTACTAACCTCACCAAAGAAGGATGCTTTGCCATACACATGCCAGCCGAGCATGGCCCATATGCTCGGCTCGTTACACATCTCCCGATTCACATCCCCATGGCTCTCTTCCCAACCCGAGAGTCCATAAATCATAACGGAGCATCTGTGGAAGGTCACTCACACCATCACGTTCCACAGATGCCCCAATGGTTGTCCGGCAGGCTATCTCCATCCCTGTCCATTCGGTTTGACCCGCGTCCATAGACCAACCACCATGCCAGGTCACCACATGCTGGTTGTCCCAGAGTCCCTGGAGGAGAGTGCCAGGCCGCATGCCCGGGTGGTCACCACATCAGTCCCAAGTTGGCCGTCCACAGTGCCACCACCAAAGCGCGACCCACAACACCTCCCCATAGTGGTCCTCAATATTTGCCATCCCAGGCTTGAGAAACCACCTCGGACCTCCCTGGAGGTCTTAACCCCCACCAGGGTCCGGTGACCCTGCTGGCCCGAGCCACCAGCTCGGACGGCGCCCCGACGGACAAGGGACGCCACACTCCACCAGACCCCCCGTGGGACCCAGGTCGTACCTCGACACCCAAGGCTGGACCCCACGTCCAAATCTCGCCATCACAGCCCCCCAGCTGGCTGGCATACCCAAATTTTGAAAGGGGCAACTTTTGCCCGAGGCCATCACCCATGACCTCTCCATATCCAGATCCCGCAGCCCGGGGACCAATCCAAACCATGGCTGCTCCAAATCAATTTCCCATTGTAATTTTATTTTACAAATTTTCATTCCCACTGCCATTCCGCAGCTGCAGGGAACAACCTCTACCACCGGTTGTTCTGCCCCTCCCTGCAGTTGATCCAAATTCCCTACAGGGACCAAATCTCCAGAAGCTCTATCTCCCGATCCTCCAAGATCCAAATCCAGCCCGGAGCCAACACACTCCCCCAACTGGTTGTCCAATTTTGGAGCCTCTGTTTCCAAATAGCAGTGTACAGTGAGCGTCCCCTCGGTCATTCCAACCACCTCCTTGGACCAACTCACCTCTTCCCCCAGACTCCTTTGGGCCTGAACAAGCTCTACCTCCATGGGACTGTCACAGGTCTCCAGCCGCTGGATCAAATCATCCTCATCATTACAAATCATTCCTGGCCCCGCCAGGCTTTGATCAATATCCCCAATAAATACCTGGTCCGGCTCCATTGCACGGACCCCCAAAAACTCTACCCCCTCTTGCTCCGCACCACCGCCCTGGTGCTGCACAATTCCAAATTCATCCCCCGGTTGGGGTGTTGTGACATCCACACGGTCCCGATAAACAACCAGGCCAGAATGTGGGAAACATTCCCCATTACAACTCTCACATTCCAAATTTCCTTCCCCGCTCACCTGTGGACACTCCACGTTTACCTGCAGGCCTTCCCCATCTACCTGTACACATTCCCCATCCACCTGTGGACATTCCCCGTCCACCTCTGCACCTGCAGTCTCCCCATTTACTTCAATTGCCATTCCCTGTGCAATTCCCAATTTTGCCATTCCCGGTGCAATTCCCTGCTCGTGAGCAACATGCACATCTGCATGGGCCGTACTCTCTCCTGTTCCCAATCTAGCTTCCCCCCGTTCCGATTCAATTTTTGCCACCTTTGGCTTCTCCTGTGCCCCCATTTGAGTTTCTACTTTACCCTCAAATTTCCCCAGTCTGTCCGTAATTTGGTTTTGCACTCTCCCTTCTATGCCATCAATTCGTTCCCCCAGCTGCTGTGCCATTTCCCCAATTTTTCCTTCCAATTGTTCATTCCTTTCCTTTATTTCATTCCTCCATTCCTTCCCCTGGGACTCCATTGTATTTTCCATCCCTTCAATTTTATTTTCCAACCCACTTTTCATTTCTCCCATATCCTTACTCATTCCCTTCATTCCTTCCCTCCATTCCTTCCCCTGCGACTTCATTTGTTCATTCAATTCCCAACTGGCTCGCTCACCGTTCTTTTCCATCCCTTCAATTTTTCGAAGCAATTGACCCAACATCTGGTCGGTTGTCGGGGCCGTTCCTATTGCTCCCGACTCCCCGGTGGGGGAGGGGGATAAGTTGGTGCTCGGGACGGGGGAGGTTCCAAGGCTCACCTCGACATCTAATTCCCCTATTTCCGGCTCACTCCCAACGCTGACGGAGGCCTCGCTGCGTACTTCCATCTCGTCGACCTCCGACATCCGCTTTCCGGAAGGTCGTACCCCGCGTGCGTATTTATTTTAATAATTCCTGAAACACAATTTAAATTTGACGAAGACGCGATATCGCGCTCCGTTTGCCCAATTGATTATCAAATTTCTCCGCCTCAACTATAAAAATTTTGCGTTCGAACGTCGAGCGCAATGTACGCCCGACCGTGTCGATGTTGCCCCGCGGACAAAAAAATTTGTCCGACCGTGTCGATGTCTCGCCGCGGACAAAAAAAATTTGTCCGACGGGTTCAAATCCCACTCCTGACACCACTTGTCGCGTAACCGTGATTAACACCACAGTTACGGATGACCGATTTGCGAGACTTTAACTCCCGAGGCGAACACTCAATGGCGGACTCAAGTTCAACACCAACGCGCGGAATGGCGGGACGCAGCGAAGGCTCCGCAACCTTATCTATTAAAATCAAACACCCAGGAAAACTGCGTTCAGATATTATGTACAAAAAGTAATATAAGGGTTTATTAGGAAAAGTAAAGCCAGTGAAAAAGCCCGCCGGTAAATCTAATAACTCTAATCGGGACGTCCCCACACGACAGACAGCAAACACAAACGAGGGAGATTAATTACGAAAATAACACGTCTTGTAAAATGTACACAAGGAGCTCGGCTTATCTGTCTTTGTCGTCTTGTATTGTTTGCCGTCCACCCCGGCACCGCTCGGCCCCGATGCACCCACGAGGCCTTGCTCCACCAGGCTCCGATCCTCTCGCCGCCCACCAGGTCCGTGCACCACGCTCCAAAGCACCCAACGCAAGCCAGCAGCTTCACACGAGGTCGATCCCCACACAAAGCACGAAGACAGGACCGGAGAGAACGCAGGTGTGACTGCACGTCTCGTCCTTCCAACTCGCTTCTCAATTGCTCACTGCCAAGCTCGAACTCGACTGCGACTGCCCGAAATGGCGTGTCCTCTCCAACTCCAACTGGCGAACTAACTCCGTGTGACTTGCGACTCAACTCTCTGGTGCCTGCCTGCGTCTGCAAGTGCTCAACTCAACTGGTGCCTGCCTGCGTCTGCCACGAACTCAACTCAACTCCTGAAATGGCGTCCGACCGTCGCCTATATTCGTGGCCGATGACGTCACATTGGCGCACTCCTCAGCCAATCAAAGCCTCCCGCGACTCCTGACATCTCCCCCCTCCGCCACCCTGCGGTCCCGGCATAACACGTGCCGGCCAGGTTTGTAGGCCTTTGGAGGTGTACACGGTGGCGGCCAATTGTGGTGGTGTTTTTGACCTGGTTTCCTGTCAATTTAATACGAAGTCCTTGTCAGGGAAAGGGGATTATTTAATGTTGCGCTAAGGACCTAACTAAT
The DNA here is from genome assembly GCF_964187855.1 of Myxine glutinosa. Taxonomy (NCBI): domain Eukaryota; kingdom Metazoa; phylum Chordata; class Myxini; order Myxiniformes; family Myxinidae; genus Myxine; species Myxine glutinosa. The sequence goes on along the minus strand of NC_136270.1, from coordinate 8,653,770 downwards.
GTTTATGTGGTTTGCAGTGCCATAAAGGACAAAGGTTTGATTACTAGGTGATACTCACAGGGGCGTTACCTTTAATCCCTCACTATTTAACACTCGAATCTCCAGGTAGATCCACACTCATACATCTTACCCCGACAACCGCCTGAACATCAATAACTTATTACATGTAGAGTCCCTGTCACGACAGCCGAATACCTACCTATTCAGATCTACCTAGCTCTAGATGTTGCATTACCAAATTCATAACAATATTAATGAATAATGGGCCGACCTAGGTGAAGGATGCCCGGGCCGGTTTTAAGACCCAGTCCGCTACTGCGTCACACCCCTCCGTCACATCCGGAAGTCCCAACATCCCTTACACTCCCCCCTCCAAAATCAACCCATAGGTTATTTTACTGTCTTTTCAATCATATCAACAAAGAAAAACACAACCAACAAAACTATTGTTTTGAAGAAGATATGGTGTTTGAAGTTTGGATTGATGCCACGAGTATTGTGGCCATTGATAATGTATGGTATTGCGATTGGGCATGTAGAGAGGCTGGAGGTTGTGGTGAGCGGGTTTGTGAAGAGGTGGTTGGGAGTGCCACGCTGCTTGACGAATATTGCCTTTTATGGTCAGGGTGGAAAACTCCAGTTTCCCTTGACATCATTAACCGAGGAGTTTAAGGTGGTGAGGGTGCGGGAGTTCATGTTGCGGGATTCGAGTGATTCAGTGGTAAAGAATGCTCTCACAGAGAAGAAAGGAAGTCGGAAGTGGAATGCAAGAGCAGAGGTGGACGAGATGGAGGAGCGGTTGCAACAGGAGGAGGTCCTGGGGATGGTACCGCGTGGGAAGCATGGCTTGGGGTGGATGAAGCATGAGCGATGGGGAAAGGCATGTGTGAAAGAGAGGAGGAAGATGGTTGCGAGAGAGGTGAGAATAAAGGAGGAGGAGGGGAGATATGTGAAAGCAGTCAGACAGGCACAGAAAGGTGCTTGGACTAGGTGGGAAGGTGTGCGGGTGAGGACATTGAAGTGGCAAGAGATTTGGAGGATGGAGCATGGGCGCGGGAAGTGGGGGTGCTGCAGCACCCCCTGCTTTTTCTGTATTGTTTAACTGCAATGGCAATTAAAATATATATATTATTAAAATATTTTTATACTGGGATATTTCTGGTTTAGTGTAAGACTATGAGCAGAGCAGAGAGGGTGGAGATTTTATTTTTATGTTTGATTTACTTATTTTCAAAATGTGTGTATGCCACTGACCTTCAGCACCCCCAACTCAAAATGCTTTCCAGCGTCCCTGGGATGGAGCCAATATTGTTGAATTTCTGTTGCGGGCAACGTATGATGTGCTTCCATCACCAGTAAACTTGAGATTGTGGGGGTTGTTGCAGAAGGAGAGATGTTATTTGTGTGGAGGTTTGGGAATGGTGCAGCATGCAGGTGCAGGTGCAGCTCAGTAGCATTGACAGCAGGATGTGGTGGTCGTGGTGGTGGTAAGTGGTCGCACGATCAGGTGCTGGCGGTGGCCGTGCAGATGTTGCAACAATAAATGCTGAGATCGGGAGAGAGAAGATTGGAGAAGGAGACCGATGGGGGAGAGGTATTGTTTGTCAAAGAGGGCCAAGTGGAAAGAGGAGGAGGATGAGGTGGTGGAAAGCAAGAGGGCTGTCAGATGCTTGTGTTTGGCAGGTGGTGGCAGACCTAAAGCCACAATTGGTATTCCCAGAGGAGATTTGTGTGACAAGGTTGCGGCCTGATATTGTCATCTGGTCAGGTGCAACAAGACAGGTCATCTTAGGGGAATTGTCTGTACCTTGGGCAGAGAAAATGGAGGAGGTGCACGAGAGGAAGAGAGGAAAGTGCAGTGAGCTGGAGGCATAATGTCGGGAGAAGGGTTGGCGAGTTTCTTGTCAGCCATTTGAGGTGGGGTGCAGAGGGTATATTGGCAATTCCTTTTCTGCATTTCTTGCTCTGCCTGGAGTGTGTGTAGGACAGAAAGAAGGAGGATGTGTGACAGAGTGGACAAGGTTGCGTTGAAAGGCTCACTTTGGATTTGGAGGAAGTTTATGGAGGAACGTCGATTGGTGTAGGTTGAGGTTGTGGGTGGTGGCTCATTTCAGCCTAAAGGGGTAGTGACTGAGCATGGAAGAGAAATGGAGATGTGTGAACGGTGTGTGTGTGTGTGTGTGTGTGTGTGTGTGTGTGTGTGTGTGTGTGTGTGTGTGTGTGTGTGTGTGTGTGTGTGTGTGTGTGTAGAGGAGTGGGTGTGTTGCAGGAGTGGGTGTGTTGCAGGAGTGGGTGTGTTGCAGGAGTGGGTGTGGTTTTGCATGAATGTGTTTATGTTTGAGTTGTGCATGTTGTAAGGGTAGGTGGTCGTTGGTTAGGTGTGGTTTTTTTGGTATGTGAGTGAGTGGGTGAGGGGCTGTGGATTCTGGGATTGGAGGCGGTTTTGTTGTTGTAGTCTGTGATCTCACTGGCTGGGGTGGGGGCATGTATGCATTTTATGTAGCTGCTGCATGTGGAGGCGTATGTGCCCCTGCTGGCCCACCTTAGCTGACCGTATCGAGGTTGAAGGGCCAAATCGAGATAATGCTGTGTACCTCGACTGAGGACCCGGTCAGTGAGGCAGACTTGTGACCAGGTGTGTTTTTTAAATTACACACATGTATATATATATATATATATATATAGATATATATCTGCATGACATGACCAAAAGTATGCGGACACCCCTTCTAATTGGTGGATTCAACTATTTCACCCTCACCCATTGCTGACAGGTATATATTGTCGTGTGGACGGCTCTGTGAAGACAGAACGTCCACAGATGGAATCGAGCTTAACGAGGCGACAATCAATCCAATGGCGGATCATACACAAGAAGGTGGGTTTGGGGGAGAATGCCGCTGCATATCTGCCGGCCCCGCGCAGTCTTCACCTGCAAATTAATAACTCAAACCCAAAGCGGAGTTTCTGTACAAAAATACGTGGCTTTATTGCCGGACTCCGATAACAAAAAACGCGACGGAAGATAAATGTCCTAAATCGGGATGTCCCCACACCTCACTTCAAATACAAGATCATCCATCCTACTCGCCAGACCTCGCCCCTTTGGATTGCCACATTTTTGGGCCACAAAGAGGCGCTTGGTGGAACCACTTTCAGATCCGAAGAAGAGGTTCAATAGGCGGTGCAAGAATGGCTACACAAGCAGCCAACAGATTTTTCTACAGGAATCAAGCCAGGCCTTAGTAAAGCACTGGAAAAAATGCATTGAACTCAATGGAGATCATGTTGAAAAATAACAGTTGTTACACACGTACATGCAATAAACAAGTTGTGAAAAATATTTTAAGGTTACTTATTGTCTGCCCCTCGGATATATTGCTCGGAATATCCTTTGACAGCATAATAGTCACTAACTTAAGACTGCTAAGGTTTCTTGTTGAAATAAATCGATGAAAAGGTGGACGGATATTTAAATTATATGATGGACGGATATGACCGAATAGCGTGTGATTATATTTTCTTTTGCTTCCGCTATGTGTGTGAACCAGTGACTGAGCCTATACACAACCCATGTGCACAAGAAATGCACATAACTCAAAATTTTGTGCTCTGTCTGTGCTCTGTCCCCCAAATACTCTTTCAGGTGGCACAAGATCTGCCAGCAACCCTCTTCTGGTGAAACTGCTAAAATCAAGACTCCCTGCTCACCTTCACTCTTTCATTCCTCTTTTCTCCCGCCTCTGGAACAAACTCCCACTCTCTTCAGTCCCACTCCTCCCTCCAGGTCTTTAAAACAGCTGTTTACCACCATCTCTTATCTTCCCCCATCCAAAACCTTGATCTTTTCTAGCCCTGTTAATACACCCCAAATTCCACCTCCCCCAAGCCCTCTCCCTCCCACAGATCTCCCGATATCCCTGTTCTTTACTGTTGTACTTGTGTGCTTCCCTCTCTCTCCCCATCTTGTCTTCCGCTCCCTTTATTATATGTTTTATGTGCCCGTTTATGTTTTTTTCATTAATGTTAGCTCTTACACGAGCCTCGATTTTGTGTACAAATTTTTTTTTTTTTTTTAAAGTAGGCCCCAGGAATAGTTTAATGGCCTCAAAAGTTTTCATTCAATCCTTTCATTTTTCAAGAGAGCTGAACTAAGTTAATTAAGGGATAGCGCATCAGCCAAATTTCTTGAATCTGCAACATTCACACACCAACCATATCATGGACACCTGAATGAAAGTCATTTTCTGTTTAAAAAAAAAAAAAAAATCAGTGGACAAATTTGAACAAAGCACCTGGTCTGCACACACTTTGCAACTTGAAAAGCCATCACCACTGAAATGCAGGCGATTGGTCAGGACCAGTGCATACAAGTCATCAGTAACTTTGCTCAACGTGTGGCCCTCTGCATTGAACAAAATGGTGCCCATTTAGAGAATATCATCAAACATCAACATCGTCAGTAATTTCATTGTAAAATTGTCATACTTCGTTGTACACAATTTAAATGTTTAGTGTTATCTTGCATGTTAATGATTAATATGATCTGCAAAATTTGTTGAGTTTGATTGGATAATACTAAAGTTATTAAACTTTTCACGGGGCCCACTTTTTTGCGGTCACCCTATTAAGTGCTGTGGTTACGACGCTTACCCCATTCAGACAATGTTGTGCAACTTGCTCATTTCTAAAGGTGTATAGTTATATAGATATAGATACAACAACAACAACATGCATTTTAAGGACATTTTCCCTGCCAGAGCGGATGTTAGCCTTGCGGTTCCCATGACAATCTTCTCCATCTTGCCCTATTTTCTGCATCTCTCCTTGTTAACCCCCTTGCCCGCATTTCTTCTTCCACCATCTTTAGCCAAGTCTTTCTCGGTCTTCCCCGTCTTCTACTTCCTTCTACATTCATGTCCATCACTCTTCTCAACCAGTCACTTTCATCCTTCCTCAACACATGACCAAACCATCTCAACCTGTTCCTCTTCACAGCATCAATCACAGGCTCTATTCCCATCATCATTGATGGCGGATTTTGGCGAATCACCTGGCGGATTTTGGCGAATCACCTGGCGGATTTTGGCGAATCACCTGGCGGATTTTGCTCTATATAGATACAGATAATGCAAGTAAATATACTGGTGGATTAAATTAATGACACATCAAGTTAAACTTGTGTGTACATATGGCTGGTACAAATTCGGCTGGGACTTTTGCTTACAAAAGCAGAGTACTGTATTGAACTTAGAGGGAATTTTATTTTACATTGCGGTTCACCAATGCCCACAATCACGTGTTTTCTGCTTGAATGCATGGGCTAAAAATCAAGATGACAGCAAGTGAGATAAAGAGGATTTAACAGTGAATGATTATAAAATTACTGATCACTGAAAAGATAAACCCTGTTGAAGTTTGCAGGTGCTATACAAGATTGACGACTGCTTATCAATATCATTATACAAGCTTTTCATCAACCAAATCTTGGCAGCAGAAAGAGTAAATAGGTTTAAATTGGGATAAAACCCGCTTTCGATTACGACCAGCCAGTTTTTCATCACCTCCAGATTGCCACGTATGTCTCAGGGTTGTAATGCAAAATCCATTCAGACGGTTTCATCTGAAACATTTTCATTCACGGCTTCATCTGAAATCTAATTCGACATTTAATTTCATTTTTCAGAGTCACCAAGGTGGTTTAAGACTTGGTTGCAAAAAAAACGGAAAGAAAATCGGAGATGCATATGGATGTTTTAAAAGGGACACGGTCCCCGGTCTTTTGGATAGTATGAGGAATAGGTAATACGAAAGCTAAATGTTGAACGTTTTTTGAAATATTGCATACACCAGCCAAGTTACTGAGATGATTGCCATGGCAACAAAATTCAGCCAATCACAGCTGCGATCTAATCAGGCTGAGATAATGTCAAGAGGAATCAGAAACATGAAAGCTAAATGTTCAACAGTTTTCTGAAATATCGCTTACAAAGCCACGTTGCTGAGGACGTTGCCATGGCAACATCATTCAGCCAATCACAGCCATGATGTAATAAGGTTGAGATAATGTCATGAGGAATAGACAGACATACAATAAGAAAGCTAAATGTTCAACGGTTTTTCAAATATCACGTAGATAAAAAGTACATGGACAGATGAATGGTCAGTCGGCCGGAGCTCATTTTAATGTCCCCGTCTCCGAACTTGTCGGAGGGGCGGAGGCCAATTATATAGGTACCTAGATGCAGTGGACATTTGATTTCATTTTTCGTAGTCACCAAGATGGTTTAAGACTTGGTTGCAAAAAAAACGGAAAGAAAATCGGATGAATATTGATGTTTTAAAAGGGACATGGTCAATGACAATAGGGGCAAATGGACAATGACAAGACTTGTAGGTAGCTTGTGTGGATGGATGATGGTATCTGGGATTGGTATAGCGCATACATGATGGGCCGAATGGCCTCTTTTTTGTATACAAGATCGAGGCTCGTGAAAGAGCGAACATTAATTACACAGAAAGACAAACCGACACATAAAACATATAACAGAGGGAGCGGTAGACAAGATGGGGAGAGAGGGGGAAGGACACAAACACAACATTTGAGAGCAGGGACCGAGAGACATGGAGACATCGAGAGATCCGAGAGAGGGCGAGGGCTTTGGGGGGGGGGGGGCGTGGGAAGGGGGCAGTGGGAGAGGTATAAAACATATGGACACTGCCAGGACTTCCAGGAAAGAAGTTGGAATTTCAAACAAGGTGGATCTGGGGTGAATTAGCGGGGGTAGAAAAGATCAAGGTTTTGGATGGGGGAAGATAAGAGATGGTGGTGAACAGCTGTTTTAAAGACCTGGAGGGAGGAGTGGGATTGAAGGGAGTGAGGGAGTTTGTTCCAGAGGCGGGAGAAAAGAGGAATGAAAGAGTGAAGGTGAGCGGAGAGCCGAGATTTCGGCAGTTTAACCATCAGAGGGTTGCTGGCAGATCTTGTGCGACCTGTAGGAATATTTGGGGGACAGAGCACAGAGAGAGCTGGGGGTGCAAGGCCGGAGAGGAGTCGGTAGAAGACAGAAAGACCACCTACCTGCCTGCGGTGAGTGAGTGAAAGGCCCTCAGAGATAGCTTCATCGCGGGAGATTCCAATAATTCTGAAAGCTTTGGTTTCAACAGCGTGAAGCCGAGCTAGGTGTGAGGCAGGAGCACCGGCCCATAGGGGAGAACAGTATTCCATTGAGCTGCGGATGAAAGCCTTGTATGTGGTGAGGAGCTCAGGTGTGCCGAGGAAGGACTTCGCACGACGGAGGATGCCCAGTCGGCGACTGGCTTTGGAGGCCAGCTTGGAAATGTGGTTTTCCCAAGAAAGATCATGGCAGATAGTGAGACCCAAAATCTTGAGCGACAGAACTTCTTGGAGAGGATTGTTGAGAAAGTAGATGGGAGGGTTGTCCAGTCGATCTTTTCGGAGAGACATAGTAAGAGTGTGAGATTTGTCAGGATTGAAAGACATGTTCCACTTGTTTGACCAGTCTGTGATTTTGTCCAGGTCTTCAGAGAGTGAGGAGGCAGCAGACTGCCGATCTGAGGGAAGAGGAATGGAGCGGCAGAGAGTGGAGTCATCAGCAAAGAGATAGATAGGATTTTCGAGAGAGTCAGAGAGATCATTGATGAAGACCAGAAAAAGCACGGGGCCCAGAACACTGCCTTGGGGAACTCCAGCCTGAACAGGAAGAGGAGATGAGAGAAACCCATTCAGGGCTACACGTTGACGACGACTAGAGAGGAAGTCTTTCCGCATCAATGTAAATTCCAGGTCAAATGCAAAGCTGATGAGATGTTGCTACAGCACATGTAGATAATGAAATATTGGTTCAACACATGTTAATAGACCTAACGACCTTTCCTGATTTGGAATCTCCTTTTGAATTTTTGTTAATTTTTTCCCATCTAGCTATTAGGGTTATTGATCCGGGGCCTCGCCAAGATCCCCAGCCTTCACTTTCCCAACATAAGTTCAGACTTAGAGCCATCTATCCACTTGGGAACACCACAGTATCGAGTTAAATGACATGATGTGACAGCAAAGATTCCCGTCAAGACTGGCGGAAATCATCCTTTGGTTTTGTGGTAGCAGCAACAAGGGAGTTTGATCAGCAATATAATTGGTGAAACTTTCTCCTCCAAGGGAAGCAAATCCGTGAGGTCAAAGTAAGTGATGAGCATGACAAAGTGCGAGGGATTTTGCTCTGTTTGCATATCCAACACACAGATGCCTTAAATGAGTTCTCCAAAGTTGCAAGGGTGTGTTAGTCAGTTCAGATTTATCCAAGTAAAACTGAACATTCTTGCAAGAGTGTGTTCTAATCGCACTGGAATTTTGGCACAATTCTTTCGACAATCTGCCACTCATTGGATGACCAGTCGACCTTTGTGGTTACAATATACCATAACGTGGACACAATCGCGCTTTCATGCTGTGGCAGAAAATGGATAACTGTGGAAACCAGTACGTGCAGTCGTGAAAAAGCTTCATGCATGGCTTGAATATACCACCAGTCTGTTAAACCAGAAGATGCCATTCTATAAGCCAGCTCGTGTCTGAGCCTACTTCATGCAGAAAGCAGCTAGTATCGGAAATTGGTAAATATTTACAAGACACACACCATGGAGCGGCTTGGTTGTGGAGTGGTTAAAACTTTGTTGCATTGCTTATACTGGTATGGTTTCAATTCCAATAGCTGCACTCGTCATACCCACTGTCCATTGAACTTCGTGTTCTTCTCACCCGATAAGGAAGAAAACGTTCTTTGCTTTCCAAGCTCTCTGCTATGTTCATTCAAGCATTCAAGATCACCTTAATTCCTGGATTTTTGACTTCGTCTCCTATTCAATGGAGCACTCTGCTCTCCTATTCCCGTGGAGGCTAGCATACCAAAAGGCAGTGTTTTGAACCCTGTATTATTCCCCATCTCCATAAATGGCCTCTCCGATGCTCTGGAAAATCTTCTCTTCCTTTTCGCAGATGACAAGTCATTGTATCAGCATCCCACTGATACGTAGAGAACAGCTGCATCACCCTCTGCTGATTTGGAAATTAGTTGATACTAGTCTGATAAATGGAATATGTTCTTCAATCCAGTCTCACCCTGTCACTCAAGAAGGATAGTCAAATATACCCACCTATCTATTTCCATGGACAGCCACAGGAAGAGGTTCAACCTTTTGAATGTCTTGGTCCTACCATGACCTCTTTTCGGCAGACCATATGGCAAAGCTGGCTTCCAAAGCAAGCTGCAAACTGGACATCCTCTGTTCCAAATCTTTCCTTGAAAATTCTGAACTACTCAATATGTAAGGCCTTTGGCTGCAGCTCAATGGAGTACTGCTCTCCTCTATGTGCTGATGCCCCAGCATCACATTATTCTCCCCTGGATCCTGTGTAATCTAAAGCTCTCACTATTGGAATCTCAAAAGATGAGGCCAATGCACAAGGTCTGCTGCTCTCACAGAGATGACCTGTGTTTTTTATTTGTTTTTTGTTTTTTAATCGCCTTTTATCTGGTTCATCGCCCTCTGCTCTTTAAGCCCTCAGACACTTCTCAATATCTCGCCGAGGTAAGATTTCTTCCAGAAATGCCATGCTGGTTAAATTTCGAAAATCCAGACCGACTCCATACCTCAACTCCTTTGGTACATACTGTCCCAGTGTCCCATATATGCAACCGCCTTCCATGAGAGGTTATGCAATGCCACCCTTCTCTCTAGGGTTTCAGGAAGGCAGTACACCATCAACGAACATAATGTGCCATCCTTAGCCACAATCTTTATTATTTCTGTTAACCCTTCCTTTCCAAACAAATGTAGCTACTTCATGGTTGCAGTGTTTCCTCCACTCCTCTCTGGTTTGTTTTTCTTTCTATCTCTCTTTAATTGGTCATTCATCCCCTTGCTTATTGTGTCCAACTGTTTCCCTCCTGCCCTACTTTCATTTCATACACTCAATCACCTTTCTTTTGGGGCCATTCAGAAATTATGTAATGAATTTTTGCCCAAATCCGACCTCCCACCCCTCCACGCCCTTGTAACACTCCATAATGCTTCAACAACAGGCCAATAACCCCATAGCCTTTCCATGTCCAACACATCTCGAAACGAAAAACAGAATGCAGTATATAATATGTATAATTGTATACATATATATATATATATATATATATATATATATATATATATATATATATATATATATATATATATATATATATATATATATATATTGTTACTGATCGCGGATTAAGATGTTATTTACCGAGCGGTGGTATTGCCGCGACCGTTACAGGATCCCTGACTCACCCGATTCACCCAGGACTTTGGCCGGATCGCACCGCAGCTGCTCAATGAGGGGAAAAGACTAAAACGACGAATGCAAAGAGGAAAAGGAATAAAACGAATAGACGGACAGAAGAGTAATTGGATTTATTATTTACACAAGCAAAAAGGAGCAGTCACGTTTATTTACAAGCACATAAGACGCAGGTGACACAGGGAAAATACTAGCTTACCTACAGTCTTAATTAACCCAGGACAGAACAAACAAAAGGCAGACTCACGCGGGGAATGACAGGAATGGCAGGAGGTGGATGGCTGGAGGTGAACGCTTGGTGGAGCCAACGCGGAGCTTGGCGGAGCTTTGGTGGAGGTGAACGCTTGGTGGAGCCAACGCGGAGCTTGGTGGAGCTTTGGTGGAGGTGAACGCTTGGTGGAGCCAACGCGGAGCTTGGTGGAGCCTTGGTGGAGGTGAACGCTTGGTGGAGCCAACGCAGAGCTTGGTGGAGCCTTGGTGGAGGTGAACGCTTGGTGGAGCCAACGCGGAGCTTGGTGGAGCTTTGGTGGAGGTGAACGCTTGGTGGAGCTTTGGTGTGACGGGTTCTCTCTCCTTCCCTCACAAGCTTCAGGACTCTTTCTTGACGACCAACTCTTTGTGACCAACTCTTTGTGACCAACTCTTCACGGACCCTCTACTGGCAACCGACTCACTCTTCACTTCCTGCGTGCGCCTTTTATAGCGCCTCCAGCGATTAAGCCGCCGGCGTTTTGGACACGCCCATCGGGGTGCTCACCTCGGCCCTGGTTGGTTGCGCGACCCTCGGGCTCCGCCCTCGATGACGACGGGCGGGTACGCCCCTCCTCCCCTCTATGACGAGGTGGAGACACGCCTTTCTTCTCCGACCCTGCCTCGTGGTCAATGGCGGTTATTGGAGGGGAGGTGATTGAGAATCGAGGGCTCAGCAATGACGAGAGGGGATGTAATATGGGCAATCGAGGCTCGGCAATGACGAAAGGGGATGTGATAGGAAATGGAGGTTTTGGGGATGGGAATGAAAGGGGATCTATTCTCTTTCACTGGTGCAATGGAGTACTTCAATTAATGGGAGACATAGCCTTACCCTAGAACACAGAATAAGAGATAACTATCAACAGGGGTATTCTATTATTTTGCTGATGTGTATGCTTGTGGACTAATTATGGGATGCCCTTTCACCTTTACACAGCTCCGGAGATAGGGGGGCGCAGAATAACCAATAATAATAATAGTACAGCACACAATCAAAAAATATACAGTCCTCATCTCCGCAACAATATATATAGTCGCGTCTACCCTGTAGTGAAGACCTCAGGGTGACAGATGACCAAGACGAGCTTTAGCTCCGAGGCGTTTACCCAACTATGGCGGTGTTATCTCTTCAGCACACGAGGGAAACGGAGTTCGCTGGTCTTATTTGCATGGACGGACGCGACACGGGGTTATCCGATCCCCACAGACAGATAAACGCACAAGACAGGCACGACAAAGAAATGCAATAAGTAATGGGTTTAATGAAAATAAATGCCAGGATAACAAAAGGAATGTGCGGTAAAATCTAATTTCTATGTGAGGATCCTCCATCAGACATGATTACAACACAAGGGGAAAACGAAAGTAAAAATAAATGTGGTGTGGTGCGTTGGCTAGTACTCAGCTCCGGTCTCCACGACGGTTTGGGGCTGTCACACGACAGGTCCCACAGCACTGAGGGAAAACACGCAATGGCGCAAAGTCAGGTCCTTCTTGTTCGGCAGCACCGAGCTCCAACCGTCCCGAACTTCCCAGGCGCGCACGACATGAAGTGCAGCCGGCATGAGGAGAGAGAGGAGAGAGGAGGATAAGAGGAGAGAGAGGAGAGAGAGGAGAGAGAGGAGAGAGAGGAGAGAGAGGAGAGAGAGGAGAGAGAGGAGAGAGAGAGAGAGAGAGAGAGAGAGAGAGAGAGATGGATGGATGCGTCCATCTTCACCAATGCCTGGAACAGAGAGGGTGAATGCGAATGCAACTGCCTTTTACCACCGTGCAAGGAGCAGAGAGAGAGAATGCGACTGCTCATACCCAGAGCCCGGACCAAGAGAGAATGCAAAATGCGACCTTCGTGCGAGGAAGCCCAACACAGAGTGAGAAAATGGCGGTGATTTTCCTTTTTACTCCGACTGTCTCAAACATTCTCTCTGATGTCACGCGCGCTCCAATCACCGAGTGCCACTCACTCACCTCATCATTCTTTAACCAATCGTTCTTCACGGTGTGGCCTCACAGCCACTCTTGGCACCCATCGAGATGATTCGGCTAGGTGGTGTAGTTGCGTCTGGGTATCGTCGGCGATTATGCTATTAGAATGACGTGCCGATCGGATGGTTGGCCGAGTGTGTTTTATAAGAACAGAGGAAAAAAAAAATCACAAGGGCAATTTACAGACTGGGAATTTTATCCATATGCCGTAACTAATTAGCATAGCTCCACCCCCCACATGGAGATACATAACACTTACCCGGACATCCGGCCCTGTCTTAGATACATGAAGGTGGCTACACGGCATATGGTGCACGCTAATCTATACAAACCTATCTGGACCAAGGTATTTCATTGCCTACCCCCATACATGTAATATGTATATACTGCGTGTATATACTGTGTGTATATACAGTATATATATATATATATATATATATATATATATATATAGACATACATATATATGAACAATTATACATCCTTTCATTTCAAATTGTATCACAAAAATGCAGACAATTTTTTTTTAGGGTCGAGTATGAAGACTATACATGATTGCAGTGTTAGTGTGAGAAATTTCTGAGGTTAACTCAAAGACTCAATAGCTTAATGGGCTGTTACTGTGTAAGTGATGAGTTCCTAGAGTTCAAGGGTTGTCAGAATTTTTTCACACAAGCCCCATGCAAGATTTGCCCCAATTTCACACTAGTCCCAATTCCTGGTTATTAAAAACAATTAAACATTCCTTAATTTAAAATTGTTCCACAAAAATGCAAATAATTTTTCAAAATATTTTCAGCATGGACCTTTTAGAGTACATACAATTTTTTCATTAAAAGGTGTCATTTTCCTTTTAGCATTTAAAAGGGGAAATCTAGAACTGTGCAGTTTCTTATTCAACAGAATGAAGCGTTTTGGTTCTTGAGAAGTGAAAAAGGCAATAAATTTATCTTTATTGCCAAAAGTACAGCACTACATGGGAGCACGAGTGCGTAATGAAGGCGAAGCAACTGACATTGCACAAATGAAGCGTTAACGCCTTTGGTTATGGCTTTCAGAGCAGAGGCATTTTTCACAGACGCCTCCCATCCACCCTCCTCCCCACCCTCCTCAATCCATTCTCGATGGTTTCAGGAGCCAGTAGCAATATTAACTTTCCACCAACATGCTCTTCGGCACCAGCATCCTAGATCTTCAAATTAATCTCCCAAAAGGGATCCGGGGAAGGGATGTGTTAACTCATCTTCACTGGCATTTGCTACTCCAGTGCCATTAACATATTTCCCCCCACCCCCTTTCCACAACCACACAAGCTCCACCCTCAACTTACCCCTCCCTACACTCTCTTTCGTCTTTGCATTAATCGCTCCAGTAATAATGTTTGAGAGCTTTGAGAAAATAAATAAATAAATAAAAACAAACTGGGATTTCATCAGTTCGCATGGAAAAACTGCAATTTAAACTTAGCTTGAAATTGTGAGTTGTTTCTAACTTTGCTGTTTGAAAATCAATGGATTCTTATTATGTTCCAATTGATATTTAAACCACCAAGCGGCTCACACTGTTCTCAAAAAAAAAAAAAGAAGCCACCTGTGGTCTAGATGACAGGAAGGTTCTTTAATAATGCATGCTTGGATGATAAATATTTAATGCTAAACCAGAAGAAGGCTGCAAAATAAAGTTTCATTCCATGAACTCTCCCTGAGTAAATCCACACATGGAGTTTAATAGCGGTGAAAAAAAATTCCGAATCCTGTAATAACCATTTAAACTGTTCAGAAACATCTGAGTTATCCACGTCCAAGGGCATTCACAATGTTCTTGGAATGAGACACGCACAATAGTCCAAGAGGAGATTATATATATATATATATATATATATATATATATATATATATATATATATATATATATATATATATATATATATATATATATATATATATATATATATATTGTTGCGGAGATGAGGACTGTATTTTTTTTTTTGATTATGTGTATTGTGGTAAATTGGTGTGAATTATTATTATTGTTGTTGTTATTCTGTGCCTCCTGCCTCCGGAGCTGTGTAAAGATCAAAAGGGCGTCCCATAGTCCACAAGCATACACGTCAGCCAATCATAGAATATCCATGTTCGATAGTTATATCTTATTCTGTGTTTTAGGATAAGGCTGTGTCTCCCATTAATTGAAATACTCCATTGCACCAGTGAAAGAGAATAGACCCCCTTTCCTTCCCATCCCCAAAAATCTCCCTTTCCCTCCCCTCCAAAAACCTCCATTGACCTCATATTACATCCCCTCTCGTCATTGCCGAGCCTCGATTGCTCATATTACCTCCCCTCCAATAACCACCATTGACCTCATATTACCTCCCCTCCAATAACCACCATTGACCTCATATTACCTCCCCTCCAATAACCGCCATTGACCATGGGCT
Source organism: Myxine glutinosa (assembly GCF_964187855.1). Lineage (NCBI taxonomy): Eukaryota > Metazoa > Chordata > Myxini > Myxiniformes > Myxinidae > Myxine > Myxine glutinosa. Next base: position 8,638,738 of record NC_136270.1, on the reverse strand, counting down.
TTGAGTCGGAGAAGAAAGGCGTGTCTCCACCTCGTCAGAGGGGAGGAGGGGCGCGCCCGCCCGTCGTCATCCAGGGCGGAGCCCGAGGGTCGCGCGACCAACCAGGGCCGAGGTGGGCACCCCCGATGGGCGTGTCCAAAGCGCCGGGGGCGTAATCGCTGGAGGCGCTATAAAAGGCGCAAAACGGAAGTGGTCAGAGAGAGAAGGGTTGTTGGGGGAGAAGGGTTGTTGAAGGAGAGAAGGGTTGTTGAGAGAGAAGAGTTGGTTGCGGAAGTTGGTTGCAAAAGGAGTCGGTGGTCAGTTGGTTGCGGTGAGGAGTCGGTGGTGAGGAGTGAGAGAAACACGACAGAGTTGAGGGTTTGGACCAGACAAGTCCGGGGAACGCAGCGGACGGCGGCCGCAGCAGCCAGACCACCCAACCGCCAAAGGGGGCCTGAACGGCGGTTTGGAGCAGGGCCGAAGAGGAACGGCGGCTGCTGAACGCGCCGGTTGTGCTGCATGACCCCCCTTGGACCTCCCTCCCCCTCCAGCCATCCACATCCTGCCATTTCAGCAATTCCCCGCGTGAGTCAGCGTTTTGTTTGTTCTGTCCCTGGGTATTTAATTAAGTCTGTAGGTAAGCTAAATTTGCACTGTGTCACCTGCGTCTTGTGCTTGTAAATAAACGTAATTGTTTCTTTTTGCTTGTGTGTAAATAGTAGGAATAAATGTAGTAGTATTTCAAACCTTTTTTGTCTTCCTTTTTCCTCTTGCATTGCATCGTTTCTGTCTTTTCCCTCATTGAGCAGCTAGAGTGCGATACGGCCAAAGTCTGGGTGAATCGGGTGAGTTTTGTTAGGTCGCGGTTTTACACCACCGCTCGGTCTATAACATCTTAACCGCGATCTGTAACAATATATATATATATATACGTATATATATATATATGTATATATATATATATATATATATATATTATATATATATATATATATATATATACGTATATATATATATATGTATGTGTATATATATATATATATATATATATATATATATATATATATATATATATATATATATATACAGTGGAACCTTGACTTACGAGTTTAATCCGTTCCGTGACCGAGCTCGTAACTCAAATTGCTCGTATCTCAAATCAAATTTCCCCATTGAAATGCATTGAAATGCTATTAATCCGTTCCAGCCCGCCAAAAACCACACCAATTTTTTTTTTAATATACAGTATATATAAAAATATCTCGCGCTTTATATTTCACCTGTATGCCAGCATACAAGCTGGCAGGATGGCCTGGACTGGAGGTACGCACACTTGACTCTAAAGTCTAAACTGTCCAGCCTGGGTTTGAATCCCGACCCAGCTATAACCTGTCATGGGTGAATCACAGGCAGGGCGATTCATCAATGTGTGTACCGCTAAACTGGGCGCCCCGTTTGCGTCCCATTAGTTGTTGGATGTTAAGGATCTCACCGTGTTTTCCACAAAGAGAAGGCGAGCTATCGCCGGCACTCTGAACAAGTTGACGGCAGAGATACTGTACTTGCACGGCAAGATAACCACGTGTCGCACGATCTCTTGTCATGGTCCACAAGATTATCACAGAGAGGTGCAGCTTCCAGCGTTTCGAGATCTGATCCAGGCCTATCCAACGAGACCGGTCCCAGCGTTCTAGGCCCGGTGGTTGTCTCAGACGGACCCGACAAAGGACGTGTTGGATTTTACCGCGAGCCGATTCGAGCACCGACGTGCCGGCGAACAAAACCAGTCATATCTTTTGAACGCGTGGCTCGATATTTACAAAATAAACGTTTTCTTGAAGGGCTGAACCGTGCGCTCAAAACGATACCGAGTTTGACCCTGAGAGAGCCGTTTTGCGTAAACTCAAAATAACCGAAATGCGAAAACTAAAATGCAGCGCTATACTACGACAGAGATACTGTACGTGCACGGCAAGATAACCACGTGTCGCACGATCTCTTGTCATGGTCCACAAGATTATCACAGAGAGGTGCAGCTTCCAGCGTTTCGAGATATGATCGAGACCTAACTTTTGAGACCAGTCCCAGCCTTCTAGGCCCCGTGGTTGGTTCAGACGGACCCGACAAAGGACGTGTTGGATTTTACCGCGAGCCGATTCGAGCACCGACGTGCCGGCGAACAAAACCAGTCATATCTTTTGAACGCGTGGCTCGATTTTTACAAAATAAACTTTTTCTTGAAGGTCTGAACCGTGCGCTCAAAATGATACCGAGTTTGACCCTGAGAGAGCCGTTTTGCGCCGGAGATACTGTACGTGCACGGCAAGATAACCACGTGACCGGGTGGCGAAAGCTCGTAACTCGGATCTCGGCTCGCATCTCAAAGCAATAAACTGCCAGAGTGACGGCTCGTATCTCGAAAAACTCGTAAGTTGGGGCACTCGTAAGTCGAGGTTCCACTGTATATATATATATATATATATATATTATATATATATATTGTTGTGGATCTCACACGTCGGCCTTTCCCCTTACCAAGGGGGGATTAATCCCCTTGTCTTTTATCTAGCCGACGCGATCCGGGGCTATGACCTTCCTTCCGGTCAGCGCTGAATAGGGTGGTAGGCCGAATTAGTCCTATTACCTAATTACCAGCGCCTCTCAGGAAGCAAGGAAATAACCCCGCCCGAACCACGGTTTTAGTGGACACGCCGAGCGATAGCGAGCCGTGATTCGGGCCGTTAACAGGAACTAACCCGATTTGAGCGGTTTCTAATCGTGCCACGTTTACCCAATGGAGAAATCACTAATGGTCGAATCAAGAGGAAAATAAATAACAAGCAATTTATTTATACTTTGTACAATGAAGAAGAAGAAGCAATGTACAGTGAAGAAGAAGAAGCAATGTACAGTGAAGAAGAAGCAGATACACAGGGCAGCCTTATACAGTCTTAACTTATCCCTGGACACGGGCCCGTTCGCACTCAGCATCAGACTCACATGGGGGTTGATTGTAGATGGTCAGGTTGAGGGTCCAAAGATGGCGTCCACAGTTCGCTCCGGTCCCCGACTCGTACCACGAAGAAGATGGTAGATGGCAGGCAAGCTCTCCACGTGTCGTTGGCGCAGATCGGACAATTATATGGGGGGATCGGTAAGCTGGGCTAGCGGTTACTTCGCGGCTCACGGCCGCGTACATAATAGAAATACCGGCGCTTTATATGCGCTCCCAGCAAGCCCAAAGCCAAATCCTCAACGAGTCCTTGCAATCAGTCAGTATATCAGCGCCTCTCCCAACCAGTCCTCAACAATGGCACTTTCCCACACGAAGTCCTCGAGCTCTTGCACTATCAAAGTCCCTCCAGAGAGTCCTTTCACCAATGCCAAACGTGACAACCCACATGCAAAGCGCAAATTGTGCAAGTCCTGGACAGTCCTCTTGCACGAGTGCTGTTGCGTAAGTCCTTTTTCTGCACAGTCCTGTGGAAGGGCTTTGCGTGCGCGGTTATATAGCACCGCCCAGCGAACCCTCTCGAATCTGCCAGCCGCGCTCTGACCACGCCCCTCACGCCATTCCATCGAGCCCTGGTTGGTTGTTAGGGTCTTACCGGCTCCGCCCTTGACGTCTGCTTGACGTGGCCACATCCCGACCTCACGCTCCTCCCCCTTTTGAGGCCTTACCTCATGGCATTTGGCTGGTTTGAGCATCCTAATGCGAGGGGAAATAGGGCGCAGACTGGATTGTGCGCAATGGGGAATGGGGCACAGACTGGATGGTGCCCAACGAGGTCGATTGGAGGGTGGGCTGCAAAATGAACGGGACCTACTCTTATTTACTTCTTTTACACAACGCAGGTATCACTATTGGAAATGTCCTTATCTCACATATACTATGACATAACTAAAGTTCTAAGGTGGCCTACATGTTGCATGTGGACTAACTATGGGGGCAAACCTTTAACCTATATTAATCATATATGTACACTTTCTCAGAACTGCAACAATATATATATATATATATATATATATATATATATATATATATATATATATATATATATATATATATATGATAACCACTCCTTTTGCATCGTGATGATGCACAGGGCTGCTGAAGCATTTTCTTGGCTATTGGGCACAATCCTGGATGGGTCGCTACTCTGACGCAGGATACTCGAATGGCTCATTCATCCAAGTCAGCTGGTATTCATTTTGCCAACCTCGGAAAGATGACAGGCTGAGTCAACCCACCTGGTGTTAATTCAATGGCATGACAGGGACTTGAACTCAGGACTCTGAGATCTCAAGCCAGCTACCTTAACCATTAAGCCAACACTAGGTTATATACATATAATTTTGTCATTATGTATCCTGATATATTGAAGAATTAAACAATAAGGGCACTCGGTAAAGTGCCCAAGTTTGCCAACCTTTCCATCAAGTTTCGTAGAATGCCCACCTTTCCACCAAGTTTAGTAGAGTGCCCACCTGTCCACCAAGTTTAGTCCGAATCCGTCCGTAATCTTTTGAGATATCCTGTTATATTATCAGTTTTAGCACCCTCACTTAATGGTGAAGAATCACTTCAAAAAGTATCGGATCCGGTTTCGGATAATCACCAAAATCGAATTGATTCGTCCTTGTCACACACCCAACCTGTCCACAAAGTTTCGTCCGAATCTGTCCAAAACTTTTTGAAATAGCCTGCACACAAACAGACAAACAGACTTGGGTGAAAACATAACCTCCTTCCACTTTCCATTGCAGAGGTAAAAATGCCATGCGTCATGGACATTCGTGAGTATCCGGTTTGTAGATGTTTTTCAATGTCGCTCAAAGTATTTATTACGAGAATCCTTGAAGAGTTAGAAGATATTTACGATTGCCGGGTACCTATCTAAGGTTCACTGTGAAACTGGGTACTTGTTTGAGGTTCACAAATCGCCGATTTTGTCATCGTATTCATTATTCTGATTGGAGGAGGGTTTTAAGAAGGCTGTCCTCCTTGATAACACTTACTTGTGGAACTTAACTACTTAACGTGAGCCTTTAGAAAATGAAATTTAAAAAACAAAGGAAAAAAATTAAGTTCGGCTTAATCGACTCCGTTTTTCGTGCTCTTACCAATGGTGCAACTCTCATCGTCCACTAATTTCCATCAAATTACCCACCCAAAGTTTGCTTCATGGAAAAAAGAAAAAGAAAAAAAACTTGGTCAAACTTCAAAAACAAAAATCTTTGACCCACCTCCCCTCTCCAATCTCCCTGGTCTTTTTAATAGTTTTCAAAAAAACCCTGAAATTCGAAGGATTTAAGATGTATCTCTAGAGGCCATTATGAGGGTTTTTGTCATACTCCCCTCACCTGCCCACATGTGGAGCTGAAAGCTTCAAATCAGTTTATCTTTTTCTAGGTTGGAAAAAAAACAACTAAAAACACTGGAAATTGAGAGATATCGCAGAGCTGCTCATTTTAACCTATACAAGTATATATCCTATATCCTACTCAACGCAAATCCAGTCAATGAGAGGGTGCCCCAGGGGACTCGATTCACTTTAAGTAGCTAAAGAGCTCGGTATCTTTTGGAAAGAGTAGGTCAAAGGTCTGCTGACACCAAGGGGAAATACAAACAATCCTGTCCTGATTACAACTGAATAAACGAGCTGGGTGGTGGTAATGCCCTCAATAGCAGTGATCACTGGTCAAGAAAATATTTGAAATTTTATGGTTTTAGTATATTTTGAGGTGATTCTAACCAACATGAACCTGTAGATTTCGATTACGATATCCAATTTTCACGAGCACATCCAGTTTTTGAGAACCAGTATACCATAGGAATATCAGCCACAGCCGAAATTCGTCTTGTACTCACTGATCAGGACTTTGTAACGAGACTATCTGAGCTGGAAAGCGTTGCTTGGGATAGCTTTGTGGCTCTTGCTAACAATTACCTTGGAAATTTTCGAGCACCAAATTATGAAGAGCTTGTGGACAAGATGTTGAAGAGTTACCGGGCGCTCGGTGCTCGAATGTCACTCAAGATACATTTCTTCCATTCTCATCTGGACTTCTTTCCACAAAATCTTGGTGATGTCAATGATGAACATGGAGAAAGGTTTCACCAGGAAATTGCCATCATGGAGACTCGATATCAAGGCCGATTCAATCCAAACATGATGGGCGACTACTGTTGGACTTTACAGCGTGAAAGTGATTGCTCCTACAAACGCAAAAGTAAAGTTCAGAAGCACTTTTAATGCGATGTAAATAAAAACTTTAAGTTCATATTATTTTTTGTGACAATAAATAGACTTATTGAGACTTAATCAAGAAATTCGCATGCTCTAAAGATTTTTTCCACACTTATGATGTACTACGTCAAGGTTACGTGATAGCGAAATTTTAAGGTCAGATTCGGATTCGTGGGCACCAAATTCGTTAGAAACAGTTGAAAATAAGTCAGAACCAATTTGGCTGTTGACCAGTGAATTATCCATCATAATTGGCCAATGCAGTAATGTGACACACCAACTTTCTGCAGAAGTGAAAGACAAGGTGAAGAGATAGACGAGGCACCTACACTCTCATACCATAAATTGGAAACTCTCGTCACCTCCTGAAAGTTCATTCAGAACTTCTGAAAGTTGTACAATGAGGATTTGGAAATTCTTTAGCATCACAAAAAATGATTGCCTTGCAATAATAAACAAAAAGATGCAACTGCAAAACTATTTAATTGGTAAAAAAAAGAAGACTCAATTATGATGATTAAACAGCAGAGACATCAGCAGAGACAAGTTGCCAGTTAATTAAATAATAAATGCTGGCATGTCCGGAGACAAAGGGACGCAGTCGGGTTTATTGTGCAGCCACACTTTCCCTGCTCTGAGATTTGGGGCAAAGGAGGAGAAAAAGATGGGAATGACAACCGAATGATGGGATGGATGGGAGAGAGGGCTTTCCTCATGCATTGTATTTCTTCTCCCCCTCCACAGACTGCGCTCTGTGTCTCAGGGGATAGCTCGTTTCAAATTTCATTATCAGGAACCACCAGGCGCTATTGTCAGTATCTCACTTACTGTACTATCAGAGTGTAAACCCCTGGGAAGGGGAGAAGAAGAGAAAAGTGGAAGGCAAGGAAACAAGACCAAGATGTAGATACAGGAACAAAAGAGGAACGAAGATAAGAGAAGATGAGGTTAGACAGACATGAGATGACAGCCGTGAAATCACGCAGCCGTGTAGAGCAACAAATGCTTTTCATGGAGCCATTTTGCCTTTGTAGACTGGGTGGTACAATTAGACATAAACACATTAACATTGATATATGGCTGCAGGATAACTTGCATACTCGCATTTGAGCTGTTTTGCCTGGGTTTGAATCCCGACCAAGCTATAAACCGTCTCCCAGGTGTTTCGCCAGAAGGAGAATAGTGCGCCGTCCACCGGAAGGACGTCAAGCTAGAAGACCCGTCTGCCCACGTCGGTCGACTTTGGCGGATGTTAAAGATTCCACGGTGTGTTTAGCAAAGAGTAGGTGATTTATCGCCAGCACCCTGAACAAATTCCAAATTCCTGCCACCTTGTGTACAACGCCATTCCTCACTAGCAGGCTCGAGACACACTTATGCCGACAACGTTCCCAGCCGACCCCCGAGTTCAGTGTTTTGCGTGCACAACTATAGTCATACCCACTCCCTCTGGGGAGTGCGAGGATTTGTTTTCGGAATTGCCTTGAGCAGGGTCCAGTGGTTAAACCACTTTCACTATTCCACGCGTACGGGCGAAAATTGCAAGTTGCCCTCCCATGCTTACTAGCAGAGCTGTTGGGAGGCGGAGGGTTGAGATTTATTTAATGCCCCTGACATAACCCTGGGTACTCCAGGCACGAATGCAAAATTTGATGGAGGTTGGCAAAACCGTTTTTATATTCCGGACATGCAGACATCGGCTTATTTTATGCAGTGCGATAGGTGATTCCTTTCTGGTGCAAGTCCACCAGAAATGAATAACGGATGTATTTTTATTTTTTCTTGCAGCACGAGCAGAGCCTTTAGACGTTTTGGAAAAAGCACATTGTACCAAAAACATCAACGCTGCCTTCTGCTGGCAGGAAAGGCGTGCCAAAACTATTTCTCAATAACCTCAGCAGGGAAACTGTTTAAGAAAAATGAAAATAAAAGCGAACGCTTTGAGCACACAGTCCCGAAAACATTTAAACCGCAACTCCAGCTGCTCCTATCTGTAAGCACACCAGCAAGATGTATTATGGACCGACGTCTTGGTTTGATCCACCGTAATAAAAGGGCAATTGCGAGGCATGGTTCTGGATCACAAACAAACCAGCGATCGATTTTATTTTTTTTTGCAACAAAATGTACACACCTGAACCAATGTCATACTTTTTTTGACATTTTCAATCAGATTTGTACGCCAACATGAATAACTGAGATCTTGCACAATGGGAATCGTAAATTGAAGGGTTGGTTGGTCAGTGCGATATAGTGCTAAACCAGTAAATTGGTCGATGTTGACATCATCAAGTTTCGAAGTCTTAAAAATTCCTTCATTTTCACAAAAATCGTGCATGATACATGTCGGTGAATGAATAACACATCTTGCACCAATTATGTATAATAAGGGACGATTCAAACTTTTCGACTGATTGCAATATTAGTTGGTTCACATTGTGTCCCCGGCATATTTCACAAAGAGGAGGTGAGTTATCACCGGCAGGCTGAACAAATTACACATTTCTGCCCTGGCTACCTCTGGGAAGGCAAAGTCAAACCACCTAGTGCAATTCCTGGCCATAAGGTTGTTTTCGCAGCACTAAACCACTGAACCTGCCTTCAAGAGCACCTGCAGAAATGGGGAAAAGGTGAGAGACAAACATACCATATATACATACAGATATATATATATATATATTGCAGCATCAACCAATGATGGTTTTGTACTGTATTACATCGACCCCTTCAAATATATTCCGCACTTTATTCCCCTTCAAGAGTAGCTGTCTGTACATCAGGTATCTATAAGGAGTCAGGGGCATGAGCCTAAGAAACATTTACCTCTTTAGGGGAGGTGTTATATGCCAAGAGCATTCTGTGCACCAGACAGCAGCATCTGTTCATCATCACTGGATGCCAGTACAATTACAGACAGACCCAACTCACAACGCAAACTCTATTTTCTCATGTTTGGATTTCATTCTGATAATACAACACTCTGGAGGACTATGCTATGGGTTACAAGATAGAGGATTTTGATGCACTCCGTGTATGTGTGTATGTATTTATGTATATGTATGTGTATGTATGTATGTATGCTTGTGTGTGTATGTATTTATGTATGTGTTTGTGTATGTATGTATGCTTGTGTGTGTATGTGTATGTATATATGTGTGCGTATGCCCTCAATAGCTTCCCCTTAGGGCATGTATGTGCATGTATGTATGTATGTATGTTAGTGTGTATGTATTTATGTGTGTGTGTGTGTGTGTGTGTGTGTGTGTGTGTGTGTGTGTGTGTGTGTGTGTGTATGTATATATGTATGCATGTATGCCCTCAATAACCTCCCATGAGGGTATGTATGTGCATGTATGTATGTATGTTAGTGTGTATGTATTTATGTATGTGTATGTGTGTATGTATGTTGGTATGTAGGTGTGTATGTTAGTGTGTATTTATGCATGTATGTATGTGTGTGTACGTGTATATATGTATATGTATGTATGTATGTATGTATGTATGTGTGTGTGTGTGTGTGTGTGTGTGTGTGTGTGTGTGTGTGTGTGTGTGTGTGTGTGTGTGTGTGTGTGTGTGTGTTCGTAGGTATGTACGTGTGTGTGTGTGTGTGTATGTGTGTGTGTGTGTGTGTGTGTGTGTTCATAGGTATGTATGTGTGTGTGTGTGTGTGTGTGTGTGTGTGTGTGTGTGTGTGTGTGTGTGTGTGTGTGTGTGTGTGTGTGTGTTTGACAAGAGAGAGTATGTGTGTGTATGTACATGCATGCACATTCCTCATACCGAGTAATTATTGTAAATATGTTGGAATGAACATCAATCTATCTATTGTACTATTTATCCCCACGAGGTTGATGCTGTCCGTAGCCTTCGTCCTTTACACATTGGTGTCTTCTGGCATCATTCAAGACAACTATGACAGACTTTAGCCAGGCACTGGCAAGCTATGACCTGCTCTTTTGGAAGGACACCATTGAATTTTTAATGTCCCTGATTCTAGTTAAATCGGACAGTTGACTTAACAAGCGTTACGCCTGGGTCCCCCGTCAGTGAAGTGATGTGAGTTGACAAAGTGGAAGACGCAAGGCGGCCATCTTGGATTTTGACGTGGCGACCCAATTTTCAATAGGGTTCTTCCATATGCCTAGTTGCACCCACACACCAAATTAGAATTCGGTCCTTCGCTTAGTTTTATAAAGATATTGCAGTGCACGCACGCACGCACGGACGCACACACAGACGGAGGGTAAAACCATAGTCCCCCTTTCGCTCCGTCGTGCGACGGGGGACAAAAATGCATTACAGGATGTCGCACGCTGCAAGTATGCTACCGAGGCAAGTATGCTACCGCTGACATATCCTGCCATCTCAAACGGATTATCAATAGAGTTGAAACTTCATCTATTTTGCTCAAACCCTTTTCTGCAGAATTCTGTGTGGTCCAGTGACTGGCTGGAAAAAGGATTCTTTACCAAAACTTACTTTATATGTATTGTCAATGTACCATACTCTTTATAGAGTGTCGGCACTGCCAAAACAGTATCTTGGCAATGGTTATGCTGGGTGGTTTGCCATTGCCATCAAGCCGTTCGTCAGGGCAGGACGATCCACTGAAAGTGGCAGGAATTCATGATTTGTTCAGGGTGCCGGCGATAACCCACGTCTTCACGAAAGACACCGTACGATCTTTAGCATTCACTGACGACCAGTGGTTGCAGACGGGTCCTCCGGCTTAACGTCCAGTCTTTGGACGGTGCACAAAATGATGTCTCGCCCTGCCTGCAAAACACCAGGATGACCTGGGATAGGATGCTGTTTGTTTGGGATGCAAACTTGTTGTTTGTTGCTTGCAACAAACTTGTTGTTGTTTGCAACAAACTTGTTGCAAATAGCTTGTTTGGGATGCAAACACATACTAGGCATCTCATCGGCACATGCTCCTAAGGTATCCGACCGACCTCCCCTTAGGGTTGTTAGGGTTAGGGTTAGGGTTAGGGTTGTTAGGGTTAGGGTTAGGGTTGTTAGATTTAGGGTTAGGGTTAATTAGGGATAGGGTTAGGGTTATATACCCTTGGGGGTATAATGAAAGCTGTTAGGGTTAGGGTTAGTTGCTGTTAGGGTTAGGGTTGGGGTTGTTAGGGTTAGGGTTGTTAGGGTTAGGGTTGTTAGGGTTAGGGTTGTTAGGGTTAGGGTTGTTAGGGTTAGGGTTGTTAGGGTTCGGGGTGTTAGGGTAAGGGTTAGTTGTTAGGGCTGGGGTTAGGGTTGTTAGTGTTAGGGTTAGTTGTTCGGGATAGGGTTAGGGTTGTTAGGGTTAGAGTTGTTAGGGTTAGGGTTGTTAGGGTTAGGGTTGTTAGGGTTAGGGTTGTTAGGGTTAGGGTGGTTAGGGTTAGGGTTGTTAGGGTTGTTTGGGTTAGGATTAGGATTAGGGTTAGTTGTTAGGGTTAGGGCTAGGATTAGGGTTGTTAGGGTTAGGATTAGGATTAGTGTTAGTTGTTAGGGTTCGGGTTAGTTGTTAGGGCTAGGGTTAGGGTTGTTAGGGTTAGGGTTCGGGTTAGTTGTTAGGGATAGGGTTAGGGTTGTTAGGGTTAGGGTTCGGGTTAGTTGTTAGGGATAGGGTTAGGGTTATATACCCTTGGGAGTATAATGAAAGCTGTTAGGGCTAGGGTTAGGGTTGTTAGGGTTAGGGTTCGGGTTAGTTGTTAGGGCTAGAGTTAGGGTTGTTAGGGTTAGGGTTCGGGTTAGTTGTTAGGGCTAGGGTTAGGGTTGTTAGGGTTAGGGTTCGGGTTAGTTGTTAGGGTTAGGGTTAGGGTTGTTAGGGTTAGGGTTCGGGTTAGTTGTTAGGGCTAGGGTTAGGGTTGTTAGGGTTAGGGTTCGGGTTAGTTGTTAGGGATAGGGTTAGGGTTGTTAGGGTTAGGGTTCGGGTTAGTTGTTAGGGATAGGGTTAGGGTTGTTAGGGTTAGGGTTCGGGTTAGTTGTTAGGGATAGGGTTAGGGTTATATACCCTTGGGAGTATAATGAAAGCTGTTAGGGCTAGGGTTAGGGTTGTTAGGGTTAGGGTTCGGGTTAGTTGATAGGGCTAGGGTTAGGGTTGTTAGGGTTAGAGTTCGGGTTAGTTGTTAGGGATAGGGTTAGGGTTGTTAGGGTTAGGGTTCGGGTTAGTTGTTAGGGCTAGGGTTAGGGTTGTTAGGGTTAGGGTTCGGGTTAGTTGTTAGGGATAGGGTTAGGGTTGTTAGGGTTAGAGTTCGGGTTAGTTGTTAGGGATAGGGTTAGGGTTGTTAGGGTTAGAGTTCGGGTTAGTTGTTAGGGATAGGGTTAGGGTTATATACCCTTGGGAGTATAATGAAAGCATACATTATTAATTTAAAATAAAAAGCCCACAGAATAATGCAATGAAAGCCCTTTTTTCCCCCTTAGTTGATTTTCTTTTTCCAGCAGGTCGAGCCCTGAAGAAACAATAACTGCATCTTTTGCTGCCAGACACAATGACAAAACGCCATTTGCCACGGATTAAATTAGGTGTCACCAAACCCAACAGTATAGCCAAGGCATTCGCAGCAGGTTTCTAAAAAAGCGCACAATTCAGCAAGCCTGTTTAAATTTAATGCGTTTTCTGACCAATGGCAGCCATTGTTGTTTTTTTTTGTTGTTTTCTTTCGTAGGCCTTATCCGACTGGCAATCCCGAGGTATCAGAGAAAGATTTCTCCGAAGTGACGGGTTTCAAACAGCGCATGATTAACTCGTGCAGAGATGAATGAAAAATGCATCTTTGTGACAGTGCTTTCATTTGCAACGCCTTTAATATCAGTTAATTGCTGTGGTTTCACGAGATCCGAGGCAATTTGTAATTAACCTTGGAAGGTTCAAGTAGGAACAATTCAAAAATGCATTTAATAGACAGCACAGGATTCAGAACGCAGCCCAGAAGCGATAGGATGCAGCAATCCCAAACACCACGTGTTGGCAAATGGGATTGGATCTTCTGTGTCAGATCATTACAGATCCATTAAAGTCCCATTAGAGCAGTAATAGAGAGAACTCTGTCCGCCCACTCTCTACCCCTCACCGATAATTAATTTGCAAGGCCTGGACATTATGCCGCCATTGTAAAGAACATCAAAGGCGTTGCGAGTGGCCAGAGAGTAGGGGTTATGACAAATTGTCCTCGACCGCAAACCCCTATTATTTCAGTGGCCAATCATCAGCATCAATAATTACTATGGTCGCCAAGCACTCCGAGGAAACCTTTTGGGTCCTTATCGTTCCACAGGCGATGGAAAGCATTCGGCTGCCCCCCCTCGGAACGAACGGCTCACCTAAAAAATGCTTTGCGTCCACGCCGCCGCCACATGGCATACCTGACACCTGCAATGTTCTGGCCACGTTGATAAGATCCTCTTGCATCAAAAAGGATGCGCACACGCAACAGTGGCGGTCTATTTCTAGCAACACATTTGTCGTTAACATAGAATTAGAAAAGTAGAAGATTTACTGCTTTCGGTACACCTGCCCCCATCCTACCTGCCCCCATCCGTGCCTCAATAACCATATTCATCAAACGTTCCTTTTTTTTGAAATCAATAGCTCACGGCTGGCGATGACAGAGCAATTTCTGGAGCCTCCTGCACGCACCGTTTAATCTGTACCCGCTTGGCATTCTCAGCTTTTTTTCCCGAAATCCTTGCTTCATCACAACCGCCATCCATCAAGCTCTGGACTACTGCCTGTGCCTTCTGCCATGCCTTGATGCCACACAGGCAAACACTGCCCCAGGTAACACCGAGCGGCACAACGCTCTCCTCTGCACCGAGTGAGCACGCAAAGTAATTGCCTTTTCCACTTTCACGTGGTGACGTCGAACAGACGGTGAGCAGAAGTGAGATCCCTCCACCCTGCCATCAAGATGCACAATTCTCAAGATAACATTTTGTCTATTTCCCTCAAATATCGGGCCTTTGACCTTCCACACTCTGTGATGATGGAAGCAACTCCATATAGGGAAGCCTCTGAACGAGGATACTTGGGAAGAAAGACTCGTCTTTCTTGTCTTCTACCGACTCCTCTCCGGCCTTGCTCCCCCAGCTCTCTCTGTGCTCTGTCCCCCAAATATTCCTACAGGTCGCACAAGATCTGCCAGCAACCATCTTATGGTGAAACTGCCAAAATCAAGACTCACTGCTCACCTTCACTCTTTCATTTCCTTTTCCTTCTGGAACAAACTGTTAGGGTTAGGGTTCTTAGGGTTAGGTTAGGTGTTAGGTACCACTCCCTTCAATCCCACTCCTCCCTCCAGGTATTTAAAACAGCTGTTCACCACCATCTCGTATCTTCCCCCATCCAAAATCTTGATCTTTTCTACCCCTGCTAATTCACCCCAGATCCACTTTTCTGAAATACCGACTTCTTTCCTGCAAGTCCTAGCAGTGTCCATGTGCTTTTTTACCTCTCCCACTCCCCCTACCCCCACCTACCCGCTCCCCCTCCCCCCACCTTCCCGCTCCCCCTCCCTCCACCTTCCCATGCCACCTCCTCCCAAGCCCTCTCCCTCCCACAGATCTCCCGATGTCCCTGCTCTCCATCTTGTCTTCCGCTCCCTTTATCATATGTTTTATGTGTCCGTTTGTCTTTTTGTGATCAATGTTAGCTCTTACACGAGCCTCGATCTTGTATTCAAAAAAATAAAATAAATAAAAAGCTTTTCAGGAAATTTTCACCATCGCAACTACTTGTCAATGTGGTACTGTCGGCTTGGACTTGGGCACAGATCTCATCACTTCATATGTATCTGGCAGGATGGCATAAAGAGGTGGACGCCTCTAAACTGTGCAGCCTGTGTTTGAATCCCGAACCAGCTCCAAACAATCATCCCAGTAGTTTCACAGGCAGAGCAATTCATCAATGCATGACGCGTCCAACAGATGGACTTTAAGTCGGGCGTCTCAACTGGCAGCATTAGCTGCTGGATGTTAAATATCCCACGGTGTCCTTCGAGAAAAGTAGGCGAGTTCTTCGCCAACATTGCAATCTCTTGCTTGGACTACAGGGAGCACTTGCCCTGGCCGTTTTAGAGGCTCCTTGACGCCAGGTTACACGACAAGTCGTCACGGCAGCAGCTTCTGCACAACAAACAAATGGACGACGTGGTCCACAGGTTTTAAATAAACGGTCTTCTTCGGATGTGAACTTCAACCGATACATAAGTGCCGGGGCACGACTTGCGTCGTGCACACGTCCGGATCGTACATCTATCTGCCAATTCAACATGCCTTCGGCTTCAAGTTTCAAGTGCAGTGGAAATATTTCCCGCCATTTCAAAGCAACTGCGCTGCAACTGCTTTTGACCTCCAATCGAGTGCACATTTTGTGCCAAATGCAATGGCGCACGACGCATCTTGTGCCAACAGCTGGAAGTTGAAAAATAAACGGAGAAACTCTCGGTTTATCATATCTCATGGATGCAGAGAAGTGTGAGCAGAGACCTCATAAACGGACGGCGAGAAATGTCCGCAAACCATTCCCGCAACGACAGGCATGACAAATACGATTATAATTGTCGGGAGAGCCTGCCCGAGGCGGTTCGGGGGTTTTTGGCTGCAGGTTATACAAAGGAACACAAGAAAACTCAAGTGACAGTAAATGGTAGTTTGGACCCACGCCCATGCAGCACATCCCTACACATCAAAATTGTGGAGAGGGGCTATTTATTCATTCATTAACCATGCTCTACATGGAGTGTTGGTTCTGCCAAAGCAGTTTCTATGGCTCGTGTTACAATCCTGGATGGGTCGCCACTCCGACACAGGAAGTGAACCACCTTTAGAAGCCATTTTTCCCCGCAGAGCAGGTTGGCCTTTTTTGGGCACTGTGGTCCCCTTTTTGAAGCAATGTTTTATGGCCGGATGCCCTTCCTGGCACCAACCCTGTTAGTCGCCTCTTGGGACACGGAGGGAATTACGAGTGAGCTGGTACTCAATTTGCAGACCTCGGAAGGATGACAGGCTGTCAGTCCTCCTGGTATTAATTCAGCGATCAATTGGGATTCAAACCCAGGATCCTCGGATCCCAAGCCGGCACCCTAACCGCTAAGCCAACACCAGGCTCCGACACAGGAAGTGAGGGCAGGAATTTGGAATTTGGCCAGGGTGCCGGAGATAGCGCGCCTTCTCTTCACATGGGATCTTCGACGCCCACCAAGTATTACTGGAAGATGGGACACCCAGTTTAACGTCCATCTGAGGAACGGCACACTCCTGCCTGTGAAACACCAGGATGGCAGTTTATAGCTGGGACAATATTCAAACCCAGTCTAGACAGCTCAGAGGCGTCTGCACATAACTCTAAGCCGTCCTATACACATACCAGCGTTTGGGGGACAATATTTGCAGTAATAAAAAATATTTCCCTCCAAATAATGTTCATGTACTTAGAATGAGTCTATGCTATGATAACATAGCCTTAAATTAGAACGGAACTCAGTAGAGAGCATACCTCCACCTGGTGAACAGTTTACCTTTGTATCCCACCGATAGGCCGGATCTGGATTCGGATCTGAACCAAAATCGAATCGGCTTGTTCTTGCCACCTAACGAACTCGTCCACCAAGTTTAGTCACAACTCGTCCAAAACTTTTCAAAATATCATGTTATATGATCGCTTTTCACCCAATCTCTCGATGGTGAAGAATCACTTAAAAATTAAATAATTCTTGTAGCCCAATCCAGATTCAGATCTTCACCAAAATTGAATCGATTCCTCCGTGTCACACACACAACCTCTCCAACAAGTTCCGTCCAAATCCATTCATAGCTTTCTGAGATATCCTGCTATGTATCGTTTTTGGTCCTATTTCCCAATGGTGAAGAATCACTTAAAAATTAAATAATTATCATACCCGAATCCATATTCTGATCTTTACCAAAATCTAATCTATCTGTCCTTGTCAGACACCGAACCGGTCCACCAAATTTCGTACGAATCCGTCCACAACCTTTTGAGATATCCTGTTCACAAACGGACAGACAGGGGTGAAAACATAACCTCCACCTTTGGTGGCGGAGGTAATAATACCTGTGTCAATCAAGGACCAGTCTTTGGCCAAAAAAGAAACCACAGCACTCGGGTAGATTAACACCATCAGTCATTTTCAACTGCTCATTAAGTATACATGAAAAACATCCTTTGCCATTTTTTTTTTTTTAACAAAAGACTTTTCTTTAACACCTTCTTGTGCTTTGACCTTCAGGTACAGGATGCAGGTATCCAGACTAAATTAGACAGGCATTGTTCGTTAAGATTCAAAGGTCAGTGAAGCCGATCACAAACTTGGTAACTTCACTGGTAGTTGAAAATCCAGGAAAACTAAAACCCCAGTTGCCTCCCACCCCCCCCCCCCCCCAATCACATATGCACACACATAATCTCTTCATCAAAATGCAAATGACCCAATTATACGACAACGCTGACAAGCAGGCATCTTGTTGAAATGCTATTAACACCTCGCCATTTATGACAATCGACAAGTTGACAATTTATCAGAGACATCACACCTGAAGAGGAAAGACAACGCCCCCCCCCCCCCCCCGTTCCCCTCCAGGAAAGTCTACAAAGTCTCTTGCTGAAGGACAAACATGGCAGTTTACTTTTAACAGCGGCTACCCTCAGTTTCTCAAAGTTGTTTTCAACGACGAGGCATATGTACCTTTCCTCGCCCGGCCACCCTCATGGGACATGCATGATGCCAGACCTATCCAAGGCGGCCACACTGCATCGCTTCTCCCAGACGGCGCCGGGCTTTCACCATCTGGCACCCCACATCTGCTGCTCAGGGTGGTGGGGTTTGGGGGGGGGGGGGGGGGTTTGGAAATCTTCCCAAACCGTTCTGATGCTCAAAAGCGGTTGACAAACTTGGCTGTGTTAGTTATTTCAAAACCCAGATGCCCAGAATTTAAGGTCTTGTTCTGTCTTTCACCCAGTGTAACCCCCCTTCCTACCCTCCCCCACCCCGACCCTCCTCCTCCATGTGAGAATATAATTTAACGTGAAGAGTCTAGCATGTGAATTTATCCTCGACAACTGTGGAAGACCAAGATGTGAACCTGGATTCGAGTTTGAAAGTCAACCTCAAATGATGACGCAAGTTCATCATTTTCAAACATTTGCATTCCAAGAGATTTTTCTGGAAGAACATCATCAAGATACTTTCTTCGTGAAACTTTTGCCATCCCTCCTTTAATCTCCCCTTTCCGTCATCACTTGTGTTCAATCCCAAAGCTGCAAGGACTTCAATCTCCATTTCAAATGACACTCTCGGCCACTAAAATCTTCTGAAGGAGGGACATTTTTCCCGCCATCACCCGCGGCGCATTGAAAACCGAAAGCATGCTGAAGCACTGGAGTGACCAATTACAACTTTAACCTCTGCATGCTTCAAGAGGCAGAGGCTCCTGCAGCCCGTTGTGGTGCGGCAGATGGAGTCCAGATGGCGTGTCAGGAAAATGTCAGCATCCGTTCGGCTTGTCGGCGACCTTGACACTGTAAAAACACGCTTAAAAAATGCCTTACATGCCTCAAAGTTTCCCCGAGAAATTTTTTCGATTAACCAGATCCATTCCCATGCAGAAAGTGAAAGATCAACCCCCTCCCCCCATTCCAACTCCCCAAAAAGAGGAAGAAAAAAAAAAGGAAAAAAAAAAGATTCCTCCAGAGGTCAATGGCAACCAGGTGTTAGCCAGGTGTTCCCAAGTACTTCTGAGTAACAGAAACACAAATTCGCAATTGATGGTGATGCAGTTACTCTGGTAATACGGCAACAGGTATATGTAACAAAATTTTACCACGTTCCAAATGACAGACAGCAACAGGTCTGATAGGATGACGATAAACTGTCGGATTGGTGCTTCACGGAATCACAAAGTGCGTCTTCGGATGGCGGTTAAATCGCGCGTGCCGTCTGCTAGCATAAGCTGGTTCACGCTAAAGATCGCACAGCAGCCTCTTTCGGGAAGTGGAGGTGGGTTAACCCCACCATGAGCAACTCACTTTCCGTCTAAAGCCAGGCTTTGGCGAACCGGTTCACGACAGACTTGAGCCAAAAACTTTCCTCAGCCAGCCCCACAAGAAGGAGGGAATAATTGAAGCCTTTAAAGTTTAAAGTAACAGTTGCATCAACTAAATCTGCATGACAGTATCTGTAGACATAAACAAAGATTAGTATTTTACCCTTTTCTTTTATATACTGTATATATACACTACATGGTCAAAAGTATGCGGACACCCCCCTTCTAATTAGTGGATTCGGCTGTTTCAGCCACCCCTATTGCTGATAGGTATATATGATCAAGCACACAGCCATGCAATCTCCATAGACAAACATTGGCCGTAGATTGGGCCGTACTGAAGAGCTCAGTGACTTTCAACGTGGCACCGTCATAGGATGTCACCTTTCCAATAAGTCAGTTCATCAAATTTCTGCAATGCTAGAACTGCCCCGGTCAACTGTAAGTGCTGTTATTGTGAAGTGGAAACGTCTAGGAGCAACAACAGCTCAGCTGCAAAGTGGTAGGCCACACAAGCTCACATAACAGGACCGCCGAGTGCTGAAGCGCGTAGCGCGTAAAAATAGTCTGTCGTCAGATGCAACACTCACTACCGAGTTCCAAACTGCCTCTAGAAGCAACGTAAGCACAACAACTGTTCGTCGGGAGCTTCATGAAATGGGTTTCCATGGCCGAGCAGCCGCACACAAGCCTAACATCACCATGCGCAATGCCAAGCGTCGGCTGATGTGGTGTAAAGCTCACCGCCATTGGACTCTGGAGCAGTGGAAACGTGTTCTCTGGAGTGAGGAATCACGCTTCACATCTGTCAGTCCGATGGACAAATCTGGGTTTGGTGGATGCAAGGAGAACGCTACCTGCCCAAACGCATAGTGCCAACTCTAAAGTTTGGTGGAGGATGAATAATGGTCTGGGGCTGTTTTTCGTGGTTCTAGCTGGGCCCCTTAGTTCCATTGAAGGGAAATCTTAACGATACAGCATACAGTGACATTCTAGACGATTGTGTGCTTCCAACTTCGCGGCAACAGTTTGGGGAAGGCCCTTTCCTGTTTCAGCATGACAATGCCCCCATGCATAAAGCGAGGTCCATACAGAAATGGTTTGCCGAGATCGGTATGGAAGAACTTGACTAGCCTGCACAGAGGCCTGACCTCAACCCCATCGAACACCTTTGGGATGAATTGGAATGCCGACTGCGAGCCAGGTCTAATCGCCTAACATCTGTGCCTGACCTCACTAATGCTCTTGTGGCTGAATGGAAGCAAATCCCCGCAGCAATGTTCCAACATCTAGTGGAAAGCCTTCCAAGAAGAGTGGAGGCTGTTATAGCAGCAGGGGGGGGGGGGGGGGGGGGGGGGGACCAACTCCATAGTAATGCCCATGATTTTGGAATGAGATGTTCAATGTTCGGGTGTCCAGATACTTTTGGTCTCTGCTGACCTGCTTATACTCTTTCATTCCTTTTTTATCCTGCCTTTGGAACAAACTCCCAAACTCTCTTCAATCCCACTCCTCCCTCCATGTCTTCAAAACAGCTGTTCACCACCATCTCTTATCTTCCCCCATCCAAAACCTCGATCTTTTCTACCCCCGTTAATTCACCCCAGATCCACCCTTTTCAATCTTCAACTTCTTTCCTGAAATTCCGAGTCGTGTTCATTTGTTTTATACCGTGTATCAGTGCAATATTTGTGATCTATGCAATGGAAAGAAACCTTCCAAAAAACAAGTCAAGTTTATGTTGATGCAAAAATAAAGAAGAAGAAGAAGAACTATTCTGCTTATGGACGAACCTGTAAAACCTGGAACATTGCCTCTCCTGCTCAGGGACAGCAATGACAATGCATCATTAGCATGTGGCAATGGAGATTAGATTGAATTGTTCACACCCACTACATCATTAGGGCAAAAACGGATGCTCATTCATTATCCGATATACTCGTACAGAAACGTCAATACAACTGTGTGGTTTGTCTTTTCATAAAATTAATATCCTGAAGAGTCTATTCAAATATTTCTGATTGAAGATTTGGCACTCTTTCCCCAGATATTCTGAATTAAATAATGAACATTGAGATTTATTTTTCTCACTGATCGACACATAATACCCATTATGTTAAAGTGGAATTTTAAAATTTTTTGGGTAGAATTTTTACAAAATAATTAAAAATGAAAAGCTGAAATGTCTTGCGTCAATAAGTATTTACCCCCTTTGTTATGACACTCTAAATTGAGCTCACATGCATCCAATTTCCTTTGATCATCCTTGAGATATCTCAACAACTTGATTGAAGTTCACCTGTGGCCAATTCAATTGATTGGACATTATTGAGAAAGGAACACACCTTTCTATAAAAGGTCCCACAGCTGACAGTGCATGTCACAGCAGAAACTCTACCATGAAGTCCAAGGAACTGTACGTAGAACTCCGCGGTAGAATTGTGAGGAGGCATAGATCTGAGGAAGGGTATAAAACAGTTTATCGTGTTAAAAGTTGCCAGCAGCACAGAGAGCTCAATCATTAGTAAATGGAATGAATATGGAACAACCCAGACTCTTCCTCGAGCTGGCTGTCTGACCAACTGAGCAAGAAGTACCTTGGTCAGAGAGGTGACCAATAACCCAATGACCACTCTGATAGAACTGCAGAGTTCCTTAGCTGAGATGGGAGAACCTGCCGGAAGGACAAGAATCTCTGCAGCACTTCACAAATCTAGGCTTTATGGGAGAGTGGCAAGATGGAAGCCACTCCTGAGAAAAAGGCACATGACAACACATCTGGGGTTTGCACAAAGGCACGTGAAGGACTCAGAGCATGAGGCAAAATATTGTTGCGAATATGGAATTTGGCCTCCATATCCGCTTGTAAATATTCCCCTATTTTCTCCAATACTCCCCAACTTTCCCCAATCCCCCATTCCCTAGTCCCATTGCATGTAAATAACAATCAGTAGAGCCGACCTTCCCCTTATTCCCCCATTAAATGTCGTGCCCAGGTCCACCGCACCACACGTAGACAACTTTCGGACATCTTCCTAGTTATTCTTATTCTATGTCAGTTAAGGCCTCGTCTCCATTAATTATGACTCTTCGTTGCACCAGAATGTGATTATATGGCATCAGTAGTGAGTTTAGGACCTTTCCCATACCTCCTTCCATCTTCTTCCCCAACAATTACAACAACAACAGAGATGGCGGCGGAGCGGGGGAGGATGCGTCCTCACACCGGCTCGATTAGCTCCAGACCATGCGCTCCACGGGGTTACCACGAAGGGGCTCCTTGTCAGCTCCTCGTCAAGGGCGGAGCCTGGTAAACCCCCCGCACGCACCCAATGAGAAGCAACGTGCCGATTCCACGAGGCGGAGCTAACGAGCCGAGGGCGTGTCACTCCCCGCCGGATATACGCGGCCCCGCGCCGGATGTGACGTGAGATGCGCACCCAGCTTGGAGAAGGAAAGCCACCTGCGAGCGCTGAGTGAGATGCGCACCCAGCTTGGAGAAGGAAAGCCACCTGCGAGCGCTGAGTGAGATGCGCACCCAGCTTGGAGAAGGAAAGCCACCTGCGAGCGCTGAGTGAGATGCGCCCCTAGCTGGAGAAAGAACGTTACCACCTCGAGCGCTGTGCAACCTTCCGCATCTTTGGACCGGACCGGACCGTACTGTACCCTGCCCCGAGCCCAGGAGGACCTGGAGCCATCGATCCTGCCTTTCCTAGCCATCAAACCCCCGTGTGAGTCAGCCGTTGTCCCGTGTGTCTGTCGTCTGTCCGGGGTTAATATAAGAGTGTGTCTAAGTGCCTGTCTTCCTGTAATATACCTCTAGCCCCTGTAATCTAACCTTTTCCGTACGAATATACTTGAGAATCGAAACATTGGTGTCGTATTGTGTTATTGTAATCCAGCCGGGTGTCTTCTTTTTCTTATTGAGCCAGCGTGGCGCGGCTTCGTCAACGTCGAGTATAATCGGTAACTTGTGCAGACGTGGTCATACCAAAACCGCTCGGTAAACTAACATCTAAGCCACGTCTGTAACAATTGGTGTCGAGGAGTGAGATTCGGACCCGGGACTAAATTAGTTAGGCCCAAATTTTGGGAGGGAAAATCGATCCGGAGCGCGTACGGCGCTCGACCAAATCGATCCGGAGCGCGGTCCCGCGGTTACTGCGCTCGACGAAATTATAACGGCGAAATCTTTCGAATTTGTGTTACGAAACTCCGAATTTTAAAGTCGCGCCATGGCGGATCAAGACGGCTGGGGTCCGGTAGGGAGGACCAACATTGAGGGACATGAGGACATGAGGACTGAGCGAAACAGCGAGGGTAGCAGGCACGCAAAATGGCGCCGCAAGAGCGCGCGGTAGCCGAGCCGCTGTATCAACGGGCTTTAACATGCAGCCGATTGACATACAGGCCCTCATTGCGCAGCTACAGGCAGCTGTACAGATGAGTATGGGGAGCCAAATTGAGCGATTGGGTGAGCGTTGGGGAACCGGATGGATGCTCAGAGTGAGCAAATGGATGAGGGACGAAGCGAGGGTACCGGTGAGGGGTTAGACAACGGGATAAAAGAAGTGAAAAATGGGTTAATGGGGGTAGAAAATAGAATGGCTGCCCAGGAGAATCAGATAGAGGGAGTGAAAAATGGGTTAGAGGGGTTAGAAAACAGTATGGAAGGCAAATTGAGGGACATGAGGGACCAAGCGGAAAGGGAAGTTAAACAAATGGAGCAGCAGATAGAGGGGGTCAGAATGGGGGTAGAAACCAAACTGGATGCTCACAGGGAGGAAATGGAGCAGATGAGGGTGGCATCTGGGCAGGAGATGCAAGTGATGGGAGAGGAGATCAGAAGAGGAGTGAGTGAGGAGGTCGGAGGAGTGCGCGAGGAGGTGAGGCACTGTAAGGAGCACATGGAGAAGGAGGTGAGAAAGGGGACTGTAAAGTTTACAGGGGGGCATAGAGGTCCTGACGCAGGAGGTGGAGCAGCTAACAGAGGGACAAAAAGAACTAACGGACCAGGTAAAGAGGAACACTGCGGTATTAGGAGGTTTAAAAGCGACACAAAACGACATAAAAAACGACTTGATAGCGACGAAGAGGGAATGTCAGATGGTACGTGAGGGACTGACAACGAGGTTGGACGAGGTGATAGAGGTAATGGAGACGAAGGACCGGCAGGTGAGGACGCACCTGGAAACGGTCAAGGTAGCCTTGGAGGACGAGCTTGAGGAGACGTACCGGGAATAAAAGAGGTGAAGCACAAATTAGAAGAAGTGGAAGAAGGGATGAGTGAAATTAAGAAGCGACGGAGAGGGGATAAGAAAGAGATAAAAGAGGAGATAAAAGAATTGGTCCAAAGTCTGTGTTTGGATCGTGATGATGTGCTCATTAACCGGATGAGGGATTCGCAGGTGATGGAGGAGAAGCGAAGAGGAAGAGGACCCGGTGTAAGTGGTGACCAATATGGTCGTGCGTATGATGCGCCAGGGGATTTAATAAGCTTGGGGGTCGAGATAGACCCGGGTGTTCGTGAGAGGCCGTTGGTGAAGTGTGCGACAGGTCTGGTGTGCGAAAGAGGAGGTGTGCGAGAAAGTCTGACTCTGGGGTGTGTGAGGGAAAAAGTGCGTGCCAAGGAGTGAGGGTGCTGGCGAGAGTGAGTCGGTCGTAGCGTGTGTGCGAGGGAGCACATGGAAGCGCGGGGTGGTGAGTGTTACAGAGGGTGTGACGGGAGAGTGTGCGCAAGAGTGTGCGCGAGAAAGGTGTGTGACGGACAGGTGCATGAGGAAAGAGTGCGCTGTCAGAAGTAAGGAAGAGTGTCCACCTGTGGTGAGTGTTACAGAGGTGTAACGGGAGAGTGTGTGCGAGAAAGGTGTGTGACGGGCAGGTGCACGAGGAAAGAGTGCGCTGTCAAGAGTAAGGGTGAGTGCGCTGTCAGGAATGGAGGTGAAAGTAGTGAGAGTGACATGGAGCGTGAGTTAGTTGTGACAGGTGAGCGAGGATGTACACCTGGGATGGAAGGATGCACACCTGGAATGGTAGAGCGTGAGTGGGAATGCACGCTGGAGTTGGTGGTGAGGCACGTGGTTGGGTGTGCGAATGAGGGCACACCTGTGATTGTCACAGAGGAGGGGGCGCGAAGCGGTGTATTGGTGAGGTGTGCGAGCGACGAGTGTGTGCCAAAGTGTTCGGTGGTCAGGTGTGTGACCAAGGCTGTGAGTGGAATGAGGGTACCTGGGTGTGTAAGGAAGGGTACGAGGAGCATGGGCACGGCTGGATGTGTGAGCAAGGAACGGGCTGCGGGGTGTAAGCATGCAGGTGAAGCATCGACATTAAACGGGTTAGAGGTTAGGTCGACTTTTAGCCGAATCGGGCCCTCGGTGCGTGCTGGGCCTCGCTTTGAACGGCCGCGTCCTTGCTCCACTAGGCGGAGCGGGCGGCCCGATAGAAAGGGTCGTCATGGCGACCACTTTTTGGTGAGACGTGCCGGCAGGTCTAGATCGGGGCATTGGATGGCTCCACGCCGAGGTGGTGTGTGGGATCTCGGCACGGGTAAGCCCCCCGTCCCTGCACCGAGTGCCGGACGTATCCAGCCGCTGGCACAAAACAACCAGCATCCATTGCTTGGCTTTACGAAGCCGGGCTTTGGACAGGGAGTGGCGCACCGAGAGGTATTAGTGAGTAGACTGGGAGATGAGGTTAGTGTTTTGGACCCAAAATTAGAGAAAAACAAAATTTGATGATTGGCAAGGGATTGGCAGTAGTGATTGGCAGATGATGGGCAGTGATTGGCAAATTTTTAATTTGTTGAAATTTGATGTGCAAAATTGGTAGTGAGAGACCCCCGATGTGGTGGGATGGCAAATCCACCATCCCTCACAGGTGGGGCAAATGCGCAATAGCTTATGGGGTGTATGGCAGTGAAAACTAGCCCGGGTGGGTTAGGATATTGTGTGTAGGGATCTAGCGAAGATGACAGTAGGTAACGTTAAGGTTAGTTAGTGACTGATACCTGTAGTGGGGACGCAGGTAGTTTAGTATGGATGATAATGACGTGGGAGCGCAATAGTTTAAAGGGACGACTGGAAGCGCAAGTTCAGAAGGGAGTAGTTAGCTGAGATGATGCCGTGTGTGTGAGAATTGAAACAGGTGTGATTGCACAGGTGTGCAACTGGACAGGTGTGTGGAGCAGTGTATGAGTAGTGAGTGTTGTGGATCAGCGCGAATGCGCTTGGGGAGAGAAGGGTGCAGGTGGCACCAGGTGTGAGAGCACAGGTGTGCAAGTACAGGTGTGTGGAGAGAGTTGGAGTAAGTGGTATGGAGTGGTGTGCGCGGTGCGAAGGTGTGGATGGG
The DNA here is from genome assembly GCF_964187855.1 of Myxine glutinosa. Taxonomy (NCBI): domain Eukaryota; kingdom Metazoa; phylum Chordata; class Myxini; order Myxiniformes; family Myxinidae; genus Myxine; species Myxine glutinosa. Next base: position 8,612,114 of record NC_136270.1, on the reverse strand, counting down.
GGAAGAGTGGACCCCTTTCACGAGTACCCGGGGCGGGTAGTGTAAGTGTTAGGTAGAGGGTATAGGTAAATTGTGGTTAGATATTGGCATCTGTGGTGCGGTTGCAGAATGGTGTTGTGGATGGGTGCATTAGTGTTGTGGAAATGGCTGGGCGTGTAGCCTGTTAGTGTGTGTAGTTGGTTGGGCACTCCATCACTGTGAGGATGTCGGCCAGGTGAGGCCGCAGGTGGGCTCTGGGAGCCGGTAGTTGTGAGTGGGTGCCTGAGGATCCCGGTGTGGATCGGGCAGCCCAGTGCCAGAGAGGGCACGGAGTGGGGAGAGAGCCAGAGGGCCTTCCCCTGGTAGTTAGGTTAGGGTAAGGAGCAGGTAAGCTCGGAGGCAACTGCAGTGGTGGAGGTGTGCAGGTGGGTAGACCCACTGGGAGAGGTACACGTCGCAGCCCAGAAATTGTACGAGGGCACCGGGAGATGAATCGGGGGAGTGAGACCCCAAATTGAAGAGCGCCACAGTTTGGTCAATGGGAATTGGTTTTTAGAACCCATAGTGTAAGAGGGCCAATGGTTTGGCCGGAGAGAGACCCCGGGTAGTGTAAAGTTGTTAAAGTCATTTAGGAGATAGTTAGGATTGATGAACCTGTCGCACCATACGCAGCCACTTACCTGTGGTGATGATGATGACTCCCACACCTGTGTTTTCTTTGTTTGTGTTGCAGAAATGAGAATTGCTGTTGGATTTGTGAGACGCATCACGACGTGGATGAGACATTGGGGTGATTCCATCTCTCCCTCCCTAGGAGGGACTGATGATGAATTGGTGATGGCAAATTTTGATGAGAGTTGAAAATGGCAAATTTGATTGGTTAGGAGGGAGAGAAGACGAATTTGGTATATGGGAGGAACGGGGAAGACAGTAGGGATGTTTGTTGATTTGTAAAGTAGATGTTTATGGGTAGTGTTGTGTTGTGTGGATACAGTAAGGGGTAAGGGAGGGGCCATGTAGGTTACCTGGTGGGGGGGGGGGGGGGCGTACGATAGGAACGTACCTGTCTCACCTGGTTCCCATGTGCCCCCAGTGTGCATCACCTTACATTGCGTGCACTTTTACGCCCTTACCACCTTACTCACTTGTTTCTTCTTTTGGTCTCCCACCTCCGAGGATCTGGCTTTGGGGTAGAGAGAGAGGAGAGAGAGGTGCTGGCTGCGCAGTTGTGGGCCTGCACTTTCGCTGTTTGCTGCCGGGATCGATACACCATATGGACCGCAATGTTTGTGGCCACCCACAATGGACCGCAGTTCGTTTGCGGCCAAGCACCACCCGGGGATGGACCTATGGATCAACGTGGCACCTATGCCATACAGGTGAACCACTAATAGTTAACACCACTGAAGGCCACACGAAGAGCAAGAGACACCTGCAGGGTTAGGGGTTGTCGCATTTATTTTTAATCATTGAACAATGGTGACTGCACCGATTGGTGGTGGGGTGGTGCTTTTGATGCTGGGAAAGGGTGCTCTGCACGTGATTAAAGGCCGTCGGCCACAGAGCACTCGTGGGTTGGTGTATCGATGTTGGCAAGCGCTCTCTCTCTCTATGCATAACATCTGCATGTGTCCCTCCAAAACAGGTCCTGGATCGTAGTGTAAATAGCAGCGTAGTCTTGTAAAATAATGCTCCCTACCGGCTGTATGTTTAGTTTGAGAATTCTTTCCGGATTCGGTTATCCTGTGGGTGTGTTTCTGTGAGGAGAAGGGTGCAACGTCGCAGGGGGACATATTTACTCATTTGTGAATATCTGTAAACTGTCGCACTCAGGGTAGAGTTAATAGTAGAGGGAACTACATTGCGTGCCACACTAAAGTAGGTAAAAATTTATCGGGTCGGGACGCCCCGAGGGTAGAGAAGGGTGCAATGTTGCGAATATGGAATTTGGCCTCCATATCCGCTTGTAAATATTCCCCTATTTTCTCCAATACTCCCCAACTTTCCCCAATCCCCCATTCCCTAGTCCCATTGCATGTAAATAACAATCAGTAGAGCCGACCTTCCCTTATTCCCCCATTAAATGTCGTGCCCAGGTCCACCGCACCACACGTAGACAACTTTCGGACATCTTCCTAGTTATTCTTATTCTATGTCAGTTAAGGCCTCGTCTCCATTAATTATGACTCTTCGTTGCACCAGAATGTGATTATATGGCATCAGTAGTGAGTTTAGGACCTTTCCCATACCTCCTTCCATCTTCTTCCCCAACAATTACAACAACAACAGAGATGGCGGCGGGAGCGGGGGAGGATGCGTCCTCACACCGGCTCGATTAGCTCCAGACCATGCGCTCCACGGGGTTACCACGAAGGGGCTCCTTGTCAGCTCCTCGTCAAGGGCGGAGCCTGGTAAACCCCCCGCACGCACCCAATGAGAAGCAACGTGCCGATTCCACGAGGCGGAGCTAACGAGCCGAGGGCGTGTCACTCCCCGCCGGATATACGCGGCCCCGCGCCGGATGTGACGTGAGATGCGCACCCAGCTTGGAGAAGGAAAGGCCACCTGCGAACGCTGAGTGAGATGCGCACCCAGCTTGGAGAAGGAAAGCCACCTGCGAGCGCTGAGTGAGATGCGCACCCAGCTTGGAGAAGGAAAGCCACCTGCGAGCGCTGAGTGAGATGCGCCCCTAGCTGGAGAAAGAACGTTACCACCTCGAGCGCTGTGCAACCTTCCGCATCTTTGGACCGGACCGGACCGTACTGTACCCTGCCCCGAGCCCAGGAGGACCTGGAGCCATCGATCCTGCCTTTCCTAGCCATCAAACCCCCGTGTGAGTCAGCCGTTGTCCCGTGTGTCTGTCGTCTGTCCGGGGTTAATATAAGAGTGTGGTCTAAGTGCCTGTCTTCCTGTAATATACCTCTAGCCCCTGTAATCTCAACCTTTTCCGTACGAATATACTTGAGAATCGAAACATTGGTGTCGTATTGTGTTATTGTAATCCAGCCGGGTGTCTTCTTTTTCTTATTGAGCCAGCGTGGCGCGGCTTCGTCAACGTCGAGTATAATCGGTAACTTGTGCAGACGTGGTCATACCAAAACCGCTCGGTAAACTAACATCTAAGCCACGTCTGTAACAATATTCTGTGGTCTGACGAGGAGAAAATTGAACACTTTGGCCTGGATGTAAAGCACTACATCTGGTGGAACCAAGCACAGCTCATCACCCATCTAACACCATCCCTATCGTGAAGCATGGTGATGGTAGCATTATGCTACGGGGATGCTTTTCAGTGGCAGGGACTGGAAGAATGTCAATTGCAAGCGGTCCAGTGGCTCAACAAATCTAGCAAGTGGATAACAACAAAATCATGGCCATCACATCCATCCTGGGCTGCATTGCAGCTCTAACTGGCCCTAACTTGCTCTAACTCTAACTGAAGGGGTTAGTAACTCCAAGCTGCATAAGAAAGAACTTAATATGCCAGGAATATAATACCCAGTTGGGGTAGAAGATTCCATATATTCCAAGTATATGATGTGAAAAACGTTTCAATCAATATTCATCCAATCAATTGTTAAAAGGAAATGTTCTGCCTCTCTGTTAGTAAGACCAGAAGTTAAAAAAAACATGTTGATTGGTTTTAATGCTGAGGGCAAAAACTCAACATTTAAATACTGTATATATGTATATATATATGTATATATATATATATATATATATATATATATATATATATATATATATATATATATGTATAGATATATATATATATATATATATATATATATATATATATATATATATATATATATATATATATATATTGTTATGGATACGGAGGACGGCTCTCCCGTTAGCAAGGGGTGATTAGCCCCTTGTCCTGTTAAGCTGGTCGTCTCCCCGTTCCTGGTACTTGTAACGCTATCCCACGGGATGGAACGGATCAGGGTTATGGGCCCAGGGTTTATCCCGAATACCTTTATCCGTCCCTCCACAGACTAGGGAGACAAGTACCACTCGAACCCCGGTTTGGATGGTATAGTTAGTTGCCGAGCGGTTTTTAGCAACCCGACGTTCGAGCCATTAGCATTACCAAAGACTAACCCGATTCTCAAACGTTGGCCGAGTCGCGCCACGTGCACTCAATATGGAAACCTCTAAAGCGACCGAAAGAGCATGAAGAAGTAAAAACAAAGTAGGGAATAACAAGATTTATTACTATTTATACACACTAAGCAGAAAGGAAAAGAAAGATGATTTATAAGGCAATTGAAGGAGCAGGAGACATAGTGCAATGATTAGCTTATATATGGCAGTCTTAATTAATACCCCAAGACAACATGAAAGATGGACAAACGGGCACACTTACACGGGGGAATTGATGGCAGGAATCACTGGAGGGAGGAGAAGGTCCAAGCCGATGGCAGGGCAGGAAAGGTCCGGGCAATTCCACACCGTCGAGGTCTACGTTCCGTGCTCGAAGCGAACAGCAGCTGGCAGCTCCGCGTCTCCACAGCCGGCAATAGGGCCTAGAGGGTCTCGGCGTATTGCTCAGTATCAGCACCCCCTCACGTCTCGTTCTCTCTTGGCTGCTTTAGCTGGATCGCGCATCTGCCGCACCTCTCTCTCACTCTTCCTCAGACCTCAATCTTCTCCAAAAAAGCTCATCTGCTCCTCTGCTCATCTCAGCTCATCTCCTGTCTCAGCTCATCTCAGCTCATCTGCTCATCTCAGCTCATCTGCTTGGGGAGCGTCCCGCGGCGGGTTATATAGGCCCCGCCCTTCACCCTTTGCGAACCTCCTCCAAGCGTTCTCTCTCCGCCCTCTCAAGCCAAACCCCTCGTTCTGGGTTGGATGAGCGGGGCCGACTTACTCCTCCCCTCTATGACGAGGTGAAGACCCGCCTTTCTTCTTCGTCGTTACCTCGTGCGTAATGGAGTCAAATGCAGCAAAGTGGACGGCAGATGAAAATGCAGCAAAGTGCCTAAAGAGTCAATTGCAGCAAACTGGACGGCATATGAAAATGCAGCAAAGTGCCTAAAGAGTCAATTGCAGCAAAGTGCCTAAAGAGTCAATTGCAGCAAAGTGGCAAACCTGGCACTTGGAAGCTGCCATGGGGCGTCGGAGGGGCCTACTCTTATTTAATTCGGTGCAATGAAGAGTCAACCTATTGGGAAACACATCCTTAGCCTACATAGAATAAGGGACTAACTATTTAAAAGGATATATCGTGTCCTGTGTGTAGGTTTATGGAATTGACTAAGAGGACGAGCTTCGACCTTTCTTTACATTACGAGGGTCAGTTACACACAACAAAACCATACTTCTCACATTCGTTACACTTTCTCAAAATCGTTACACTTCTCAAATTCGTTACACTTCTCAAATTCGTTACACTGCACCCCCCTTCCTTCAGGCCCGTCCTCGGGCCTATAAAACTTTAACTTAGTGTGACACGTAGGTGTAATTCCCTCTGCAATTAACCTGACCCTGAGTGCGACAATTTTAAAACACAAATAAATATGTCCCCCTGCTGCATTGCACCCTGCCTAACAGATTTGCGCCCACAGGATAACCGAATTGCGGAATTGTTTTCAAGCTATACATTTACGGTGGGGAGCATTATTTACAGTGACGTTATTTCTTATTTACAACGCAACCCAGGACCTGTGTTTTTTTTTTCTTTTTAGGGAAACAAAAAGAAGGAAATTCCTGTTGGGAGGGAGGAGACAGCACGCATTGCATCGATGCACCAGTACCAATAACACCAAAGCACCCAAACGCACCAACCAGTGCACAGTCATTACTGTTTGTAATAAACGCACAAAAAAAAACAACTGGTGGTGGTCTTCTTCTTCTCTGCTGGGCCGATGTTCTTCCTGATGTCTTCTTGCGGCCTACTTGCGGCCTACTGGTCTCTTCCCATGCGGCCTACTTGGAAATATAAAAAGCACAAACCGTGTCCATTTTAATTTAGGGCCACAGGGGCCAACTAAGGGTGGTCCACCTGTTTGGCATAGGTGCCACCTTACCGAGGTCCGCAAGCAAGATTCCCTGGCCACTATGGCCGGTCTCCAACAGAGGTGCCCTGCCCCAGAACCTGGGGTCCATCAAGTGGTATTTGGCTGCAGAACAGCGGTCCATAAAGTGGTACATCAATGCAATGCATGTGGGTTGCGAGGGTCCTGGCACACAAGACGACCTCCGCACGCTCCCAGTGGCGCACAGGCCCTCATGTGGGAGACAAAGGGGGGAAAAGACAGATGAGCGAGGGGTAAGGTCACAAGGGTACACTTCAATAAGGCAATGCAAGGCGAAGTGCGTACGGAGAGCGAAGTGAGAAAAGCTCGTCCCTACCGTACGTCACCCCCCCTGTCACCTACTCTACCCTTGCCCTTACCCCATATTTACAACAATCTACACATTTACAAATTCGTCACATTCAAATGGGGTATACATAATGGGGTATAATAATGGTATACATAATCGAGGCTCGTGAAAGAGCTAACATTTATCACACAAACAAATCAAACAGACAAAGAACCAAAGTATATAAAAAGGGGAGCGGTAGACAAGATGGGGAGAGAAGGGGAAGCACATAATTAATCAATTGAGTACTTATTTGATTTGATTTCACAATCCCATTTCAAATCCGTCACATTCAAATCAAATTTGATTGAATCAAATTTACAAATTGATTGATTAATCAATAAATTGAGGAGTTATTTAATTATTAGCGATTAATTAAGTACTTATTTAATTAATCAAATTTCCTTTCTCTTCTGACCATTAACTCAGGCACGTGACGACTGTCACGTCTTCCCCATATTTCCCCCATACCAAATTCGTTCCCACAATCCCTCTAACCAAAATTTGCCATCACCCAATTCATCATCAATCCTCATAAAGAGGAAGAGATGGAACATCAGCACAATGTCACACCCACGTCATGATGCGTCTCACATTCCAAACATCTGCACAATAAAAATAATAAAACATGGCATGGTGTGGAGTTACGTCACTTCAGGTGAGTGGATGTAGATGGTGCAAGGAGATTTTCATCCTAACTACTTTCTAAATGACATTAACACACTTTACACTACCCGGGATCTTTCCCTGCCAATCCATTGGCCAACTTACACGATGGGTTCTAAAAACCAATTCCCATTGACCAAACTGTGGTGCTTCTCAATTTGGGGTCTCACTCCCCCGATTCATCTCCCGGTGCCCTTGCACAATTTCCGGGCTGGGTCGTGTAGCTCTCCCAGCAGGTCTACCCACCTGCACACCTCCACCACTGCAGTTGCCACCCGAGCTTACCTAGCTCCTCACCCTAACCTATCTAATTGGGGAAGGCCCCTCCTGGCTCTGTCACCCCTCGGTGCCCTCTGGCACTGGGCTACCCGGGTCCGTCCTCCAGATCCTCGGGCCCCATCCACAACAACTCTACCGGCTCCCAGAGCCCACCTGCGGCCTCACCTGACCGACATCCTCACAGTGGTGGATTGCCCAAACCAACTACACACACTAACAGGCTACACGCCCAGCCATTTCCACAACACTAATGCACCCATCCAAATACCATTCTTTCACCTCGCACCACAGATGCCAATATCCAACCACAATTTACCTGTACCCTCTACCTAACACTTACACTACCCTCCCCGGGTATTCGTGATAAGGGGGTCCATCCTTCCCCCATTCACACCTTCGCACCATCCACTCCACTCCACAGTTTCCCCCATACTCACTCCATGACCATCCATTCCAATACTCCATATACTCCATACCATTTATTCCACACAACCATTCTCCATTCACCTGTCGTTGCACACCTGTGCAATCACACCTGGTGCCACCTGCACCCTCCTTCCTTCCTGGACCATTTGGTCAACACAACACACATCACCATCACTCCCTCATACACTGCTCCATCCACCTGTCCAGTTGCACACCTGTGCAATCACACCTTTTAACCATACACACGGCATCATCTAATCTACCTGTTGCCCTGCTAACTTAGTGCTCCCCGTCTCCCCTTTAAACTAAGCACATACCACGTCATTATCATCCACACTAATCTACCTGCGTCCCCACTACAGGTATCATTGTCACTACCTAACCTTAACGTTACCTATTGTCAATCTCTAAGTCCCTACACATTATATCCTAACCCTCCCGGGCTAGTTTTCACTGCCATAAACCCCATAAGACTAGTGCTCCTTTGCCCCCGTTGTGAGAGATGGCAGAGTTGCCATCCCCCCCACATCGGGTATCTTCCACTATAAATTTTGCTCGTCCAAATTCAACAAATCAAAAATTTGCCAATCTACCAATCCTCTGCCAATCATCACTCTGCCAATCCTTTGCCAATCATCAAATTTTGTTTTTCTAATTTCGGGTCCAAAACACTATCCTCATCATCACAGTCTACTCACTAGTGCCTCTCGGTGCGCCAATTCACTTATACAGCCCGGCTTCGCACGGCCGAGCAATGAATGCGGATTGCTTGGTGCCGGCGGCTGGATGCGTCTGACATTCGGTGCAAGGACGGGGGCTTACCCGGGCCGAGATCCCACGCACCATCTCGGCACAGAGCCGTCCAATGGCCCGATCTCGACCTGCCGGAACGCCTCAACAAAAAGGGGTCGCCATGACGACCCTTCCTATCGGGCCGCCCGCTCCGCCTAGTGGAGCACGGACGCGGCCGTTCAAAGCGCGGGCCGACGTGGATCCTGCACGGCGGTTCTTTCGAAACCGCCACGGATTCCCGCGGCACGCAAAGCTGCCCGGTTCGCACCGAAGGCCCGATTCGGCTATACGTCGCTCTAACCGCTAACCCGGTCACCGTCGATGCTCCACTTGCATGCTCACACCCCGCAGCCCGTTCCTTGCTCACACATCCAGCTGTCTTCATGCTATTTGTCATTGCACCTTCTCTTACACACCCAGGTACACTCATTCCGCTCACAGACTTGGTCACACAACTGACCACCGCACACCTTTGTACACACTCGTTGTTCGCACACCTCACCAACACACCTCTTCGCACCCCCTCCTCGGTCACCTCCTCTGTGACAACCACAGGTGTGCTCTCACTTGCACAGCCAATCACGTGCCTCACTACCAATTCCAGCGTGCATTCCCATACGCGTTCTACCATTCCAGGTGTGCTTCCTTCCATTCCAGGTGTACATCCTCTCTCACCTGCCACAACCAACTCACGCTCCATGTCACTCTTACTACGCTCACCACCACACTCGGTCGCGCATTCACCCTTACTTTTGACAGCGCACTCTTTCCTCATGCACCCGTCCGTTACACACCTTTCTCGCGCATCCTCTTGCGCACACTCTCTCGTTACTCATTCCGTAACACTCACCACAGGTGTACACTCTCTCGTTACATCCTCTGTAACACTCCCCATCCCGCGCTTCCATGTGCCCCCTCGCATCCGCGCTACGACCAACTCACTCTCGACAGCACACTCACTCCTTGGCGCGCACTTTTTCCTCACACACCCCAGAGTCAGACATTCTCGCACACCTCCTCCTTCGCACACCGTACCTGTCGCACACTTCACCAACGGCCTCTCACGAACACCCAGATCCAAATCAACCCCCAAGCCGACTGAAGCTCCCCTCACATCATATACATTTCCGCGTATATCGCCACTCACCTTGGCACCTCGTCTCCGCACCTCCTTCGCCACCTGCAAACTCTTTATTTGGTAGTAAGCACACCATCATGATTCAAGCACAGACCTTGTACCAATTCCATTACTTCCTCCTTTATCTCTTTCTCAGCTTCCCTTCGTCTCTTCTTAATTTCAATCACCCCTTCTTCCACCTCCTCTAATTTTTCCTTCACCTCTTTTATTTCCCGGTGTGTCTCCTCAATTTCGTCCTCTAAGGCTACCTTGACCGTTTCTATGTGCGTCCTCACCTCTCGGTCCTTCGTCTCCATTACTTCTGTCACCTCGTCCAACCTCGTTGTCAGTCCCTCACGAACCATCTGACATTGCCTCTTCGTCGCTATCAAGTCGTCCTTGATGTCTCTTTGTGTCGCTTTAACCCTACGCAGTATTCTTTGTCTACTTGATCCACTAGTTCTTTTTATCCCACCGTCAGCTGTTCCACCTCCTGCGTCAGGTCCTCTATGCCCCCTTGTAACCTAGCCGTTCCATTTCTCACCTCTTTCTCCATACTCTTCTCACCTCGCTTTACCTCCTCGCGTACCCCCGAGCCCTCCTCGCTTACACCTCGTCGTATCTCCTCCTTCATCTCCTCCATCTCTTTTGTAGATGCCACCCTCATCTGTCCCAATTCATCCCTCTGAGCATCTAATTTACCTTCTAACCCAATTTTCACCTCCTCTATCTGGTTCCCCATTCGTTTGATTTCCCGGGTGGACTGCTCCCCTACTTCCCGCAATTTGTCGTCCATTGTGTTTTCTAACCCCCTTAACCCATTTTTCACCCCCTCTATCTGATTCTCCTGGGCAGCCATTCTATTTTCCACCCCCGTTAACCCATTTTTCACCTCTTTTATCCCGTTGTCTAACCCCTCAAATTTATTGTCTAAACGTTCACTGGTACCCCTTGCTTTGTCCCTCATTGCCCGCATCATTCTGTTTTCCATGTTTTTCACTATCAGCCCTCGCTTCGTCCCTTATTCGCTCACTATCAGCCCTCACTTCGTCCCTTATTCGCTCACCCATTTTGTCCATAAGGGCCCCCATTTGTAGCAAAAAAAGGTTCGAATCCACCGGCGGCGCTGCTACGGTCGCGGGCGTGGTCGCCGTAGCCAAGTGCGAGGCGCCATTTTGCGCGCCCGTAACCTCGTGCGCGAGGGCGCCATTTTGCGCGCCTGAAACCCCCTCAACCACATTGCCATTGTTCTCCTCCTCCCTTTCCTCCACATACATTTCCCCGAGGTCCTGGGTCGATTCTACCCCGTCCATCTCTCCCACCGGCATCCGATCGCCTTGATTGTCCATGGCACGACTCAATTTGGGATTTAAAAAAACAAATTTCGGCCGCCCCAAATTTTGACCAAATTTTTTTCTTTTAGACGTTTTAAAAATTTGGTTCGGGCCTCGAATCTCACTCCCAGACACCAATTGTTACGGCCAATAGTACAATTGGTGTCCCAAAATTTGGGCTAAATAAATTTAGTCCCAGGTTCGAATCCCAACTCCTGACTACCAATTGTTACAGATACGGAGGACGGCTCTCCCGTTAGCAAGGGGTGATTAGCCCCTTGTCCTGTTAAGCTGGCCATCTCCCCGTTCCTGGTACTTGTAACGCTATCCCACGGGATGGAACGGATCAGGGTTATGGGCCCAGGGTTTATCCCGAATACCTTTATCCGTCCCTCCGCAGACTAGGGAGACAAGTACCGCTCGAACCCCGGTTTGGATGGTCTAGTTAGTTGCCGAGCGGTTTTTAGCAACCCGACATTCGAGCCATTAGCATTACCAAAGACTAACCCGATTCTCAAACGTTCGCCGAGTCGCGCCACGTGCACTCAAAATGGAAACCTCTAAAGCGACCGAAAGAGCATGAAGAAGTAAAAACAAAGTAGGGAATAACAAGATTTATTACTATTTATACACACTAAGCAGAAAGGAAAAGAAAGATGATTTATAAGGCAATTGAAGGAGCAGGAGACATAGTGCAATGATTAGCTTATATATGACAGTCTTAATTAATACCCCAAGACAACATGAAAGACGGACAAACGGGCACACTTACATGGGGGAATTGATGGCAGGAATCACTGGAGGGAGGAGAAGGTCCAAGCCGATGGCAGGGCAGGAAAGGTCCGGGCAATTCCACACCGTCGAGGTCTACGTTCCGTGCTCGAAGCGAACAGCAGCTGGCAGCTCCACGTCTCCACAGCCGGCAATAGGGCCGAGAGGGTCTCGGCGTATTGCTCAGTATCAGCACCCCCTCACGTCTCGTTCTCTCTTGGCTGCTTTAGCTGGATCGCGCATCTGCCGCACCTCTCTCTCACTCTTCCTCGGACCTCAATCTTCTCCAAAAAAGCTCATCTGCTCCTCTGCTCATCTCAGCTCATCTGCTCATCTCCTGTCTCAGCTCATCTCAGCTCATCTGCTCATCTCAGCTCATCTGCTTGGGGAGCGTCCCGCGGCGGGTTATATAGGCCCCGCCCTTCACCCTTTGCGAACCTCCCCCAAGCGTTCTCTCTCCGCCCTCTCAAGCCAAACCCCTCGTTCTGGGTTCGATGAGCGGGGCCGACTTACTCCTCCCCTCTATAACGAGGTGGAGACTCGCCTTTCTTCTTCGTCGTTACCTCGTGCGTAATGGAGTCAAATGCAGCAAAGTGGACGGCAGATGAAAATGCAGCAAAGTGCCTAAAGAGTCAATTGCAGCAAACTGGACGGCATATGAAAATGCAGGAAAGTGCCTAAAGAGTCAATTGCAGCAAAGTGGCAAACCTGGCACTTGGAAGCTGCCATGGGGCGTCGGAGGGGCCTACTCTTATTTAATTTGGTGCAATGAAGAGTCAACCTATTGGGAAACACATCCTTAGCCTACGTAGAATAAGGGACTAACTATTTAAAAGGATATATCGTGTCCTGTGTGTAGGTTTATGGAATTAACTAAGAGGACGAGCTTCGACCTTTCTTTACATTACGAGGGTCAGTTACACACAACAAAACCATACTTCTCACATTCGTTACACTTTCTCAAAATCGTTACACTTCTCAAATTCGTTACAATATATATATATATACAGTGAACCCTCGTTTATCGCGGGGGTTACGTTCCAGAACCCCCCGCGATAAACGAAAATCCGCGAAGTAGCGACCATATTTTTTTTTTTTTTTTTAATATATTTTAAAGCATTATGAACTCCCCACACTCTTATTAACCTTTCCCATACTCTTATAAACACTTCCTATACTCTTAAACACTTTTTACACTCTTAAACATACGTAATTTTAACAACATATAAAATTCTAATGGGTACTCACCATTGAAGATACTGTAGCTACCCATGGGTTCCCCAAGCAAGACCAGCATCAGAATCTCCTTGCTCCAGCCGGTGACGTCACCGGCGGGGATTCCCGGCGCGAGAGTGGCTGGTCACGTGACCGCTAAAGCGTGCCGCGCTTTGCGGGTATAATCAGCTACACCTGTTGATCACGTGACCACCGATTCACCGAAGCACGCCACGCTTGAGAGGCGTGGCTTTCGGTTTCTGGTTGTGCTTTATAATGCAGCCCGATAAATGGGCTTTTCAGTGTTCCCGAGTTGGTTTTGAGAATAAATATCTTCTCGGACGAGTTTGTGTCTTGCCCGTCATTTCGTCCGTATCAAGCAAGAGCCCCGGCTCTTCAATACTACAACTTGCGTGATGAAGATGATGATGAATTAGCTGTGCAGTACTGATGACGATGAAGGTGATGACGATGATGAATGTACTGGCGTTTTCCATACGCACGACTCTTTGTCTACCCTTCTACTGTACACTATGTACAGTATTTTATTTCTTGTAATATGTTTTAAATACTGTATTTTTCTTATTTCTTTACGTTTTTTAATTTTTTAGGCTATAAAATGCTTATTTTACCACAAAAATATTTAAAATAATAGTATATAAAAATACATTTATACCGCAAAATCCCGCGATATAGCGAAAAATCCGCGATATAATTTTACATATACTAGCGAGAAAAAACCGCGATGTACCGAATCCGCGAAAAGTGAACCGCGATATAGCGAGGGATGACTGTATATATATATATATATATATATATATATATATATATATATATATATATATATATATATTGTTGCGGATATGAGGAGCTTTTACCGGCAGACGAAAGGGAGCCCAAGACGTTGAGACGAGAGGAGGTCCAAGGCAGATGAGCTTTTACAGAGGAGAGACGAGTACAAAGGAAAGAGCTGGGTCGTCAGAGCAAGAGCGCGTAGAGAGGTCCATGACAAGAGCTGAGTTGGTCGTCAGGGGTGGTCAGTGGTTGCGTTCAGTGGTTGCGTTCAGTGGTTGCGTTCAGTGATTGCGTTGAGTGGTTGCGTTGGAGAAAGAGTGGTTGGACAAACAAAAGAGAGAGGAGAGAACCCGTCACGCCAGGCCCCCCACCAGCAGCGTTGGCTTGGCTCCACCAAGCAGCTCCGACCCGCTACCCCGCGCACACGACAGGATCGGTGGCATCGGCGGCCGTCGAGGTCCAGCCCGACGTCCCGTGCGGGATCAAACTCCAGCCAGCTCCGGGCCTTCCTCCAGCCACCCACCTCCTGTCATTCCTGCCTGCAATTTCCATCCATTTGCGTACGTGAGTTTGTTTTGTTCGTGCTGTCCTGGGTAGTAACAATAAGTCTGTATAAGCTAACGATTGCACTGTGTCACCTGCGTCTCATGTCCCTGTAAATAAACGTGACTGCTTGCTTCCTACTTATATGTGTAAATAATAAATCCAATTACTCTTCTGTCCGTCTTCTCGTCTTATTCCTTTTCCTCTTTGCATTCGGTCGTTTTAGAGTTTTCCAGATTGGGCAGCTGCGGTGCGATACGGCCAAAGTTTGGGGTGAATCGGGTGAGTTGGGGAAGAATCGGGGGAACTGTTAGGTCGTGGTAATACACCACCGCTCGGTCAATATAACATCTTGTCCACGACCCGCAACAATTGGTGTCGAGGAGTGAGATTCGAGGCCCGAACCAAAAAAAAAAAAAAAAAAAAAAACATCTAGGAAAAAACGGTCAAAATTATAAAGTACCGAAATTTGATTTTGTTTTAAAGAAAAACCCGAATTTTGAAATCGCGCCATGGCTGGTCAAGGCGATCGAATGCCGGTGGGTGAGCTAGAGGAGGGGTTAGGAGTAACCCAGGATCAGAGGGACGGAGTAGAGGAGAACATTGGCAATATGGTTGAGGGGGTATCAGACGCACAAAATGGCGCTCTCGCGCACGAGGTTTCAGGCGCGCAAAAAGGCGCCTCGCACGTGCGCGCGGTAGCCGAGCCCGCTGTATCAGCGGGCTTTAACATGCAGCCGATTGACATGCAGGCCCTCATTGCGCAGCTACAGGCAGCTGTACAGATGAGTATGGGAGACCAAATTGGAGGTTTGAAAAACAGTATGGGGGTAATGAGGGACGAATTGAGGGCTGATAGTGAGCGAATGAGGGACGAATTGAGGGCTGATAGTGAGCGATTAGAGGGCCAAATGAGGGCAATGAGGGACGAAGCGAGGGGTACTGGTGAGGGGTTAGACAAGAAATTTGGGAAGTTAGACAATAATTTTGAGGAGACGCACCGGGAAATAAAAGAGGTGAAGCAAAAATTAGAGGAAGTGGAAGAAGAGGTGAGTGAAATTAAGAAGGGACGGACAGAAACTAAGAGGGAGATAAAGGAGGAAGTAATGGAATATGTACAAGGTCGGTGCTCAACTCATGATGTGCTGCTCACTAACCAAATAAAGAGTTTGCAGGTGGCAAAAGAGGTGCGGAGACGAGGTGCCAAGGTGAGTGGCGATATAATCGGAAATGTACATGATGTGAGGAAAGCTTCAGTCGGCTTGGGGGTTGATTTAGACCCGGGTGTTCGTGAGAGGCCGTTGGTGAAGTGTGTGACAGGTCAGGTGTGCGAAAAAGAGGTGTGCGAGAATGTCCGACCATGGGGTGTGTGAGGCAAAAGTGCGCGCCGAGGAGTGAGTGTGCCGTCAAGAGTGAGTTGGTCGAAGCGCGTGTGCGAGGGGGTACATGGAAGCGCGGTGTGGTAAGTGTTACGGAGGAAGTAACAAATGAGTGTGCGCAAGAGGATGCGTGAGAAAGGTGTGTAACGGACAGGTGCATGGGGAAAGAGTGCGCTGTCAAGAGTAAGGGGGAATGCACGCCTGTGGTGAGTGTTACAGAGGGTGTAACGGGAGAGTGTGCGCAAGAGTGTGCGCGAGAAAGGTGTGTAACGGACAGGTGCATGGGGAAAGAGTGTGCTGTCGAGAGTAAGGGTGAGTGCGTTGTCAAGAGTGGAGGTGAAAGTAGGGAGAGTGACACGGAGCGTGAGTTGGTTGTGACAGGGGAGCGAGGATGTACACCTGGAATGGAAGGATGCACACCTGGAATGGTAGAGCGTGTGTGGGAATGCACACTTGAGTTGGTCGTGAGGCACGTGGTTGGGTGTGCGAGTCAAAGCACACCTGTGATTGTCACAGAGGAGGTGACCGAGGAAGGGGCGCGAAGAGGTGTGTTGGTGAGGTGTGCGAACAACGAATGTGTGCCAAAGTGTTCGGTGGTCAGGTGTGTGACCAAGTCTGTGAGTGGAATGAGTGTACCGAGGTGTGTAAGGAAAGGTACGAGGAGCATGGGAACAGCTGGAGGTATGGGCAAGAAAGGGGTAGCGTATGCGTGTAAGCATGCAGGGGAGGCATCGACGGTAACCGGGTTAGCGGTTAGAGCGACTTTTAGCCGAATCGGGCCCTCGGTGCGTGCCGGGCTTCGCGTGCCGCGAGAACCAGCGGGGATCCGAGCCACGGCGGGTTCGAAAGGACCGCCGTACGCGATCCACGCTGGGCCTCGCTTGGAACGGCCGCGTTCGTGCTCAACTAGGCGGAGCGGGCAGCTCGATAGGAAGGGTCGTCATGGCGACCACTTTTTGTTGAGACGTGCCGGCAGGTCGAGATCGGGACATTGGATGGCTCCACGCCGAGGTGGTGCGTGGGATCTCGGCCCGGGTAAGCCCCCGTCCCTGCCCCGAATGCGGGACGTATCCAGCCGCTGGCACAAAACAACCCGCGTTCATTGCTCGGCTGTACGAAGCCGGGCTGTAGAGGTGAATTGGCGCACCGAGAGGATCTAATAAGTAGACGGGTGATGAGGTTAGTGTTTTGGACCCAAAATTAGAAAAAGGCAAAATTTGATGATTGGTACGGTGATTGGCAGATGATTGGCAAAATTTTTGATTGGCTGAAATTTGGTGTGCCAAATTGATAGTGGGACCTCCCCGATGTGGTGGGATGGCAACTCTGTCATCCCTCACAAACGGTGGGGCAAATGCGCTATAGTTTATGGGGTGTATGGCAGTGAAAACTAGCCCGGGTGGGTTAGGATATTGTGTGTAGGGATCTAGAAGAGATTGACATTAGGTAACGTTAAGGTTAGGTAGTGACAAGGATACCTGTAGTGGGGACGCAGGTAGATTAGCGTGGATGATAATGACGTGGTATGTGCTTAGTTTAAAGGGAAGACGGGGAGCACTAAGTTAGCAGGGTAACAGGTAGATGAGATGATGCCGTGTGTGTGAGGATTGAACAGGTGTGATTGCACAGGTGTGCAACTGGACAGGTGGATGGAGCAGTGTATGAGTGAGTGAAGGTGATTGTGTATTGTGCTGACCAAATGGTCTAGGAAGAGGAGGAGGGTGCAGGTGGCACCAGGTATGATTGCACAGGTGTGCAACGACAGGTGAATGGAGGACAGGTGTATGGAATAAATGGTATGGGGTATTGGAATGGATGGTCATGGAGTGAGTATGGTGGAAATTGTGGAGTGGAGTGGATGGTGCGAAGGTGTGAATGGGGGAAGAGTGGACCCCCATCACGGATACCCGGGGCGGGTAGAGTAAGTGTTAGGTAGAGGGTATAGGTAAATTGTGGTTGGATATTGGCATCTGTGGTGCGGGTGGAAGAATGGTGATTGGATGGGTGCATTAGTGTTGTGGAAATGGCTGGGCGTGTAGCCTGTTAGTGTGTGTAGTTGGTTTGGGCACTCCACCACTGTGAGGATGTCGGCCAGGTGAGGCCGCAGGTGGGCTCTGGGAGCCGGTAGTTGTGGATGGGGC
Organism: Myxine glutinosa; assembly: GCF_964187855.1. NCBI lineage: Eukaryota > Metazoa > Chordata > Myxini > Myxiniformes > Myxinidae > Myxine > Myxine glutinosa. The sequence continues at coordinate 8,594,305 of NC_136270.1, read as the reverse complement.
CCGAGGATCCGGAGGACGGACCCGGGTAGCCCAGTGCCAGAGGGCACCAAGGGGTGACAGAGCCAGGAGGGGCCTTCCCCAATTAGATAGGTTAGGGTGAGGAGCTAGGTAAGCTCGGGTGGCAACTGCAGTGGTGGAGGTGTGCAGGTGGGTAGACCTGCTGGGAGAGCTACACATCTCAGCCCAGAAATTGTGCAAGGGCACCGGGAGATGAATCGGGGGAGTGAGACCCCAAATTGAGAAGCACCACAGTTTGGTCAATGGGAATTGGTTTTTAGAACCCATAGTGTAAGTTGGCCAATGGATTGGCAGGGAGAGACCCCGGGTAGTGTAAAGTGTGTTAAAGTCATTTAGAGGATAGTTAGGATTGAAGTCTCCTCACACCATCTGCATCCACTCACCTGAGGTGACAGGTACTCCACACCATGCCATGTTTTGATTATTTTTTATGTGCAAATGTTTTGGATTGTGAGACGCATCATGACGTGGGTGTGACATTGTGCTTTGTGTTCCATCTCTTCCTCCTTATGAGGATTGATGATGAATTGGTGATGGCAAATTTTGGATAGAGGGATTGTGGTGACGAATTTGGTATAAGGGAAATAAGGGGAAGACGTGACGGTAGCGACGGATTGGTAATGTGTAGATTTTTGTACATATGGGGTAAGGGCAAGGGTAGTGTAGGTGACAGGGGGGTGACGTACGGTAGGGACGAGCTTTCTCATTTCGCTCTCCGTGCGCATTTCGCCTTGCATTGCCTTATTGACGTGTACCCTTGTGACCTTACCCCTCGCTCATTTCTCTTGTCCCCCCTTTTGTCTCCCACATGACCTGTGCGCCATGGGGCGCCGAGGGGAGCGTGCGTGAGTCGGCCATTGTGCACCCGGAACTCTCAGAACCAGCTGTCTGCATCGATGCACCACATTATGGACCACATGTCTGTGGCCGAGCACCACTTATGGACCCCATGGGTTGGGGCATGGCCCCTCTGCTGGAACCGGCTATGAGGGCCCGAAATCTTGCTGGCGGACCTTGGCCACAGGGCACCGATGCCCCACAGGTGAACCACACGTAGTCGGCCCTGTGGGCCATAAATAAAGAAAATAAAATGGACACGTTGGGCACACTTTATTGCAAATAGGCCGCCAGTAAGAAAATGAAAGAATGACAACAACTGGAAGACATAATAATAGCCAGCAGAGGGAGCCGAAGAGCAAGAGATCACCTGCAGGGTTAGGGGTTGTTGATTTATTTTTTATTCTTGAACAGTGATGACTGCACCGATTGGTGCTTGGGTGTGTATTGGTGCGTTTTTGGGTGCTTCAATGGTGCGTCGATGCAGAGCAGACTGTCTCCCCCCCAGAAAGAACAATCACAGGTCCTGGGTTAGTTTTGTAAATAAAAATAGCGTCATTGTAAATAATGCTCCCCACCGTCAGTGTATAGTTTGAAGACAATTCCGCAATTCGGTTAACTGTGGGCGTAAGTCTGTTAGGCAGGGTGCAATGGAGCAGCGGGACACATTTATTTATGTTTTAAAACTGTCGCACTCAGGGTCAAGTTAAAAGTAGAGGGAACTACACCTACGTGTCACACTAAATAAAAGTTGTAGGCCCGGGACGTGCCTAAGAGGAGGAGGGTGCAGTGTTGTGGATATGAGGAGCTTTTACCGGCAGACGAAAGGGAGCCCAAGCCGTTGAGACGAGAGGAGGTCCAAGGCAGATGAGCTTTTACAGAGGAGAGACGAGTACAAAGGAAAGAGCTGGGTCGTCAGAGCAAGAGCGCGTAGAGAGGTCCATGACAAGAGCTGAGTTGGTCGTCAGGGGTGGTCAGTGGTTGCGTTCAGTGGTTGCATTCAGTGGTTGCGTTCAGTGATTGCGTTGAGTGGTTGCGTTGGAGAAAGAGTGGTTGGACAAACAAAAGAGAGAGGAGAGAACCCGTCATGCCAGGCCCCCCACCAGCAGCGTTGGCTTGGCTCCACCAAGCAGCTCCGACCCGCTACCCCGCGCACACGACAGGATCGGTGGCATCGGCGGCCGTCGAGGTCCAGCCCGACGTCCCGTGCGGGATCAAACTCCAGCCAGCTCCGGGCCTTCCTCCAGCCACCCACCTCCTGTCATTCCTGCCTGCAATTTCCATCCATTTGCGTACGTGAGTTTGTTTTGTTCATGCTGTCCTGGGTAGTAACAATAAGTCTGTATAAGCTAACGATTGCACTGTGTCACCTGCGTCTCATGTCCCTGTAAATAAACGTGACTGCTTGCTTCCTACTTATATGTGTAAATAATAAATCCAATTACTCTTCTGTCCGTCTTCTCGTCTTATTCCTTTTCCTCTTTGCATTCGGTCGTTTTAGAGCTTTCCAGATTGGGCAGCTGCGGTGCGATACGGCCAAAGTTTGGGGTGAATCGGGTGAGTTGGGGAAGAATCGGGGGAACTGTTAGGTCGCGGTAATACACCACCGCTCGGTCAATATAACATCTTGTCCGCGACCCGCAACAATATATATATATATATATATATATGTACATGTACGAATATGTTTGTGTTCTGTGTTTCAGGTAGTGTTGCCATTTCAATGTAATAAGAAGGGAAATGTTAGCTAAAGAAATGTCCTGTTTAAATGTGCATCATGCAAAGGGTGATGCGTTGTTCAATAAACAGCCAGGGTTTAACGTGAAGGACCTTTATGTATAGACTTCTGTCATCCCCGAATGAGGCCTTGGAGAGAAAGAAGAAAAAGTTTAGAGGAGCGTTGTCTGAAGAGAGAGGGGGGGGGAGTTTTGTTGCCTCCTCGGGGGAGGGGGCAGGAGGAGTTTGGATGTTCTCGCAAGAGACAAGAGGGTGCAAAAGGAGAGTTTTTGTTGTGGTGGTGGAGAGTGGGGAGTTTACTCACCTGAGAAGTGGCATCATGGTTGGCTCACCTGTTCGTGTTCCTACTCCGTCACCTGTTTGAGTTCCTGAGGCAATTAATTGGTGAAACACCAGCACAGTTATCTTCTGAGCCTTCCCATCACCCCTTTTAGGATTAGCACTCCTGAGATAGTGAAGATGACTTTAGGAAAAATCTTCACCTTGTTGCGGAATCTCTGTGGAACAATAATCTGAAACTATACTATACTCGAAACTATACTCTGAGGTTTCTGGACTTCAGACCAGACTTTGGTGGGTTAAACTGGTTTTATGAGCGCTCAACCATCCCTCTTCCCTCAGAGCATATTTCTGGTGTGGGCAGTAATTATATTTGTCTGAAGGCCTTTGAGCTTCTGCATAGCCAGATGACATAGCTCGCTCTAAGGGCCGTTTTGGATGCAGTGTCCATAATAATCTCCTCTTTCCTTTTGGAATGCCTAAAAGTGCAAGGCATTTGCTGAAAGATGTATTGTAAACTCCTCTACTACCTATTTGTACTGTAAAGTAGTTTACAGACCATCCTCTGTGTTCACAATCAGCGACCATGTCTTCGTATTTGCCTTTCTTTCTGGCATATGCATTGGGCAGGTTCTCCTCCATCGGGACTGTCAATTCAATAATGATGACATTCTTAGTTACTGCCGAATCCATGTTGATATCAGGCCGTTTGGCAGTTTCCGTAATTTGTGAAGGGAACACTATTGGCTTATGGTCTTCATCCATTGTCTTGCCCAAGTTCCTGCTCGTGTTCCTGCTTTGTGTGCTTGCTTCTCGTCCTGCTCGTCTCCTGGGCTCTTCGTCGCATTTGTGACTGCTCGCCTCCTTAGTTGTGGGTTTGTGTCTGCTTCCGCACCACCTTTGTTATCACGCCACAAGAGCTAAGGCCTCTCTCGGTTCTCGTTTCCCTTCTCCATCTCTAGTTGAGTCTAGTCTGTGGCACCTTAGATTTTCTTTATTCCTCTTGTAAATTATTTATTGTGATTCTGTGCTCCCCCTCCATCCCCTCCCCTTCATCCCGCTGTCGTCCCCCCTCCGTCAAGTTTTACCCTTCCCCTGGTATTTGTGGAGGGGAATAAACCTCATATAAATCAGAACCAAGGATCTCGCGTGCTGCTTGTGACTCCCGCGCTGTGACGCCCCCATTAATTGACAGTCCAAGGGAGTAACAGTCTGTCTTGTCTGTCCCCAATTCTGCCTACCTCACAAGTTGTCTGAGGGCCCGTAAACGCACAGATAATTAAGGTCTCCGATCATTCGTTGGTACCCTTGCCGTGTCTTAGGTTAGTGGGTTAATGGATTTATAACTGTTGGTTGCGTCATTTGTTTCTGTTTTTCTCCTTTTGTTTTCTTCCACATGAACATTGCTTGGAATAAACCTGACTTGGTCTTGGGTGAATTCTGACTGTGGTGGCTGCTAATTTTGTGGAATTACGGACCCGTTGAGGGACAATTGATTAGAGTCTCCAAGCTACATAGACGACCGCGTCACGGGACTTAGATTGCTCAACTTAATTGGATCAAGTCACATGATGCTGCCAATCGGCGTGATGCTTGACCGTTTTGGAGCTCCCAATCTGTATGGTCATGCGGAATTCAGATGCAGATCCGACAGGGGAGTTTTCGAAGCGGTCTACCGTTATGGTCGCTTTGATGTAACCAGCTGGATTCTAACTGGGCAACCGGGAAATGTAACAAATTCCAGGGTCGACGCGATACTTCTGAGGATACTTCTGAGGATGTAAGAATGATACATTATATTAACTGTAATAATAACCTGAACACGTTATCAGTAATTAGAAATAAACAATATGAATTCTGTACATTTACCAATGACGGAAATCGATCCTCACACCAACGCCAGTTAGAGGATTGTTCTTCAAATTTCTGCTTTCACATTCATTTCACATTCATTTCACATTTCACATTCATTCAGTCATTTCACATTACTTTTTATCGTGCCACTGACGTGGACTTTTCGCCGAGCAGGTATTTTAAGCATTGTTCACCCCATTATTAGCAACTATGACTGAAAAAAAAAAAGTGCCATCAAGAAATCATTCAAAATGATGATATTCCTTTGTTACATTAAACACAAAAATATTTAATTGGAATCTTATTATAATAGAGCAAACGTATATGGTTCGCTATGTATGTATGTATGTATGTATGTATGTATGTATGTATGTATGTTTATAGGTGACGAAAACGTCTTCTTCTTCAAATAAAATTGCCACCACCTTAATTAACCCTCTTAATTGCGATAAGACTGCTGAGACCCCTCAGACCTTTGATGACCCTTTAATTTCCCCAATAACCTTCAGACCACCAAGACCCCTGAAGATCCAATATACCCTGAAGACCCCCAAAGACCCCAAAGACCCAAAATACCCTTCAAGGCCCTGAGGCACAAAAAGACCCTGAATACCCAAAGACCTTGAATACCCAAAGATCCTGAATACACAAAGACCCTGAATACCCGAAGACCCTGAATACCCAAAACACCCCGAAGACCCAAAACACCCCGAAGACCCAAAACACCCCAAACACCCAAAACACCCCGAACACCCAAAACACCCCGAACACCCAAAACACCCCGAAGACCCAAAACACCCCGAAGACCCAAAACACCCCAAAGACCCAAAACACCCCGAAGACCCAAAACACCCCGAAGACCCAAAACACCCCAAACACCCAAAACACCCCGAACACCCCGAACACCCAAAACACCCCGAACACCCAAAACACCCGAAGACCCAAAACACCCCGAAGACCCAAAACACACCGAAGACCCCGAAGACCAAAAATACCCTGAAGACCCAAAATACCACGAAGACCAAGAAGACTCAAAGCACCCCGAAGACCCAAAACACCCCGAAGACCCAAAACACCCCGAAGACCCAAAACACCCCGAAGACCCAAAACACCCCGAAGACCCAAAACACCCCGAAGACCCTTAAAGACCAAGAAAAACCAAAATAATCTTAAGACCCAAAAGCCCCTGAAGACCCAAAACACCATGAAACCCAAAAGACACCGAAATGGTCAAAGATGCCTACCTCCTCTGAAACGACGTGTGGTGGGGCACGCTAAGCATGCCGAGTCACACTAGTATTAACAATAGAGATACTTTTACCCTCTTAGAAATATGTATACCTCCATTGTGTGTGTGTATATATATATATATATATATATATATATATATATATATATATACATATATGTATATATATATATATATATACATATACATATATGTATATATATATATATATATACATATATGTATATATATATATATATATACGTATATACTGTATATATATATATATATATATATATATATATATATATATATATATATATATATATATATATATATATATATATATATATATACGTATATATATATATATATATATATACAGTGGGGAGAACAAGTATTTGATACACTGCCGATTTTGCAGGTTTTCCCACTTACAAAGCACGTAAAGGTCTGTAATTTTTATCATAGGTACACTTCAACTGTGAAAGACGGAATCTAAAACAAAAATCCTGAAAATCACATTGTATGATTTTTAAGTAATTAATTTGCATTTTATTGCATGAAATAAGTATTTGATCACCTACCAACCAGTAAGAATTCCGGCTCTCACAGACCTGTTAGTTTTTTCTTTAAGAAGCCCTCCCATTCTCCACTCATTACCTGTATTAACTGCACCTGTTTGAACTCGTTATCTGCATAGAAGACGTCTCCAGACCGTCTCCGACCACAAAGACCGCAAAGACCGACCGCAGAGCCGTCTCCAGACCTGTCCACACTCAATCAATCAGACTCCAACCTCTCCACAATGGGCAAGACCAGAGAGCTGTCTAAGGACATCAGGGACAAATTTGTAGACTTGCACAAGGCTGGGATGGGCTACAGGACAATAGGCAAGCAGCTTGGTGAGAAGGCAACAACTGTTGGCGCAATTATTAGAAAATGGAAGAAGTTCAAGATGACAGTCAATCTCCCTCGGTCTGGGGCTCCATGCAAGATCTCACCTCGTGGAGCCTCAATGATCATGAGAAAGGTGAGGGATCAGCCCAGAACTACACGGCAGGACCTGGTCAATGACCTGAAGAGAGCTGGGACCACAGTATCAAAGAAAACCATAAGTAACACACTACGCCGTCATGGATTAAAATCCTGCAGCGCACGCAAGGTCCCTCTGCTCAAGCCAGCGCATGTCCAGGCCCGTCTGAAGTTTGCCAATGACCATCTGGATGATCCAGAGGAGGAATGGGAGAAGGTCATGTGGTCTGATGAGACCAAAATAGAGCTTTTTGGTTTAAACTCCACTCGCCGTGTTTGGAGGAAGACGAAGGATGAGTACAACACCAAGAACACCATCCCAACCGTGAAGCATGGAGGTGGAAACATCATTCTTTGGGGATGCTTTTCTGCGAAGGGGACAGGACGACTGCACCGTATTGAGGGGAGGATGGATGGGGCCATGTATCGCGAGATCTTGGCCAACAATCTCCTTCCCTCAATAAGAGCATTGAAGATGGGGCGTGGCTGGGTCTTCCAGCATGACAACGACCCGAAACACACAGCCAGGGCAACTAAGGAGTGGCTCCGTAAGAAGCATCTCAAGGTCCTGGAGTGGCCTAGCCAGTCTCCAGACCTGAACCCAATAGAAAATCTTTGGAGGGAGCTGAAAGTCTGTGTTGCGCAGCGACAGCCCCGAAACCTGAAGGATCTGGTGAAGATCTGTATGGAGGAGTGGGCCAAAATCCCTGCTGCAGTGTGTGCAAACCTGGTTAAGAACTACAGGAAACGTCTGATCTCTGTAATTGCAAACAAAGGTTTCTGTACCAAATATTAAGTTCTGTTTTTCTGATGTATCAAATACTTATTTCATGCAATAAAATGCAAATTAATTACTTAAAAATCATACAATGTGATTTTCAGGATTTTTGTTTTAGATTCCGTCTTTCACAGTTGAAGTGTACCCATGATAAAAATTACAGACCTCTACGTGCTTTGTAAGTGGGAAAACCTGCAAGATCGGCAGTGTATCAAATACTTGTTCTCCCCACTGTATATATATATATATATATATATATATATATATATATAGATATAGATATAGATATACACATACACACATGCATACATACATATATATATATATATATATATATATATATATATATATATATACATATCAGTCACTATGCGACCTTCATATCATCAGTGGAGAACCGCCAGCAAGGTGTCCCATACAGCTGCTGCTGCACCTTGCTGGGAGCGATAAGCACCGCCTGCCACACGGTAACGTTATCTCTGGTATCCACTCATCATATGGAGTCGACCTGGTTGCGGTTGGGAGTTACTAATAATGGTATCTGTAATCTGGTTCTCCAACCTAATGAGCGGACAACATGACGTCATCGCCATGCATGTCCGCATTGCCTGCAAAGCTCCAGAGGAACCATCTAGCAGTGCGTCACTACGGATTATAAATTCAGATACTGTCACAAGTGCATGCAAAACTCTCAGTTACCGACCTGGTTTCGCCCTTGTTGGGGCTTCATCAGGGCAACGCAGTGAGGCTTCCATACACTTGTAACTCTGTGAACCTTTCGGTTTTTATATCAGTTCGGTTCTCCACTGATGATATGAAGGTCGCATAGTGACTGATATAAAAACCGAAAGGTTCACAGAGTTACAAGTGTATGGAAGCCTCACTGCGTTGCCCTGATGAAGCCCCAACAAGGGCGAAACCAGGTCGGTAACTGAGAGTTTTGCATGCACTTGTGACAGTATCTGAATTTATAATCCGTAGTGACGCACTGCTAGATGGTTCCTCTGGAGCTTTGCAGGCAATGCGGACATGCATGGCGATGACGTCATGTTGTCCGCTCATTAGGTTGGAGAACCAGATTACAGATACTATATATATATATATATATATATATATATATATATATATATATATATATATATATATATATATATGTATATATATATATATATATATATATATATATATATGAAGATGATCAATGAAGTTCGCCGACCTGGACAAACGCCATACTGTCACAACGATGTCACAACTGCATCTCAGGATGGGCCTCTACTTCATTGATCATCTTCATAGAACTCCCGACCGCTAAAGATAATGGTCATGCCCCCTGGTTGTGATTGGTGGGGCGGAAGACAATGTGTCCATGTGGCAGATGGCACTTGTTGGTCTCAGATCATGCAGCAATAGCTGTAATTGGACTCAATCTGGCATCTTCACCAATCACAGTCAGGGGTGCATCATCATAACCATATATGAACACATTTTAAAATGTAATAAATAGATGTTACTGCCCAAAGAAATTCAGGGATGTCTGCTGATAGATACCCGGTTAAAATTTAAAATTATTTGAATCTATAAAGGCACTGAATCAGCGACATACCAGCATCACTGTAACGATACAGCCAGCAGACGAATTTGTTAATGAATTCCAGGTGAAAATGCATTTGCCAGATGTACAAGATGCCCTCCTCCCCTTTCATAGCCCCTGCTTCCCCAAATAAACTCTTCCTGCTCTGCTAAAGCATTTGCCCCAGACTTTAACTGCATTTCAAGTCCCATTGGTGAAAAAGCATCATTTTTCCCCTGAAAACGAGTTGAATAAAGTACGGTATTCAGTTGGGGGTAGAGAAATGCACAAAATGCAAAAGGACCTCTTTAAAATATACTACGCCAAAAGACGAAAGTCTATTACAATTACTACTCGTCACCAGGGAGCCTCACAATGAGACGTACTTATGTGGATGTTTCGTCTGTCAAAACCCAAAATACGTGTCGCTGATGCAGTTCCCCTTGCAGGTTAGAGCAAGAATGAGGAATTCGTTCCAGGGTGCCAGTGATAGCTCGCCTGGTCTTTTCAAAGGACACCATGGGATATTTTACGGCGAGAATGGGGAGACGACTTGTGATTTTAGCCTGTACACGGAGAAGAATGCAAGTAGTTTAACCACTCACACCTGCCAGAGGGAGAGGGTATTGACACCTTTTTTCGCTCCTGGAGGGAACGGTGTTACTATTACTTAAAAGGAGATGCGTTTGTCTGTACGTCATGCGAAGAAGAAGCTTACCTTGAGCAGGGAGGGATATGGACACCATGTATTTCACTGCCAGTGGTAGTGGGCATTACGAGTTGTTTAAATAAGACTTTTACAAACAATATTGTTAGCCTGTTGAAGACAATTCAATATATTTGAATATCTGCAGATCGTTTTTAGATTTGATATAAATAAGAATAATTATTTAAGCAATAGTACGCATGCAACGTAAAATATGCTTAATGGGTTTCTTTTATATGATTTTATAAGTTTTATTTATGATACATATGCATATCCAAATACATATAACCAGTATATATTTAATCATAACGTTTAATGATATAATGTATTTATTTATTACGTGCAAAATCGAAGATTTTTCAAGTACATGGGTCAGTTGCGTTTGTTATTCTGTCTGTCTGTTTGTCTGTTTGTCTGTTTGTCTGTTTGTCACTCGGCTACAGGTCACAATTCTAAAGTGATCATCATGAAACTTCACCAAGTTGTAGAGATCGTCACAATTGAGAAGCCTATTGATGCTCTGCTAAAGCATATGTAGGTCATCTGTAGGTCTGTAGGTCAAAGGTCATCTGTAGGTCAAATTTCTAAAATTGCCATTTCTCATCTGATTGACTTGAAAATTGAACAGCCTTTGTATATCGAGTCAAAAAATTGGGAAACCTACTATCTTTGAGGTCAAAAGGTCAAAGGTCAACTCTATGTCAAACTTCTAAAATCATCAATTTTCATCTGAAAAAATGACTTTTCATCTCATTGACTCGAGCTTTGATCAAGATTATCAATTTGAATCTTGATGAAATGGAAAATTTGCTAGATCAATGGCAACCTTTTGTGGAGGGGGCGGGGGGTGAGGTGAGAGATTTTGCAAGTGTCGCGCTCTGCATGACATCTTCTTGTTTAAAGTTATTGCTAGAGACTGTACCTTACAGTATATACTAATTGCATATTTTAAAATGATAGAATTAGTCACCCTTCCCAAAGCAAATATACTCTATGCATCTGCCTTTCCAACATTCTTTCTTCTGATTTCATCCCCTTACATTTCCAACTCTTATATTGAATACAGCATAGATATGCAGAAGAGGAAATATTGCCTCTACATGTACAAAAAGTTGCCCTTCCCAATTACAATGAAAAAAAAAAGTTTTACACAATCTTGCGAATGGTGCAATGATAAGCCAGTGATGAGTGTAAAGCCGGCAATGAATGTGACGTGAAACATTCAAAACATTGCTCGTAATGGAATTTTGATGGAACCCTGAGGCCGATGAATGAGCGGTTTTGCTCTGTGGGCATGGCACGGCATCACTCATGGTATGCTTGATAAGTAGGCAACACTCGAGCTCTTGGCACAGTTGCTAGCACAATAATTTCAGCTCGATTTAGTGATACAAAAAAGGCCTCAGAAGCACATGTGGACTTTAAAAGATCTTTCAGAAGATTTCTATCACCAATACAATTGTCCAAAATGCCATTGTTTTTATCAGTAAAACAAATATGGAAGTTACATTCAGTTAACGCAACATAAATAATCTGACCTGAGGCCTGATTGCTGTGGCGGACTCACTTGAAAGAGAAAGAATAGGTTCAAATACCATGTCCGATATTAACTTTTCCATTGTGTTTTGTGTTGGTAATGTGGTACATTTATAGTATCCTTCATAATTATGTATCAAGTACTCATTGCTCCCAAAACAAATCATGGACATATTGACAAAAGGAAAAGGAAGAGTATTAACTGAGAGACTGTTAAGCATGCATCAAATCCTGAGAGCCTTTTCTAGTGACCTCTGACCAATTGCGCATTCTGGTTTAATTTATCAGCACAATTAAACCTTCACAACGGCCTAGCTTTTGAGCAATATATGCTTCCGGTGTCCGGGACTATTCCACATTCGGAACAAACGATATCAGTTACCCGATATCATGCTTACAAAGTAGCCACAAGAAAAGTCAGAACTTTTGCTTCACTCAGATATGGCAAGGATTGTGCAGAAATAAAAACTAGGCCTGCAATATCACAGTCCGGACTGTGCGGACTGTGGTCCCAACAGCATCGCCCGAAACCAGTCGCAGTCATGCCATGTTTTAAATCACGTGAAGAAACATGGCATCTTGACTTCCCACGAAACATGTGGAAGCTATTTTAGTGCAGGCCTCAAACCACCAGAGGCTTCAGTACAGCAAAGGCAGCAAGGCCCGAATCCACTCAATGGATCCTTTGTAGCGGGTATCGGCTTGAATGCGGCAATTCATCGGCAAGTATTTGCTTAAGGAGTAAGAGCTAGGTGGAGAAAGCTCATGAGCAAAAGTTTTTTTCTTTTCTGCAAATGAGCAAGCTGTCTACAAACTTGTCTTCCTGCAAGCCAGTCACAAGGTCAAATGCACAATTTAGCACGTGCAGAGCCAAACAAAATGTACAGCTAGGGCCGGGACAGGCAGAAGAGGCAAAGGCGTTTCGTGGGATGCCACTCACTGGATCGTTCACAGGCATTCTTCAAATTCCAGGCACAATGGCCTATGATGTGCAGGAAAAGGCTTTTTGTGGCCACTGCACCCTAAAGCCATTCTGATAGACTGGACGGGGCACATGCAAACTGAGCGGAAACACAATTAGCAAGCAAATGTGTAGGCCACGACATTTGCACATCAATTAGCTCCATCAATGAAGTATTGTGAACAAACTTAATGCTGCCTCTCGTTTCTTAAGCAGTCATTTCAAAGATAACTCTGCTTAAGATGTGAGAGTGGGTCAGGGAGGGGATGCCGCAGTCCACATTTTAAACACTACTTTCCAATCAAAAGATTTGCAAAAATATTCATTACCTAGAAACATCAAAACACGATATCATCTGAAGGTAGAACAACAGCACTTAACACCTAGAGGTATGTTTGGCAGACATATTTGTAAGAAGCACCCACTTGTTTTGCCAAGGGTTAACAATAACAACCAAAAATTTAATTTAAAAAACCACGTGGAGAAAAGGGCCGTATGGCTTGGCCAATCACAAACTGACATATGTATCAGCACAACTGGTAAATGGAGACAGCTGAAAGCACCTGCTACTCTGAGATTCCAGTATGTAAGATTCGGGAGGAAGGGGGGGTAGGGAGTGTGCAGATGGGGGCAGGGATAAGGTGAAACATGGCTGGGGTGGAGAGGATGAAGAAAGAGGGGAAAAGGACAGGTCAAATGGGAGGGAAAGAAATGGTGCCAAACCAAGACAAAAATCATGCCAGTCAACAGCTGGCCTATTTGGGAAGGCATGCCCAGGACCAGGAACTGTGAGAGGACTGTTGCTAGCCATCAGTTACTCAATCCATCATCTTCGAGCTCTCTAAATAACCACAAAATTTGTGATCCTCTAACTACTCCTCCCCTCTCCCCGCCACTGCGACCTCTCAAAAGTCTATGGTATTAGCAGTAGTGGCCAGTTTGGGGGAAATAAACACTAAGCCAACCACCATACTATGCCTGACCAATCAAAAAGCCCTTATATTATGTGGAAAACACAACTGACAATTGTTATCTTGACATGAGTTTCAACAGCACTTTAACTAGGCCAAGTACAGGGTATCATTAAAGACCCATTGGAATGACGACTGCATTTGTGTCAGATTATTCTCCCGACTGAAAAAGCCACTTCCCAAGGTCAGATCGTATTGTTATCGTGAAACTCAACCACCACAACATGAGTATATGGTTCTGAATAACAAATGGTTATCAAGATAACATTCCCATATTTTATGCAACTTTACAATGCACTCAACGATCTCGGTTAATGGAAGCACAATGCAGTCATATTTCAGAAGTAAAGCGAAACTAAAGTCAAACTTCGAAAAACGGACTGACTGACTGACTGACTGACTTCACCCAATCACGAGGACATGTTTTTCCACCTCACGTCCTGTCTATGAAAAAAAGAAGTAAAATAATCATCAAGCAGTAAATGCAATTTCCTGAATTTCCCAGTAACGTACTGTGGGGGAAGCCATGCATTGCCTTTGTGGATTCCTGATTGGCTGCAAAACACGTGACGCATTTCACAGGCAAACAATGTCCGAACAAAGGTAAAGCATAGCTGCCTCAATATATAAATTACCAGGTAAAACAATCACTAAATTGCATTTACCACTTTTGCACATGAGAAGGTGGAGCAGGTTCTCTCCATCCTCAACTGTGACTAACTGGACCGGACGGCATCAGCTCATGTGTCCTAACAAGAGTGACTGCGATGTGGTCACAACCTGTGAGAAAATCCGGTAACGGCCCAATTGACAAAAAAAAATATGCGCATTTACAGCACTCTCTTAAAATATGAACAGCATCATTGAGAAACACACATTCAATGCGCTATTCAAAATGTAACTCTGTCGAGACCTTATAATCTACCTAAACCCAATCGGCTTGTTCTTGTCCTACCCAACTCATCCAACAAGTTTTGTCAATAACTCGTCCACAACGTTTTGAAATATGCTATGTATCGTTTTGGCCCGATCTCTCAATGGTGAGGAATCTCTTTAAAAATTAAAAACAAACAAGTCAGGAGATGACGATGGTTCATGAGCGAGCGGTATTCAATGACAAAGGACGGACTATAACCGAAACAGGCCCGGACAGGCCAGGCCCGGAAATGTCAAACCGAAGGTTACTGACCTTGAAATGATATATAAAATAATGTATAATCAGTTATTAGGTTAGTTAGCTACACAATACCGAAAATTCGGTTCGATTCCGACCACGTTGAAACTTTGACCTTTGTGACCTTCACAGGTCGAAGATTCTGAAATTTGTTAGAAAACTTGTATTTCATGATATATGTGATAATATAAGATCTTGTATGACATTTCACCCGATCAGGAAGCGATCAATGTAATAAAACCATCAAAAATCGACTTTTCTAAATTTCATGACCTTGTGACCTTGACACGAAAATGAAAAATCGAGCTCCATGGGGCTAGACACATGACATTGGCCTAACCAAATACCGAAACCCCTGTCAGATTCCACCAACTCCCTCGGAGAAGATGCAGCTTGAACTCGATTACCCCCTAAAAAGACATCTTTTTTGGGCGTGGCTCCGCCCACAATGGGTGCAATACGCTCACTCTAGGCAGGACACAACTAGATCATGATATCAACCTCCCACCCAAGTTTCATCAAGATCGCATGATATCATCGGGTAGTTATGCTGCGGACAGACACACAGACAGACACACACACCCATGACGAATATAGTGGTCACTCTGTTTGATAACTCGTGAACCAATTCTCGTATCCCTATCCAGATCTTCACCAAAGCCAAATCATATCGGCCTTGTCACACACCCAACCTTTCCACAAAGTTTGGTCCAAATCTGTAAACTTTTTGAGATATCATGCTCGACATTATTTTTTGCCTTCTTTTTCTCTTTCAATGTAGAATCAATTACAAAATTTATTGTCTCCGGCTCCGTATATTCACCGAAAAAAAATAATTCGTCCATGTCACACACCCAAACTGTCCACCAAATTTTGTCCGAATCCGTCCACAACTTTTTGAGATATCCTGCTTACAGACAGACAAACAGACATGGGTGAAAACATAACCCCCATCCACCTTAGGGGGCAGAGGCAAAAAGGTGCAAAAACTGATCTCTTTAACTACATACCTATCAGCTTATTTCCAATCATCAGCAAGGTCATTGAATCCATCATCACAGTTGATACGAATCCTTCCTTTTCTCCAACAAACACATATATCACCCATTAGGTTTCAATCCAAGTCACTCCACAGGACATTCTGCTTCTGCTCACCCCACAATGGATGTAGGCCCTCAATGTCAGACATGGGATCAGGGCCGTCTCTCAGGACATATCTCGTCCTTTTGATACAGTCTGACAACCTGCCTTGTTGTCCAAACTCTCTGCCTATGGCATGCAAAGCCAACTACACACATGGCTTACTGACTTATTCTACTCTCATAGTAAATTCGTAGATCTCAACGAAATCCTTTAATCTCCTCTCCCTGGCAAGGCTGGAGTGTTCAAAGGCAGTGTTCTGGGCCCAGTCCTATTCCTGATCTTCATCAATGACCTCTCTGACTCTCTGAAAAATTCCCTTTACCCATTTGCCGATGACTCCAGCCACTGCCGTGACATCCCTCATCCTTCAAACAGGAAGGCTGGAGCCTCTCCCCTCTCTTCAGATCTTGACAAAATCACAAGCAGGTCAAACACTTGGAACATGTCTTTCAAACAAATCTCCCACTCTCACTATCTCTCTCCAAAAGGACCTTCTGGCCACCCTCCCTCCCTTCCCTCCCCCCCCCTCTCCCTCTCCTCCCCCACCCCCCATCGACTTTTGTAACAATCTTCTTGAGGAGGTTCAGTCATTCAAACCCCTGGGTCTTACGATCAGCCATGATCTTTCTTGGGCAAACCATATTTCAAAGTTGGCCGAGCCGCCAACTGGGCATCCTCCATCATACAAAGTACTTCCTTGGCATACCTGAACTCCTATCCACCAATAAGGCTTTCATCTGCAGCTTGCTGGAGTACTGCTCTCCCCTCTGGCCTGGCTCCCCTGCCTCTCACCTTGCTCCGCTTGACACAATGGAAACCAAGGCCTTCAAGATCATTGAAATATCCTGTTGTGAAGCTGAGTCTATGTGCCTATCACTTCACCATCACAGATAGGTTGGTGGTCTCTCTGTCTTCCACGCATCCTTTCTGGTGGTGCACCCTCTGCCCTTTCTGTGCTTTATCCCCCCTCTCGCACCCCCATCGAAACCTCCAAGGTTTCTGCAGGGCACATACCACCAAAAACTCCCAAAATCAAGAATCACCACTCACCTCCACTCACCTCCACATACCACCAAGTTCCTCTTTTTCCCCATCTGTGGAACCAACTTCCACATCCTCAACAATATCCTCTTTCCCTCCAGCTCTTCACAAGACAGCTTTTCACTACCATCACAGATCATCCCCCCATCCAAAACCATGATGTCTTCTACACCGGTTAACTCCCTCCTCCTCACAAATTTCACTTCTGTATCGATCTTGTGCACCCCCTGAATTTTCCCCTACCTCTTACCCTTACCTGCACACCCCTTATTGTCTGTCTGTTTATTTTGGCCTTCGGCCCTACTATTGGCATTTCCCCCTTCTTTTGTCATGATGCGTCCTGGTCCATTCTATGTTCTAGCTCTTCCACGAGCCTTCACTCTGTAAACAAAACAAACAAAAAAACAATGCTGAGGAAGCAATGATAAACATATACTTATTACATGTACAAGTGGCATTCAAAGAGTTGTACAAGAATGACACTCACAATGGTCCAGGATACGCCAACAATTGTTGTTATTTTCCAATCCTGTCTATAATCATAATAATGATCAATGATCATCAGCGGTTGTTCTCCACTGCTGACCAAAAGCCTCAGCAAGGTAAAAGCAAATGTTCAGGTACCTAGTCCGCATTCAAATTTACTGTTCCCCAGTATATGTAGAGCTCACCTGTCCACCAATTAGGTGGCCTTCCTGACTCCTGCTATCCTCGCTCGATCTCCATACCATTACTGCCGTCATCCACCTGCTACCTGCTCTTCTGCCAACGTGTCCCTCCCACTTCCGATGAGACTTCCTGTCTTTGTAGGTGACACCTTCTGAATTTCCTTCCACATTATGCTGTGCGGCTGCTAGCTTCCGTTCCATTTCCACCGTTAATGTATAAATCTGTGCGCCAGAAATCCCAACTGGAAGAAAACATTGGTTGAAAATTTTCCTTTTTATGCAAAATGGCAGCTTTCCATCCAGTTTTCCAACCACACTCGATACCATTTTGAATGCCCAACATAATTACGCCGAGGTCCCCCGTCGGTGAAGTGATGTGAGTTGACAAAGTGGAAGACGCAAGGCAGCCATCTTGGATTTTGACGTGGCGACCCAATTTTCAATAGTGTTCTCCCTTATGCGTAGATACACCCACACACCAGATTAGAAGTTAGTAGTTCGTTTATTTTTCAAGAAATTTAGCTCACACGGTTCAGACATATATATGGTGGCGGCCATCTTGGATTTTGACGTGGCGACCCAATTTTCAATAGCGTTCTTCCCTATGCCTAGATACACCTACACACCAGATTAAAAGTTGGTAATTTGCTTATTTTTCAAGATATTCCGCTCACAAGGTTCAGACATACATGGCGTCGGACATACATGGCGGCGGCCATACATGGCGGCGGCCATCTTGGATTTTGACGTGGGTTGCACCCACACACCAAATTAGAATTCGATCCTTCGCTTACGCACGCACGCACGCACACGCATGGATGGACGGAGGGGAAAACCATAGTCCCCCTTTCGCTCCGCGGTGCGACGGGGGACAACAACAAGGAACAATAGCGGCACTCAGTGGAGCGCATACCTCCATCAGACTGAACAGTTTACTTTTTGTAAGCCACTGATAGGCCAGATCTGGATTCGGACCTGAACCAAAATCTGATGATTTAGTCTTTGTCACATACCCAACCTCTCCACAGACTTTCATCCAAATCCGTCCACAACTTTTTAACATATCCTTTTCACAAACAGACAAAAAAAAAAAAACACAGAGGAGAGAAAACATAACCTCCATCCACCTTCGGTAACAATAAGCAGGAAATTTGATGCATGAGGAGGCCATTCGGCCCATCATGCCTGCGCTACACGTATCTCTGTCCAGAGCTGTGGGCCGGTGGCCGCCAACAGCTAAGCTACCTTCATTACACACAAAATATTCCTCCAAAAATGCATTTGCAGACACCATGTTCATCAGCAAACATGTTGGCACAAACGACAATCCTCATGAACCACACAAGTACGCACACATTAAACCTCACCCCGTGGTCCGAAAAATTACCAATAACCTCCATGAATCGAAAATTTAAAACTATTCCAATATCCCAATGGATGAATGCACAATGCTCTCCTGATCTTCATTTTATTCATCCTCCAGTCCACCGAACCCCCCACCAGCTCCATGTGTCCTCACCATCAGATCCTCCACAACCCCCGTCACTCTCGCCCCATCCCAACAGGCAGCCCCCGCACGCAGCCTAAACACCTTGATCACTGGGGATCTGACCATCTGCTCACTCGCACACCATCTGCTCTCCCCGCTCCGGGCATGTTGTGACCATGTGTGCGGCTCTCAGAACGCTGGACTGTGCCCAGGCCTCGCCCGGGCCACGTGGTGCAGGGCCATCACGACGAGCCAGGAAAAGGCTTCAAATCTCTGGCACGGAAAAGCTTTTCAACGAAAAACTTCGAGAATAAACTCTTTCACATACTCCGCCATCTTTGTACGTCCATTCATTACAACTCCCACGAGAAGTCAGCAAAACGAGAGAGAGAGGGACCTGTTGAGCATCATGACGGTGGAGTGCGAAGCTAACTCGTCGGACAGGTGACCATCACCTGCTGAAAGAAGCGCAATTTAACAATCATTTCATGATGTTTATGTAAATAAAGAAGGCCTGCTAAGCGCACAGAGCACGTTCGGATTGTTAAAGTCCACCAGGCAGATACCCTGACCCGCATACCAACCCCGTGCGCCCCCAAGCTCCCCTTCCTCACAATATACCCTTTCCTTTAAATCCTTTAATCCTCCACCACACGAATTAACTGCATTCATCACCACCTTTACCACAAATTCGCCACACCGCCGCCATGGCCCAACACTGGCAATTGGATTGCCGGTATCCATGGCGACGCGCTGAACTTGCACCTGTTTTTTAACGGCATCTCCATGCACTGAGACGTGGTTATGCCATTTCATTCAGCAAGCAGCTGGAAGGAGCCCCGTGGGGATAAAAGGGAGGGGGGCGAGCGGGGAAATCCACTTTTACAGTCAAGCGATGACGTCATCGCCGAAGCGGTTTCGCAGCTGCTCCATTAAGCACGCAGCTTTGTCCTATTGTGTACATGTCTGCGAGCACTTTCTTCGGGGCGAAGCACCAGCGTGTGCTTGTCTCCATGTTTGCTTCAGCAACTTACCGTCTAATGATAGCCGAACGCTGGGTGACTGCTGTGAATGGACCACGTGATGCAAACATGTCTTTCGGTAAACAATGCCTTCCTACAGTGCACTCTCTCCTGTGTTAATTAACAGGTTAAAACAAACAACGGCATCCTCACCTGTGTAATATAACTCAGGGATGCAGGTCGCTCTCTCTCTCTCTCTCTCCCTCCTCCGTCTTGCTGTATTATGAGCAGATGGAATGCAGGTGCGTTGCCCGAGAACACCTGCTCGCAGGGCTCAGCTGCGCGACGCAACGCTAGCCACGCCTACACCAGAGCTCCTCCCACTTTCGGCTCCCGGCTCCCGGCTCCTGGCTCCTCCCACCGCGGCGCAGGTGGGTGGGCGGGCCAGGTACCACGTTGAAGCTTCTCGCCGAGTCTTGCAGACACGCATCCTTCGGCAAATCGTAAATCGAATCAGAAAAAATTGCTGCTCTCAAAATTAATTACCTGAAAATACAGGTAATGCGGTGTGTATCGGCATGAAGGCATGTAGATTTCATATTCCTCATAAATAATAATTATTGTCCCGCCTTGTAGTAATGGATGGAAAGGTAGGTGTAGCCTCGAGGAAGCATTCTTACCTTCAAGCTGTCTCGTCCTGGATTGATTCTCCCACCTGAACTGTCATCTTGATGCTTTGCAGGTAAAAAAAAGAGATGCGATGTTAATCCAACTTGCATTTACTCGTGATGTTAGCTAGGATTCCATTGAACTTTTGGAATCCGAAATTCGTGGCTGAATCCTCAATGATCTTGGGTAAACCCTAAATTCCTGCCATAATTACCTGTGCCACCGAAGGTAGACGGAGGATATATGTTTTCACCCCTGTTTGTCTGTTTATCTGTTTGTGAGCAGCATATCTCAAAAAGTTGTGTACGGATTTCAACGAAACTTGGTGGACAGGTTGGGTGTGTGACACGCGCGAATTGATTCGATTTTGGTGAAAATCCCAATACGGATCCAGATATGAGAATTATTTAATTTTTTAAGTGATTCTTCACCAATGGGAGATCGGGCTACACCCAACATATAGCAGGATATCTCAAAAAGATATGGATTGATTTGGGCGAAACTTATAGGACAGGTTGGGTGTGTGACGAGGACGAATTGATTCGATTTTGGTGAAAATCCCAATACGGATCCAGATATGAGAATTATTTAATTTTTTAAGTGATTCTTCACCATTGGGAGATCGGGCTACACCCAACATATAGCAGGATATCTCAAAAAGTTATGGATTGATTTAGACGAAACTTATAGGACAGGTTGGGAGTGTGACAAGGACGAATTGATTCGATTTTGGTGAAAATCCGAATACGCATCCAGATATGAGAATTATTTAATTATTTAAGTGATTCTTCACAATTGAGAGATCAGGCTTCACCCAACATATAGCAGGATATCTCAAAAAGTTATGGATTGATTTGGACGAAACTTGTTGGACAGGTTGGGTGTGTGACAAGGACGAATTGATTCGATTTTGGTGGCGAAGTTCACAATTTCGTCCTTGTCACACACCAAACCTCTCCACCAAATTACATCCGAACTCGTGCACAACTTTTTGAGATATCTTGCTCACAAACAACCAAACAGACAGACAGGGGTGAAACAAAACTCGGATAATTTAACCACTGAATAAGAGTTACCCTGTAGTTAAAATTCTTATCCGATGGTTAACTAACTGACGGATAAACTATGGTTGCTCAGAGTGTGGATAAGGGTAGGATAGCTATCCAATGAATCAGGGCTGGATAAGGTGTGGATAAACGTTTGGCAGGTACATGGTATCCCACAATGCATTGCACAGTCGTCTGCTGGCAAAACAATCATGGCAGCGGAAGCCAGTCAAACTAGAAAGAGGAAGGCAAACTTTACGCCAACCGAACGGAATATGCTGTGTCGGGTGACAGAAGACTATGTAAACGTCATCAGGTGAAGAATTTGCAACAAGGTGAAGAATGATGAGAAGAGGAAGGCGTATTTGGGCAATCACAGCCATATCTTCCATGACTTTTGAACCAAGACTTTTGAATTTGGCAAACCCACCACATGTGCCTCATGGTAACTCCAGATAAGGCATTATCCGGGCCAAAGGAGACTCGGATAAAGTTTTCACGAAAAACACATGACTTTATCCAGCAGAAAGAATTGTCCAGGCTTTGAGCAACGGAAATTATTCAGTGGATAAATCTTATCCGCCGGATAGGTAATTTATCCGCAGGATGGCAATTATCCGAGCTTCGAGCAACCGCAGGCACTAGTCTTGAGGACCAGGTTCACTGCAACCTCGTTTGTAAGAATACTACCGAGCAGCAATTTTGGTTACATCTTACTATAATTCACCAAATGTCCGTCCGTCTGTCCGTTCGAAGGTACCGCAAAAACGGCTAAACCGATCGCAACGATATTTTGGGTGGGTAATTCTGGGATCTCCTGGAGTAAAATAGGCTATATTGTTTTTCCATTTTCAGCTTTGGCCTCCAGCATTTTCATGTTTGGACTCCCGCATAACCTTATTTTCCTGGGTGCTGCACAAACGGCTGCACCGATCGCTGCACAGCTGCACCGATGGGACTCGGTTACCTCGGACAAAGACCTTTTTTAAGGACATGGGTTGAATCCCTGCTTGAGAGAATGCCAACCCCCTCCCCGCCATCATGGTCGTCTCTCCAACTCACAATCCCACAAGATATGCGGAAAGGACGACCCAAAACCAATTATCTTCTTTTTGATTCGTATATAAACATCATTAAAAGTAAATAATGACCTCGGCCAAAGTTCAAACGACGTGGGTTTAATCTCTCCATGAGGGAATTCCACATAGCTATTTGGGCGGTGTATACGCTAACAGATCGCTGTCTCCATCGATCTTGCCAAGGCCGTAACACCGATCAGCTCGAAGATCAGCTTTTAACTGTTGACTTGATAGTTTTTACAATGAAGGAAACATTAGCAATGTTGTTAAAAGTTTATTTTGTGATTAATTTGTGATTGGAGTTATGTTGTTTGGAATGAAAAAAAGAGATATCGAGTTCATGTGAATGACGACATGCCATGATGATTTCCACCTTCTAAACATGAAATTCGCGGATCGCCATATGCAGATTCGCCACGGACCCACGATCGATGTTTCTATACGTGAATGTACCTGTTTGTTTGCGAACGGGTACGTTTTTCATGGAAGTCCTTCACGAACTTGCTGTCCATGTCTGACGTGCGACTGAAGGTGCTACAGGAATTTGGAATTTATTGGTTTCATGCTTTAGCATTCGCCGTATATGCATTGCCTGTTTGCTTCTGGCCTCCCACCCGTGCGTAGCAAGGGTATCTCACGAGTTTATTAAATGCAAGGAATCACAAGGAGGCTGGGTTATGCAAAAATTGATTCCTTGAAAAAATTGTAAAAACTTGAACTTTAAAAAAAACCTTGAACTTAAAAAAACTTGAAAAGCAAAAATTGAAAAAACTTGAAATGGAATCCTTACTATTTAAATGGACTGTGCCGACTGAATATGGACAACCGTTCAGGTGTAGTACAATCAATATGCACAGATATAATTCAACGCAATTTGAAATCTGATAAATTTATGTGATCCTACACAGTATCAAGTTGATATGTAGAGGGAATTTCAACAAAGCCTTAAATACTTAAACTGAATAAACAGAAACTCGGAGACAATAAAATTTAGAACGACACTCGGTAGAGAGCATACCTTCGCCATGCTGAACAGTGAACAGTTTTCTACCCCACCGATAGGCCAGTTATCCCTCCAGACTTAAACCAAAATCTAATCGGCTTGTTGTTGTCACCTACGTACCCAACTCATCCAAAAGTTTTCCAAAAAGATTGATAACTCCACATAAGAATACAGTACTTGAGATTGAGAAAATGTTATCAGTTCAAAAGGTTTTTATCACAACACATCTCACATTCAACTCAATCACAATTCATGTCCTTATACAAAAAATGACGGTAAATGTCACAGTGTGGAAGCACCATATGTTCCATTTCGTGGACCTTCTGATTCTATTCGCTCATCATTTGCCAATTTCAACGCCACTTCTTCACGAATGAAATAGCATACTCGTTGTTGATTGTTATTGTTGTTCTTTGTACAATGATGTTTACAGTCCATGGTTTTGGACAGCTAATACTCCAATATTTCAGATTTGTTTCGAATCTATCCAGTCATTCTAAATTCATGGCCAAGTATGACCAAAATAAATCCCCAGGTATGGAAGATACCTGTACAGGAGGACTTTATGATGAGTCACCACCGATGTGGTACACATTGCAAGTTGTGGGGCGAAATGGTGGGAAAATCAAGGGCAGGGCAGAGATCTCCCCTTAAATTTGCAAAGACAACAGCCCAATAAGGACGGGCAGATAAAAGAATTGGTCCTGAATACGTTTCTCTATTGAAACTTATTTTTGTAATATAAAATGTTTCAATATATATATATATAAAAAATATATTAAAAAGTCTTTATAAAATAAAGACTTTCTCGGTCTTCCCCGTCCTCTACTTCCTTCTGCATTCATTTCCATCACTCTTCTCAACATGGAATGCTAAACCATGGAACCAATAAATTCCACATTCCTGTGCCACCTGTAGTCGAACATCAAGCATGGACAGCAGGTTCGTGAAGGAAAAACGTACCGTTTGAATGGTTCCATAACCAGTCAATGGCGAATCTGCATATGGCGACCCACGAATGTCACGTTTAGAAAGTAGAAACCGTCACGACATTTCGTCTTCACCTGAACTCAATATCTCTATTTTCTTTCGAAACAGCATAACTCCAATCACAAATTAAATAGCATTAACATAAAAAATAATTTTTTACCAACATTCGTGACATAAACAAATATTTAAATCCGGATGTGGAGTAGTTCTGTATGGTTGGGTGAATACAATTACGAATTCAAAATCGTAATTGTATTCACTCCATTTCAAACATCATTCCAATCATAAATTGATACTTTAACAAAATACTGTTTTAAATGACGGTTGTATTGAGATATTATCATACCGGCTCATTGCCGTCACCTGTCCACTTCCAGATTCGCATCGAGTTAATTTAAAAATCATAATTTTATTGAGGAATTTTTGAAACCTCCTACCTACCTCACAACATCCGCTGGGGCCCCAAAACGTTCCATAGGAGGTTTGGCAGGGCTAGCCACAAAACTGAGGGAGTAGTTTGGGGATGGACAGACAGACAGGCACTCCTGTTTTATAATATATATATTAGACTAATGCTGTCGGTTTGTCTGTCCCACCCTGAAACACGGAAACACTCCTCAGAGAGAGAAATTTTTTTAGTAAAAGTTGCTGAAAATTAATCCAAATATATGGGGAAATTATACTGACCAGATTTGTTCGATGATAGCCCACAAATATGCAGAAACTTACTGGTCGGTAAGGTGTGGATGCTCCCATCCCATACTATCGGTATGTTGATGACATCTTTGCTTTGTTTGAGTCTCATATGGCATGTGACGTATTCTTGACAAAGCTCAACACTCTCGATCCAGCGCTGAAGTCATGGACGTGTTGCTCCATGGAGCTGAAATCTTCAAACAAGTTACCTTTCTTGGACTTGTTGGTCGAAAGATTCGCAGGTGGTTTCACTACATCCATCAACCAGAAGCCTACCTTCACTGGGCAGGTATACTCGCTGGATTCCCACAGCTCCACGAGATACAAAATTCCCTTGATCAACATCCTGGTGAACAGAGCTCGGAGGATTTGCTCACCTTGTGATATTCCTGCTGAAATGGACAAAATCATGAATATACTCGGTGACAATGGTTACCTGGAGTATATAATCAAGAGATATGTGGACAAGTTTCTCAACACAACAAAGGAACACAAGATCGGTCCTGACAAATGTCCGGTATATATCAGGATGCCATAGAAAGGACAATCATCACAAAGGTTTGAAGAACAAATAAAACATACGGTATCAAACACGTACCTGGCGGTGCAACCTCGAGTAATCTTCACCTCTCGCCATCTGCTCACGTCAGTCAACAAGGATGTGCTGCCCACCTCACAAATCAGCAATGTTATCTATGAGTTTAAGTGCCGATGTGAAGCTCAGTAAGTGGACCCTACAACCCAAAGGTTGGCTGATCGTATCAAACAGCATGTCCACCTGGAGATTTGCAGAGAGAACTTGTGAGTGAGGGCTCATCCGGTACGAGCATGCAAGAACGTTCAAGGACCGTCGACAATTTCTTCTTCTTCTGGCACTTGGTCGCCAACCCCGATTGTGCAGACCAGTACAATGAAGATATTGTTGCGGATCTCCCGAAGCCCGTTCCCGTTACAAAGGGGGGATTAAGCCCCTTCCCCCCCACCCCCCCGGGTCTTCGGGTCCGCGAGACCGAATCGCCACTTCCGGGCAAAAGTGAAAAAGGGTATCGGGACAAATTCACACGTACCTTTGGTACCCACGCTGCCACGAAAGCGGGGATCAAGCCTCGCACAAGCCACGCTTAATCGAGTACGCCCGAGTGGAATGCGTATCACGTGACTCATGCTGTTACTTTTATTGGAACCCGATTCGAGCGGTTTTATTTGTACCATGCGAAGCCAATGGATGGAAGAGACAGGACGGTCAAATCAGAGGAAGAACACAATTTATTATTATTTACAATGATCCAGAATGAAAGGAAAGGGGCACAGAACAGAGCTTAATCAGGTTAACTTATCCCCAGACAAATGGGCCCAATCACTCACATGGGGTAATGGAAGAAGAGCAGGTTCGCGCACCAAGCGCGCTTTGCCGTCGGTCGCCCTGGGGCACGCCCGGCGTGGCTCTCCAATGTTCACGCACGTATCCAGGCGAAGGCAGGCAGGAGGAAATCCTCGCGGCGCGTATGCAGGCAAAGGCAGGCAGGAGGAAATCGCGCGTCTGTGGCCCGGCGCGGGTCGTCCTTTCGAGCGCGCGATTAATACAGTGCAGAGCACGGGGAATGGGGGAAAGTTCGTGTACAATAGGCAATTCAATTCCTCGTTCTGCAGCTCTACTCGCGTTCTCGTCTGCCTTCTGCGTTCTGCGTTCTGACTCACGCACGTCCTGCTGCTGTTCTCCGTTCTATCTCGTTCTTGTTCACGTGTGCTCTGCTCCTGATCTGCTTAATGGGCTCGGGGCAGGACCTTATATGGCACCTCCCCGATCTTACCCGAATGTTCCATGCCTCGCCTCCTGCCACAGTGGTAAGCCACTCCCCTCGAGCCTTGATTGGCGGCTCGTTGCTTACCGGCCACTCCCAGCGCAGCTCTTCCCTTCGGCCATGGTAGACTTGCCCAGGCCTGCCGCGTGGCATCCCAGCGCCAAACCAAAAGCATCAAAGCAAAGCACCAAAAGAACACCTAAGCTCACTGGTCTACTCAACACAAAACTAAACACAGGAAAGGACTACGCTTACATTTACTAAGAAATAACTGAACTATCGTGAGGCTTCATGTTGTAGTGCAACTAACTAAGAGGGGAAATTAACCTTTATTCCAAAACCGCAACAATATGTTCAAGATATTGAGCCGAGGTCGCAGTACGTTACATCTACGTATGTTAGAAGCAACTTTCATCCATTCCACGGACCTTACATTGTGTCGTCAAAAGGAAATTGTACATTCTTTCATTCTCTTCCAACACGGAAAGATTAAAGGTATTTCCCCAACTGCTGTACATGGTATGTCTGCAAATGGTGAGTCCCCGGCTTTGGAGGAACCTTATCCCTCCTCCCTCCAAGGTAATGATGGAAATGGTGCGTCATCAATATTAACTCAGCTCCAGCCAATCAGAGCCAGGGACAGTGTTTGTGTTGATACCGGAGCATATGTCATGATCCTGGATCCAGCTTCCTGTTGTTGTAATTGTTCTTGTACTCTTTTCCTACTCTCGCGAGAGTAAATAAAGCAGTAGTGGGGGGGCCAATGTAGCAGATTGAAATGCCCGGTGAAATTGCTTGTTAATTTTTGGACACTGGTTGGGCTGTCTTTAGGGATGATATAAGTTCTAGAAAAAATATGTCTCCAATTGTTTCAAGTTCTTTATGGCGGCCATTTTGGATTTTCAAAATGGCGGATGTCGAAAACGTAAAATTCCATTATCTTGGCTTCTAAATGACCTAGAGTTTCGATTCTGGTGTCCAGTTGTACATTTTTGGGGATAGAGAATTGAATGAAACCTTCTTTAATAACCTACAAGGGATAAAAATAGGTTTTTATGGCACAGCCGAACCAGTGTCCAAAATCTAACTTAATGCACATCTATCTTAATTGCTATTTGTTATTTGTATGTTCCAGATTCGTGACCCTGAGCTATGATGGAGCCAAAAAGCAAGAAAACCAAGAAAGAAACTGATTTCACACTTTGCATTCAGTGCCAGGATCCCCAAGGTGCACTAGTGACTGAGCCAGCACTGGGCTCATATGCAAAGTTTCTCCAGTTCATCCAGGAGAGGGCACGATATGGTGATGCCGACTTCAAACAGATCAGCGAACGATTAAGCTGTTTCACTGCCACTGACTTGAGGAACAATAAAGCAAAGTGGCACCGGGCATGTTATGGATCTACATGCAACACTGCTCACCTGGAGCGTGCTAGAGTTCGCCACCAGAAAGCCTGCGAACATGGCGACACCCAGCATCTTCATAAGAGGTGTGGACGTCCTTCTTCTGCACCTGCCGCTGCAAGTACCTCAGGTTCTACGCAAGACGAGACTCTTCGCTTCACACGTTCATCATCAACTCCATTCAACAGAGACCTTTGTTTCTTCTGTCAAGAGGTCACTAAGGAAAGTGTACATGTTGTATGCACGTTCAACGCAGGTAAACAGCTGAAGAAAGCTGTTGAAGAAGGCAGCAACCACAAGTGGAAAGTTCAGCTGAGTGCTGCCATCAGTGCACATGATGCTCATGCGATCGACGTCAAGTATCATCTCCCATGCTGGGTGCAGAATGTCCAACGTGCTCCCAAGAGTGGGACATCAAGTGATGACAAAGAACACATACTGCAAGAAACTAATGTTATCAAAATAGCCGCAGACATTGAGTTTGTCAGCCTTGTTCGCTCTCTACTCCAAGCTGGTGAAATTCTCAACATGTCTGACCTGAAGTCGGTTTACTCCAGGATTCTTGACAATAATGGTGTGCACAATGTCCCATCACCTACTACCCAAGGCATGAAGGAGAAAATCAACTCTCACATTGATGACGTTCACTTCATGAAACCAAAACGTCGAAACGAGTCAGACTGTGTATTCTCCACTGCCGTGCGTGATGCAGCTGTCGAAGATGCAATGATGAAGACAAATGAAAAAAACATCGAACAACTGTTTGAGAGTGCCTCTGTTCTCCGCAGTGCCATTGCTTGTCAGAACAAGCACCCATGGCAATTTGAAGGAGAAATGAACACTGATGATGCTGAAAAGCATGTACCCAAAGTACTCTATGCTTTCCTCCGCTGGCTACTGGAAGGACCAGCCACGAGCATTGAGCCAGAGACTATGCGCTCAGCCACTATTCATCGAGATGTTATAACCATCAGTCAGAACATCATGTACGGCTACAAGTCAAAACGCCAAGTCACGTACAAGCCCAAAGAGCCAGATGCACCATTCCGCCATCGCTTAGAATGGCCACAGCAGCTTGCCGTTGCCATTGTAGTCCATCAGTCCACCAGAAACAAGAAGCTTCTGGATTTCCTGCATGGGCATTCGTCGACTGAAGAATGTGATCAGAGAGTCCATGAATCCCATGACGCATGAGGGTGAAGACCTGACGACTATCATCACCAAGGTGGTGATGCCAGCTGAAGTACAGAAGGATGTCTGCAACCAAGATGAGATTGGTCAGAAAGCGTATAACACGTTTGTTGCAGAGCGCATCAACACAAATGAAATCAACCTTTGGGCCAGAATGGGAAAGGTCAAACTGAAGATGTGGAAGAGTGCCAGGAAAGCTGTGAAGCACAAACTGGCAGACAAGGTTGTAGAGCTGAAAGACGACAGGTCACTGTTTGCGCGCATGCTGATCGTGGCCCGCTCACGACCAGAGATCAACTTGAAGGATGCCATAGGTCAATATGAATTCACCGCGCTTCCACGAACCCTC
Source organism: Myxine glutinosa (assembly GCF_964187855.1). NCBI lineage: Eukaryota > Metazoa > Chordata > Myxini > Myxiniformes > Myxinidae > Myxine > Myxine glutinosa. The sequence goes on along the minus strand of NC_136270.1, from coordinate 8,564,089 downwards.
TTTGCAATGGCTGGGACACTACTACCATGCACAGACAAAAGCAAGCTCATGGGCATCCTAGAAGATCTACCCAAGAAGTCAACTGGCACTGGTCAGCAGCCAGACGACGACAATCCTGAACATACTCCACCCCCTCCCAAGAAGGTGACTGTCATAGACGGCATGGCATTAGTGCAAGCAATGGGTAAGCCACAATGGGTCAAAACATGTGCCCAGTGGGCTGGCCATTTCAATGCAACACTGGACTGCAAGACCAACGGGTATGATGAAGTCCACCTCGTGTTTGACCGATATGATCTGCCAAATTCACTGAAAGAGGCCACACGGGAGAGGCGCCAAGGTGGCAAGCCGCCCACTGCTTACCACGTTCAAGACAGCACCCCGATTGGGAAACTGACAGCAAAACAGTTCCTGTCGCACACCAACACCAAAGATGAGCTAACTGTCTATCTGGCAAAGAAAGCTCTGTGTCACTTTGAGGGGACTACCAAGGTCTTCATCGTCACTTCAAGGCAGGATGTCTTCTCCAACTGCATGGATGTACAGCATCTCCGTAGCTCCCAGGAGGAGGCTGATACGAGGATCTTTCTTCACAGTCTAGATGCCGTCCGAAGAGGTGCAACACAGCTGTACATTCAGTCACCTGATACTGATGTATTCATCCTAGCACTCCACCGGTACCATGAACTATGCAAAGACACATACTTCATCACGGGTGTGGGGAACAAGAAGAGGCAAATCTCACTGGAACCAATAGTACATGAACTTGGTGTCAGGAAGGCTGCAGCCCTACCAGGATTCCATGCATTCACGGGAGCAGACCAGACTGGTCGGTTTGCCGGCAAGGGAAAGCTCACATGTTGGCAAGCCCTCAATAGGTGCTCTGTTGAGGTGGTATCTGCGTTTCATGACCTTGGGGCCTCTGAGGAGCTGAGAGCTGACACAGAAAGTGACATTGAGGCATTTGTATGCCAGCTGTATGAGCCTCGTACTACAGTTGTGGATGTGGGCAAGTTGAGGTGGAGACTGTTTACCAAGAAACAGCTAGAGGCACAGAAGCTGCCACCAACACGGGGAGCTTTACATGAAGCCATTGCTCGTGCACATTTCCAGGCCATGGTGTGGCATCAGGCTGATGTACCGGACCCCCAGCTTCCACAACCAACAGAACATGGATGGAGAGCAGAAGGAGATCAGCTGGTGCCCATCACAACCAAGGACCCTCCAGCCCCAGCTGCCATCACACATCTAATCAAATGTAACTGCAAGAAGACCCAATGCATGTCTCACTGCTCATGCAGGTCTCAGCATCTCAACTGTTCTGAGATGTGTATGTGTGGGGCAGATGAAGAGGTGTGTGGTAACACGGGTCAGGAGCGCCCCATGGGAATCGATAACACTGATGATGAGGAGGATGGAGATCCTTCAATGTAACAATGAACACTGCCAACTAAAAATATTGCACAAAGACATTATAAGTGTACATTTGAACACTAAAGTCCAGCCTTTATGTGATTTAGAAGTGAAAATGATGGAAAAAAATATATATATGTGTTGGCATAAGTGCGTGAAAATCCAAGATGGCTGCCATAAGAACCCTTTTGATCATATGTAGGTGTATAAATGTGTGTTTATTGGATTAAGTATCCGCAAATATGTACATTTGGACACCAAAATTAACACTCTAGGTCATTTAGAAGCCAAGATAATGACAATTTCGGTTTTCAACAAACGCCATTTTGATAATCCAAAATGGCCGCTATAAAGAACTTGAAAAAAATGGAGACATATTTTTTCTACAACTTCTATCATCCCTAAAGACAACCCAACCAGTGTCCACAAATTAACATTTGAATTCAACGGGAAAACATTGGCCCCCCCACTAGTAGTGAGACGACACGATTATGGCATAGAGTCACTGAATACGATCGCAACAGTGTTTATGGGATCTTTAACGTCCATCAACTAATGTCGGAAGAAGGGACGCCAAGTTTAACGTCCATCGGAGGGACGGCACACGTTGATGTCTGCGAAACACCGGGATGTTGATAGTTTATCGCTGGGTCAGGATTCGATCCCACGCAAGACGGCCTAGAGAATCTGGACATATCTTGAGCATTTCATACGGTCTGGCACCTCGTCTTGATCTCCAAACTCTCCACTTATGGCATATAAGGTCACCTCCTCTCATAGTTCACTGAAGGACCACCTCCCATGGCGGAGATACCTCCACTCCGGAGTCCGGTATTCAGCGTAACTCTTAATGGGATCCTCTCACCTACTCTCGCTATCAAGGATGGTGTGACTCAAGGTAGTGTCTTGGTTCCAGTCTTGTACCTAATCTTCATCATTGAACCTTCGGATTCCCTGGAAAATCCTGCCTATCTCTATGCTGATGGTTCCACCCTCTGCACATCATTTCCCATCCTTCAGATCGGCAGGTGGCAGCCTCTTCCTTCTCCGCAGACCATGATAGAATCAGAAACTGGCCCAACACTTGGAATACGTCTTTCAATTCCAGACAAATCCCACACACTCACCCTGTCTCTCCAAAAGGATAAATTTTGCAAACCCTCCCATCCAATTCCTAAACAAATCACTTGAAGAGTTTAAGTCACTGAAACTTTTGGGCCTCACTATCAGCCATGTTTCCAAGATGGCCTCTAAAGTCAGCCACCGATTGGGCATGCTCTGTCATGCGAGGTCTTTCCTTGGCCAACCTGAACTTTTGACAACCTGCAAGGTCTTCATTCGCAACTTCATGGAGTACTTTGGGCTGGCACACCTGCCTCACCTTCCTCAACTTCAAACTGTGGAAAGCCCTCACAATCATTGGGATCTCCTGCGATGAAAATGAGTGTCTAGACCTGTTACAGCTGCCAGGTTGGTGGCAGACAGGTTGATGGCAGACAAGTTGGTGGCAGGCAGGTTGGTGGCACATTAGTTTGTGGCAGACAAGTTGGTGGCAGACAGGTTGGTGGCAGACAGGTTGGTGGCAGACAGTTTGGTGGCAGACAGGTTGGTGGGAGACAGGTTGGTGGGAGACATGTTGGTGGCAGACAGGTTGGTGGCAGACAGGTTGGTGGCACATTAGTTGGTGGCAGACAAGTTGGTGGCAGACAGGTTGGTGGCAGACAGGTTGGTGGCAGACAAGTTGGTGGCAGACAAGTTGGTGGCAGAAAGGTTGGTGGCAGACAGGTTGGTGGCAGACAGGTTGGTGGCAGACGGGTTGGTGGCACATTAGTTGGTGGCAGACAAGTTGGTGGCAGACAGCTTGGTGGCAGACAGGTTGGTGGGAGACAGGTTGGTGGCACATTAGTTGGTGGCAGACAGGTTGGTGGCAGACAGGTTGGTGGCTGACAGGTTGGTGGCAGACAGGTTGGTGGCAGACAGGTTGGTGGGAGACAGGTTGGTGGGAGACAGGTTGGTGGCACATTAGTTGGTGGCAGACAGGTTGGTGGCAGACAAGTTGGTGGCAGACAGGTTGGTGGCAGACAGGTTGGTGGCACATTAGTTGGTGGCAGACAAGTTGGTGGCAGACAGGTTGGTGGCAGACAGGTTGGTGGCAGACAGGTTGGTGGCACATTAGTTGGTGGCAGACAAGTTGGTGGCAGACAAGTTGGTGGCAGACAGGTTGGTGGCAGACAGGTTGGTGGGAGACAGGTTGGTGGCACATTAGTTGGTGGCAGACAGGTTGGTGGCAGACAAGTTGGTGGCAGACAAATTGGTGGCAGACAGGTTGGTGGCAGACAGGTTGGTGGCAGACAGGTTGGTGGCCGACAGGTTGGTGGCCGACAGGTTGGTGGCAGACAGGTTGGTGGCAGACAGATTGGTGGCACATTAGTTGGTGGCAGACAAGTTGGTGGCAGACAAGTTGGTGGCAGACAAGTTGGTGGCAGACAGGTTGGTGGCAGACAGGTTGGTGGCAGACAGGTTGGTGGGAGACAGGTTGGTGGCACATTAGTTGGTGGCAGACAAGTTGGTGGCAGACAAGTTGGTGGCAGACAGGTTGGTGGCAGACAGGTTGGTGGCACATTAGTTGGTGGCAGACAAGTTGGTGGCAGACAGGTTGGTGGCAGACAGGTTGGTGGCCGAAAGGTTGGTGGCCGACAGGTTGGTGGCCGACAGGTTTGTGGCAGACAGGTTGGTGGCAGACAGGTTGGTGGCAGACAGGTTGGTGGCGTCTCTGTATTCCTTCTGCTCAAGCTCTTCCATGAGCCTCGACCATGTACACAAAAATATGTTAATGACGTAAATCAAATGAGACGAAGCTCGTCTTGGACAAACTCGATTCGCAACGACACATTTTCCATCATTAGCCTTTTATTTACAAACACTGTAGAGATCTCGCGAGATCTTGGAGACGGCGGCAGGGATTTTCGAAGCTCCACACGGTCTCCACGTTTTTCGAAGTTAAGTCTGTTCACAATTGTATTTTGTCGAAACTGTATTTATCTTTCGGTGTGTGAAGTTATTGTGTGCAACTTTGGTTGTTTCTCGGTGTTTATCTTTCATAAATTGATCGTCTGTTTGCCGTGTCGTGAGCAAGGCCTTGTACAGTGTGCACTGTACAACCTTGAGGCTTTGTTTTTCTCTCAGTGGTCCGTCGTTTGTGATCCAATAACTTTCGTTCTCTGTATTCCCAGTCTTTTCACCCATAGCCTACTTCCTTGTGTAAATCTCAACTCAACTCAAAAAAAAAAAAAAAAAAAAAAAAAAAACATTTCCTTCTCTGTTCTCATTCGTTTATTCATTCTTATTCGTTCGTTCGTTCTTCGACCACGTGTTTCTCCCCCATTTCCCCAGATAGTTTTCACTCATTAACCTTCAATGTTTACACTTTCCCCTCAAGTTATGTATTCCGTCATATTTTATAACACCTTTTTCTTCTTCTTCTTTAAAAGGCTGCTTTCGACTTGCTCACCAAATCAATTCATCCCAAAAAAAATATCCATCTCCTATAGTGCCTTTGTTCTACATTCCCTAAACTCTCCTGCACTCCATCCTCCATCCAGCGTCCTTAAACGTATTTTTAACTCGAAGGTCACAAGAAACTCATTTTGCAATAAATGTTCGTCTCCCATAAATCGTACACTTTCAAAAATCCAATCTCACCCCTCCCCTCCAAATCTTCCCCATAACCCCTCCCCTCCAAATCTTCCCCATCACCCCTCCCCTCCAAATCTTCCCCATCACCCATCCCTTTCAAATCTCCCCCCTTGCCCCCTCCCTCCTAAACTACTCCCTCACCCCTCCCCGCCAAGACGCCCCCTCGCCCCTCCCCTCCTAGACTCCTGCCTCACCCCTCCCCTCCAAATCTCCCCCATATCCCATCCCTTTCAAATCCCTCCCCTTGTCCCTTCCCTCCCAAACTCCCCCCTCACCCCTCCCCTTCAAATCTCCCCACCCTCATTGCTTCTCAATTTCCCCCCGCTCACTCCCCCTCCTCAAAGCGTCCTCCCTGCTTCTTCCCCCTTCAAACTCTCACCTCCATCTCCCCCAACCTTCTGCCTCGCTCTTCCCCCTCCTCAAATAACACCTCATTGTGGCTCACCCAATCACCATCAAACCTTTTGTCCGCCCCATCCTTCCCTTTCTCCGAGCTATTCTGAAATCTCTGACACACCTTCAACAGCTCTCCCTACCTCTTCCACCTCTTCCACATCTTACCCTACCCCTCCTCCCCCCTGTTCTGTATCTGATGCTCCCCCTTCCTCTTCATTAACGGTATGGACCTCAAACATCCGGGGCCTTCGTTCAAACTTAACTGATCTCTCCATACAGGTTGCTTCTGTCAAACCAGACGTGATCTGCTTAACAGAAACTTTCCTCCTTTATGATGTCTCTGATTCCATAGTATCTCTCCCGGGCTACTCCCTCCTCCGGTATGATAGACCTGAGCCTCGTCCTGGAGGCGGGGTTGCTATCTTTATCAAAAACTCTCTTCCTCACTCGCCCTGCACTGCACTCTCTCCACCTCACCCCCAGGAATACCTCTGGCTACGGCTTCCCCTTCGCTCCCACCTCTTGTTCATATGTGTGTTGTACCGTCCACCAAACAGTGATGACTCCATCTACATCTCGCTGTCTGATGATATGGACCAACTTCTATCTACTCATCCCAACTCTCTCTTCCTCATATGTGGTGATTTCAACTGTCATCATGCCAGTTGGCTGGGTGTGGGTACCTCTCTCACCAGCCATGGCTCCTCAGCAAAGGACTTCTGCGACTCACTGGGACTGACACAATCTGTCAATTTCCCGACCCGGATCTCAGTCAACGGAACATCTTCTCTTCTGGACTTGGTTATGACTAACTTCCCTGAAAATGTCTGCTGCTCTTCTTCTGCTCCGATCGGATCATCTGATCATGTCCTTGTTAAAGTGGACATCTCTCTGACCATCCTCAGGGAGCCTGCTCAGCGTCGACGAGTCTGGCATTTCACTCAGGCCAACTGGCACGGTCTTCAAGCAGCCATCAATCATCTGGACTGGTCTCCCATCTCTACCACCTCTGACATCAACTCATCCTGGGAATTCTTCCAAAGTAAATTGCTCTCTCTCATGCACAGATTTATCCCATCTCGTCTTCAGTTGTCATACCCTTCCTCCCGTCCATGGTACACGGAATCTTGTGGTGAGGCTGTTGCCCAGAAACAACTTGCCTTCGTCTCCTGGAAAGCAAATCCAACGGAAGGAAATCTCATTTCCTTTCACAAAGCCCGAAACAAGTGTGTGTCCACCCTCAGGAGAGCCAGGAAACAATATCTCTCCGTTCTCAAGACCGAACTCTCTTATCTGTCTCCCTCTTCCAAATCCTGGTGGCGTCTGGTCAAATCCGTTTCTGGTGTTTGTTCCCCCTCCATCCCCTCCCTTACCTCAAACGGCTACACAGCTGACTCCGCACGTGAAAAAGCTGAATGCCTCAACTCTGTGTTTGCCTCTAAATCTTGTGTCCCAAACCCATCCATCTCTGTACCCACCATACCCAGTCGTACCCTGCTGCTCCTGGACTCCGTGTCCTTTCCTCCTGACAAGGTGGAAAAGTTTCTGTCAACCCTCGACTCTGATTCTGCAACTGGACCCGACGGCATCAGCCCACGGGTCCTAAAATCCTGCTCTGCTGCTCTATCTCACCCTCTCTCTGTTCTCTTCACCCTCTCTTTTGCTCAAGGTCAACTGCCATCTGCTTGGAAATCAGCCAACATCACCGCTTTGCACAAAAAAGGTGCAAAAACAGATCCTAGCAACTACAGACCAATCAGCCTTCTCCCAATTATCAGCAAAGTCATGGAATCCATCATTGCTTCTGATATGAAATCTTTCCTCTTCTCCAATGGCTTGATCTCTGATCATCAATTTGGTTTCAGACCAGGTCACTCTACTCTGGACATGCTGCTTCTGCTGTCTCAACAATGGATGGAGGTCCTCAATGCCAAACAGGAAATTAGAGCTGTCTCCCTCGACATATCACGTGCCTTCGACACGGTCTGGCACCCCGCTCTGCTCACCAAACTCTCCTCCTTTGGTATCCATGGAAATCTCCACGCATGGCTGGCGGACTTCCTCTCTAGTCGTCGTCAACGTGTGGCCCTGAATGGGTTTCTCTCATCTCCTCTTCCTGTTCAGGCTGGAGTTCCCCAAGGCAGTGTTCTGGGCCCCGTGCTTTTTCTGGTCTTCATCAATGATCTCTCTGACTCTCTCGAAAATCCTCTCTATCTCTTTGCTGATGACTCCACTCTCTGCCGCTCCATTCCTCTTCCCTCAGATCGGCAGTCTGCTGCCTCCTCACTCTCTGAAGACCTGGACAAAATCACAGACTGGTCAAACAAGTGGAACATGTCTTTCAATCCTGACAAATCTCACACTCTTACTATGTCTCTCCGAAAAGATCGACTGGACAACCCTCCCATCTACTTTCTCAACAATCCTCTCCAAGAAGTTCTGTCGCTCAAGATTTTGGGTCTCACTATCTGCCATGATCTTTCTTGGGAAAACCACATTTCCAAGCTGGCCTCCAAAGCCAGTCGCCGACTGGGCATCCTCCGTCGTGCGAAGTCCTTCCTCGGCACACCTGAGCTCCTCACCACATACAAGGCTTTCATCCGCAGCTCAATGGAATACTGTTCTCCCCTATGGGCCGGTGCTCCTGCCTCACACCTAGCTCGGCTTCACGCTGTTGAAACCAAAGCTTTCAGAATTATTGGAATCTCCCGCGATGAAGCTATCTCTGAGGGCCTTTCACTCACTCACCGCAGGCAGGTAGGTGGTCTTTCTGTCTTCTACCGACTCCTCTCCGGCCTTGCACCCCCAGCTCTCTCTGTGCTCTGTCCCCCAAATATTCCTACAGGTCGCACAAGATCTGCCAGCAACCCTCTGATGGTTAAACTGCCGAAATCTCGGCTCTCCGCTCACCTTCACTCTTTCATTCCTCTTTTCTCCCGCCTCTGGAACAAACTCCCTCACTCCCTTCAATCCCACTCCTCCCTCCAGGTCTTTAAAACAGCTGTTCACCACCATCTCTTATCTTCCCCCATCCAAAACCTTGATCTTTTCTACCCCCGCTAATTCACCCCAGATCCACCTTGTTTGAAATTCCAACTTCTTTCCTGGAAGTCCTGGCAGTGTCCATATGTTTTATACCTCTCCCACTGCCCCCTTCCCACGCCCCCCCCCCCCCCAAAGCCCTCGCCCTCTCTCAGATCTCTCGATGTCTCCATGTCTCTCGGTCCCTGCTCTCAAATGTTGTGTTTGTGTCCTTCCCCCTCTCTCCCCATCTTGTCTACCGCTCCCTATGTTATATGTTTTATGTGTCGGTTTGTCTTTCTGTGTGTTCATGTGATTAATGTTCGCTCTTTCACGAGCCTCGATATTGTATACAAAAAAAAAAAAAAAAAAAAAAAAAAAAAAACCTGTGTGTGATGAGTAAGGTGAGAAAGGGAAAAAAGGTTCGCTTTGTGACTGCATTTCAGGGCACCGTGTTTGTACCAACAACAAACGGGCCACTGTGGTCCATACATCTGCCAGGCACCTTGTTTACAGGTAAAGAGAAAAAAACAATACCTCCCCATTCCTCCTACCCAACGTTTCCTTTTTCAAATACAGGTTTCAGGTGTTTCTGCCCATCCCCAATCTGTGTGCACACCTGCACATCTCCCACGCGCACCTGCGCTCATGACTCACAGCTGTAACGCATGATGTCACACATCTCGGATAGCTAATTAAGGTCTTTAACCGGTCAGTTCATTGACGAGAAGGTAGACGATTCAAACTGCTGGATATTTATGTTTTCACTCTCACCTTGGTCGCTCCGATATTAATATATAAATATCCTGTCACCTGTGACATGTTTATAGTGGTTAAACCTTGGAGATCTGAAGCTCAAACAAATCATATGCAGGACAAGGATGTTAGGGGACATCACTGTCCTTTTAAATTAATTACAAGGACGTTGATAGACATGGACAAATGAACACACCTGATATACAAAATACAGGTAGAGTGACTGCTGAGTGGGACAGGTATCACAGCTATCTGTCTGTTTTAGCCTAATAACTGACGTTTGGCTGGCAGCATACCTTAGATTTAGAGGTACACACACTCGCCCTGTTACCTGGCTAGCCCAGCTAGAAGACTGTGTGTGTGTGTGTGTGTGTGTGTGTGTGTGTGTGTGTGTGTGTGTGTGTGTGTGTGTGTGTGTGTGTGTGTGTGTGTGTGTGTACGTGTGTGTGTGTGTATGTATGTATGTGTGTGTGTGTATATGTGTGTGTATGTGTATGTATGTATGTGTGTATGTGTGTGTATGTGTATGTATGTATGTGTGTGTGTGTGTGTACGTGTGTTTGTGTGTGTGTGTGTGTGTGTGTGTGTGTGTGTGTGTATGTGTATGTATGAGTGTATGTGTATATATATAAAATTGGGGTTGAGAAGCAAAAAGGTAAAGCGGGTATGGGAGGGAATGGTAAGGTTTCTCCAGAGGATATTTATTCCCTCCAGCAGGTGTACTAATATGTGTATTATCTTTGTAATTGCTTCCTCACAGCTGCACAGTCCTGGCAATTTACCTGCGAGCTAAAGAATGGTAGGACGGGATTTCCCTGGATGAACTCTGACCTGAATATATTCGTTTCTCGGTCGGTCTTTTATCTACTATCTCACAGATTCTTACGACTCCTGTTTCCAAACTTTTATTCCTAATCTTTCCCTCACGATCCAGCACAAGAAACTTGGAAGCAATATGTTCAATCCATGGGTTTCCAGTTTCCACCATCTTACTTTCGCTGACAACTTCACTTCCCTCGGCAAGAAGCAGTAGCTATAACGAACGGTTAAATGGTGAAGGTTTTGATAAATGGTCGAGTGTTATACTGTCATTCATCGACAATGAATGAATGATTTAATGAATAAATGAACGAATAAATGAATGAACGACTGAATGAATGAATTCACCCGAGTTTTGTAACAAATGGCTCTAGTGTATGTATGTATGTATGTTAAATGGTCAAGGTTTTGATAAATGGTCGAGTGTCATACTATCATTCATCGACAATGAATGAATGATTGAATGAATAAATGAATGAATGAATTCACCCGAGTTTTGTAACAAATGGCTCTAGTGTATGTATGTATGTATGTTAAATGGTCAAGGTTTTGATAAATGGTCGAGTGTCATACTATCATTCATCGACAATGAATGAATGAATAAATGAACGAATGAATGAATGAACGACTGAATGAATGAATTCACCCGAGTTTTGTAACAAATGGCTCTAGTGTATGTATGTATGTATGTTAAATGGTCAAGGTTTTGATAAATGGTCGAGTGTCATACTATCATTCATCGACAATGAATGAATGAATAAATGAACGAATGAATGAATGAACGACTGAATGAATGAATTCACCCGAGTTTTGTAACAAATGGCTCTAGTGTATGTATGTATGTATGTTAAATGGTCAAGGTTTTGATAAATGGTCGAGTGTCATACTATCATTCATCGACAATGAATGAATGAATAAATGAACGAATGAATGAATGACTGAATGAATGAATTCACCCGAGTTTTGTAACAAATGGCTCTAGTGTATGTATGTATGTATGTTAAATGGTCAAGGTTTTGATAAATGGTCGAGTGTCAACTATCATTCATCGACAATGAATGAATGAATAAATGAACGAATGAATGAATGAATTCACCCGAGTTTTGTAACAAATGTCTCTTTTCGCTGCAGGTCGATGGCAATAAAGCATTTCGATCTCACAAACACTGGGAACTTCATTAAGAGTAACCCGAGAGCATGGCGCCTGCGTCGGTACGGAGGGGACCAGATTCGGTGGCTATCAGGTAGAGATAAGGCCCCGGAGAGGCCGTAAATTGAACAGACCGGGTGATGAAGACAAACCCCATGTTGCTGCATCGATTGCATATTGATGGCCGCTCCACGTCCATTTTTCTTCTTGTTCTGGCCTTTTATTGGTTTGTGTGTTCTTTTTTTGTTTTCTTTCCCCAAAACAAACAATCTCACCTTTCCCCAACATCCCGACCAAGCCTTTCCTCCTGGCATGACCCCCTCCTCTCGTCCATCAACAATGGAAAACCACCTTGTGATTTGATCTCTATTTTAGAATGACACTTATAAAACGTTTATGTAGGATGCGCAATTACATGGTGCAATATTCATCTGTAACAATGAGAAACGACAAAGCAGTCACATTGCTGTCTCTATTACGATCAGGCTGGCATGATGCCCTCGGTCCAAGAGGAACTCACACTCCCCTCGAAGCTGTCTAGTCTGGGTTCGAATCCCACCCTGACTGTAAACTGCCGTCCTGGTGATTCACAGGCAGGGTGATCCCATCAATGTGTGTGATGTTTCCCCGGATGGACGTTCAACTGGGCATCCTGTCTGCGGCATTAGTTGGTGGGCCTCACGGTGTCCTTCACGAAGAGTAGCACCTTGAACAAATGACAAATCTCTGCCCTAACCTGCAATGGACATCAGTGACATAGCCACGCCCACAGCCAATGATGCTACCCCACAGCCTTGTGTTGTAAACAAAAGAAGAAGAAGAAGAAGCTGTCTGTATTCAATGTTTGGTTGATTTCAGTTCCATGGGTTCATTAATCTCAAAGAAGTCAAACTCTTTGGATGCAGGTATTGTTATGAAAAAGATGTCACTGACGTGAAACGTCTCGTTTCCCAGGTATTTAATCTCTGGTTGGTGGAGTGCTGCTCTCTGCTCTGGGCTGGTTCCCCTGCCTCGTATGTTTGTCAGCTCGACGTCATGGAAACCAAGGTCTTTTACATTATTGGAATCTCTCCCGATGAGCAGTGTCTATTGGTCTATCATGACACCATCACCGACAAGTCGGTAGCCTCTTTGTCTTCTATCACCTTCTGTTTGGTCTTCCACCTTCTGCTCTTTCCGTCCTTTGCACCATCATCCCCGTTGTGGTGAGGCTACCTAAATCCAGAATCACTCCTCACCTCCACTGATTTGTTCATATTTTTTCCCACCTGTGGAATCAACTTCCACATCATCTTCAATTTCATTATTCCCTCCAGGTCTTCAAGACATCTGTTCACTGCCATCTCAGATCGTACCCAATCCAAAACCATGATCTTTTGCACCCACGTTAACCCCCACCCAAATCCCTTTTCCTTCCAATTTTTCTTCTGAGTCCATCTTGCCCACCCCATGGATCCTCTCCTGCCGCCATTCCTCCCGACACCCATTGTTTGTCCATCTCCCACTGTCTTGGCCTTAAACTCTGCTGTTGGTGTTTCTCTCTCTCTCTCTCTCTCTCTCTCTCTCTCTCTCTCTCTCTCTGGCAGTGTATAAATCAAGAAAAAGAAAAGTTGATGATCTTGGAGCTAATGAGGAAAATGCCTTGTTCTTGTTTAAAAATCTTGTGACGAGCCGTGTAAAGTTAGACTTTGCCTTTTTCTCCATAACAGGAAGGCTGCCACAGTTTGAGACCAAATGGTGCATGAAAGAAGTCATTTGTAAAATCCTGGAGAAACGTTTATTGTTTTGTGAAATGTTTTGTGCATAATTTTACTGTATTAATGTTTTTTTGTTTGTTTCTCTGCTTGAAATGAGAATGTGACCCCTATTTGGGGGTTTTCTTTTTCTATTTTTATAATAAAAAGATACAAAAGTCTCTCTCTCTCCTGGCCGTTTGTGTGTTGGGCGTGGCAAGATGGCGGCTGTGCATGTGTGGTGAGGTGCGAGCTGCTCCGACTTTTGATCTTTCTACCCTCCCCCTTTTTTTTTGGTCGTTGTTCTCACCTTTTCTTTTTCATTTTTGTTTATTTTCACATTGTGTATTCTCTGTCTCCCCCCACTACTCCTTTTTCATCAAACCCGGTACCACAACCCTCGTCCTCCCTTCCCATTTTTCCTCTCCCCACCTCCTAGTTCTACGCACGTTCCTCCCGCTCGGTTTTCCCTTCCTCCAACCGTCCCCTCTCCCTCTCCCCACTCGTTCTCCTCACCCCCCCCCCCCCTCCCCGCCTCCATTGCATTCCTCGCTTGTGTTACTATTTTTTCCACTTTCGTTTCTTCCCGAGAGAGATACAGAGAGAGAGATACAGAGAGAGAGATACAGAGAGGAGATACAGAGAGGAGAGAGAGAGAGAGAGAGAAGAGAAGAGAAGAGAAGAGAAGAGAAGAGAAGAGAAGAGAAAGAAAGAAAAAAAAGAGAAAAGAGAAAAGAGAGAAAGGAGAGAAAGGAGAGAGAGAGAGAGCTTGGGCCGAGGGTTTTGCGGAGGGTTTTTCCGATCGTCGTAATGTCGGCACGTTCCCACAACGTTGCCTTTGAGGGCTTGACGTGGAAACACGGGGTGGTTTGCGTTTCCCCTAACGAGGTCACCGTGGAGGACATCGTTATTGTGGTGGGTAATATAATCAGGCTCGAGAAAATCCGTGCAGCTTCACGGATGAACAAACATGTGGTTATATTCGTGGCTGAAGAACAGCTCGTACATGAAATTGTTGCGACGGGTTTGTCTACCGAGAATGGACATTTTGTTCTGGTTTCACCACTGGCCACCCCAGCCGTGAAAATCTTGATATCAAATTGTCTCCCATTCCTGAAGAATGATTTAATTTTAAAAGAGCTTTCTCGGTATGGTACAGTGCTGTCGGAGATCACGATGTTATCTCTGGGGTGTCGCAACGAGCAGGCTAGACACATCATGTCCTTCCGGCGACAAGCGTACATTGTGTTTCCTGCATCCAATGTGGACAAGGTGCTCAACGCGGTATTTACATTTCGTGTGGATAATCACGAGTACCAGGTATATATGCGTCCACGGAAACGTTAGAATGTTTCGGCTGCGGGAACTTTGGGCATCTAAAACGGTTTTGTCCACAAATTTCCCCCGCGGTGGCCGAGCAGACAACACCCCCTGATATTGTGACAGAAAACGTACCATCGACATCGTAAACCTCCGAAAATGAAAACGTTTGGGATGGTTTTACACTCGTCTCCTCCTTTACACTCTTTTACACTCGAAAGAGGAAAACACCTTGGAATGTACCACCACCCCGTAAGGAAAAGAAGGTGGTGTTAGACTCCGATGCATTGGACTCAGTACCACCTGATAAAACATCGATGAGTAATCGATATGAAGTATTGCTAAATGTGAATGCAGATCCTCTGCCTGCTGCCGATATGGACCCTCAGCCTAATGTGGAGGAGTTGCATGCGCTACCTCCAGATGAGATTGGAGTGCAAACTACGTTAAATCCTTGTGCGGATTATGACAAGTCGGGTCGAGATTCGACTGGGGGGCAAAAAGAGCGAATTTCGACTCCTCAGTGTTCCAACGCACCTGACGGCGATCTTTCAAAGCAAATAGTCGTTGTACCGGCCAATTTAGAAAATGTACCTGAGCACAATGATTGTCCCGAGGAAGAACCTCAAATTGTGCAACAGGTTGCAGAATCGCCCCTCCCCCCACATTACCCGGGGTTCTGGTGGAACCTCTCCCTCAACCTGTTCCTACAGAAACAGGGCAGGCTGATACCTGCACACCACAGAGTATTCTGGTGTCTCAAGAGCCAGGGATTGTAAGTGTCCCAGATAGTGCTTCTGACATCTCTGAGGAGGAATCCTATGACATTGAGGAATTCCCCACATACAGTGATTCCAACGTCTTCCCATCGTAAATACTCAAGTTTCTGAACCAGACTTTTAGAAAAAGATATATTGAAATAAAAGATCATTTTTCTGATCTACATGGGTTTATTGAAACGGCAAGGTGTATTATTCGCCGGCCCAGTGACCACAATTTCATGGAACCCCAATGCAGTAGGCTTAAGAAACACATTGTAAAGGCAAAAAATGAAATAAAAGGATGATATGCATATTTCCCCTTCCTTACCCCTTTTACATCTCTATGACTATTTTTGGTAGCCTCAATATAAATGGTGGTGCAGAGCCAGTCTAGGATGCTCCAAGTGGTCAACCTTGTAAAGCAACGGAAACTAGATGTGGCTTTCTTACAAGAAACCCACTCTACTCCATAGTCTCACGCTATATGGAATCGAATGATGAAAAAGGCCGGCTACTTTCGCGATTCAACCTCTCGGACAGCAGGAGTTGCCTTTCTAATGAATCCCCATTTTTGCCGGCTCCAACTCTCATTTCAGGAAATAATCCCAGGTCACTTAGCTTCACTGGATTTTGTTGATGGAGACATAAATTTTACTTTAATAAATGTCTACGCCCCTGCAAAGGGCACAGACCGACGAACCTTCTATGACAGGTTACGGCTCCATATGATGCAGTTAGACTTGCAGAAGTGCATTATAATGGGCGGTGATTTTAATCCCACCCTGCAACCTGAGTGCGATCGGAATGGCGCAGACCTCACCCCAGACCAGCCAGACTGTTATCTAAAATAATAAGAGATTTTGGCTTTCAAGATATCTGGCAGATACAAAATCCAGGCACCCATCAATTTACCTGGTGTAAGGTTGCCAATAATCAAGTGGCCCTTGCCAGACTTGATAGATTTTATATAAATTTGCCATTTGCCAACCTCTCCCCCACCACTGAAATTTCCCCGTCTGGTTTCTCCGACTATCACCTCATTACCATGAGTTACCGTGTAGGGTTATCTCCAAATCACCACTCTTTTTGGAAACTAAACATTTCCATATTAGATAACCCCTCCTTTAGGAATGCCTTTGAGAGGGTGTGGTCCAATCTGAGAGGCTCCAAATCCAGTTTTGAGGACCAGCGATTGTGGTGGGACAACACAAAGGTCCAAATTAGAAGTTTCTGTCAGCAGTTTTGTTTTCTAAACACACAGGTAGAACGCAGAATGAAAGTGGAGCTAGAGAAGGAGATTCTCCAGATTCAAACCAATTGAAAAACCCATCCTACCCCCCCAGCAGAAACCAAGACTGTGAGAAGAAGTCTCTTCTTAATAATATAATTTCTAATCAAACCCAAGGAGCACTAACGAGATTACGCTTTAGGCACCTTTACCTCCTGGATTCTCCGACCCGGTTTTTCTTTGATTTTGAAACAAAATTTCCTCTTTCCCAAATTACTGCTTTGAAACGTCCTGATAATTCAATCACGACCAACCCTGTAGAAATTAAGAAGGATGCAAGACTCTTCTTCTCTACACTTTATCAGGCAACAGATATCGATGCAGAACTTGTTCCGATCTTGTTTGATGGTGTCGGTACACTAACTCCAAAGCAAAGAACGGATCTGGAGTCACCGCTCACGCTTGAGGAACTTTCTGTTGCCCTTAAAAGCCTGGAGAGAGGGAAATCACCTGGCCTGGATGGTCTGCCATTGGAGTTCTTCGAGAAATTTTGGGACTTGATTGGACCTGATTTGCTTCTGGTTTTCCTGGAGAGCTTGAAGAAGGGTGAACTTCCACTGAGCTGCAGGAGAGCCGTGCTTACTTTGCTTCCGAAAAAAGGAAATTCATTGCTCGTATCACAGTGGAGGGCAGTGTCCTTATTGTGTACGGACTATAAAATTTTCTCAAAGGCTTTGGCCTTGCGTCTCGTACCCCTACTAGGAGACATTATACACATGGACCAGACTTATTGTCTTCCTAGTCGCAATATTCAGGATAATATCTCTGTTGTCCGAGATGTCATTGAAATCTGTGAGACTAATTATGAAAGTTGTGGCTTGATCTTCCTCGACCAGGAGAAAGCTTTTGATTGTGTTTCTCATACATATCTTTTTGAAGTGCTAAAATGTTTTGGTTTTGGACCTCTCTTTCTATCCCATATACAATTATGTTATTCAAACATATCGGCTATCTTAAAGATAAACAATGAACTTGTACCCACCTTTTGTGTTGGGAGAGGGGTAAGGCAGGGCTGCCCTCTGTCAGGAATTTTGTCCGCTTTATCCCTTGAGCCCATCTTAAATACCTTTCGGAAGTCCTTGTCTGGTGTTACTTTTGGAACCCTTTTGGAAGTTACTTTTGGAAGCGCTGTGGCTTCAACCCTCTACCTACCCCCTGCCTGCCCCCCTATTCCCTCTCCCTCCTGCTCTCCCTGCCAATCTTTCATGGAGAAGAGATGGGATTACGTTCCTAGGGGTGTTCCTTGGCCTTGGAAATTTTGTGAGGCATAACTGGGAAGGCTTGTTGGCACACTGAAGTACTGTTACTGAAATGGGAGAACTTGCTCTGCCAACTGTCTTACCGAGGTAGGGTACTAGTCAGCAACAGTCTGGTCACCACTAAGTTATGGTACAAGGTTCTTTCCCTGCAGCCGCCCAAAACTCTGGTGGAGGACATACAAAAATGCATCACCCATTTCTTCTGGTCCGGAAAGCATTGGCTGAGACCAGAGATTCTAAACTTACCAACTGCAGAGGGTGGCCAAGGGCTGGTCAATGGCAAGTGCGGCATCATGACTTTCCGCCTACAAACAACATGGCGCTTCTTGTTTGAACCATGTTTGGCCTGGAGACAGCTTACCAGCTGCATCTTACGTCAAGCGGGGAAGGTGGACCTTGCACAGGAGCTGTTCCTGATGGACTCGACCAAGATAGACCTATCGATGCTTCCTGCCTTTCACCAAAGCCTACTGAATGCGTGGCAAGCCTTTTCCTGTCTCCGTGACCCCTCGACTTATGTTTGATCCATGTTCTTCAACGAACCATTATTTCACCACTGTATTTGGTGAGTGGGTGAATGAAAGCACCTTCATTCAAAAGTTTATAAATGCCTCAGTAACAAAAGTGTGTCACTTGAGAAACACCACCAATGACAGGTTCGCAGGTCACCAACGCTTCGACGGTTGGCATTAGATAGTGTCGCAGAGTTGACAGCTTTTTGAAAATGGCGCTTCACATCTTCTGTGCCTCAAATAGCTTGGCAAGCAACCCTCCTGTACCCACCCCTGAATCTACTCCACCCTTCCCCAACTTTGTCTGTCTGGTTCTCTCAGTTTGGAACCGATTAATTTTGGCCACTCTCTATCCTTTTCTGGGAGCAATCGAAGGACCCTGTATGTGCAATGCTTAAAAATCCTTTTTCCTTTGTTGTCCTCCCCTGTACCCTGTAGATGGCCTGCAGTCCTGCCGAATGCACCTCCCCTTTACCCTATTTGGGGGCGGGCGGGCGGGGGGGGGGGGGGTATTATAAACAGCCTGTGCCGAAACGTGTTGGGGATCTTCAATGGAGAATTGCTCATTGGATCCTACCCACAAATTCACTAATTCACCGCTTCTCGCAAGCGATAAGTGAGCAATATCCATTTTGTGGACAAACTGAAACCTTGCTCCAAGCGTATGTACGCTGTGACCGGTTAACTCCTTTATTGGTTTTCTTTAAAATGTTACTTGCATGGTTTTCCTTTGTTTTGGATTTTCCTGCCTTTATTTTTGGCCCTAGTAGGCGGTTCAATTCCCCAACAACCATTTTAATTCATTTCTTTCTTGCGCAAGCCAAGTTGGCGATATATAAGACCAGGAAATCAAAGATACGCAATGATTTGTATAGTACAGATGTTTTGGAAATGTTTAAAGCTCTCTGTGTTTCAAGAGTGAAGCTGGAATTTTGTTGTTCTGAGGTACAACTCTTTGAGAAGCAGTGGTGTGTGAGAGATGCATTTTGCAAAATAGCTGAGGGTCAGTTAGTATTTACTATGTAGTTGTTTTCCTCAATACTTGCTTGTTTATTTGCTGAGAATTTGTTTATTTATTATGTAAATGCTTGTGCAACTGTTGTGATTGTTTTCTTTGAATCATCATTTATTGGTTTTTTATATGTTTGTAATAAAAGGACATAAAAGTCTCTCTCTCTCTCTCTCTCTCTCTCTCTCTCTCTCTCTCTCTCTCTCTCTCTCTCTCTGTCTCTGTCTCTGTCTCTGTCTCTCCCTATGTCTCTGTCTGTCTGTCTGTCTGTCTGTCTCTCTCTCTCTGTGTCTCTCTGTCTCAGTCTCTGTCTGTCTCTCTGTCTGTCTCTCTGTCTGTCTCTCTGTCTGTCTGTCTCTCTGTCTGTCTCTCTCTCTGTCTCTCTGTCTCTCTCTGTCTCGTTCCTTTTGTCCTGTTGCATCATGATCCATTCCGTGTACTAGTACGAGCTCTTCCACGCGATTCAAATATTATGTATACAACAATAAAATAAAAGAAATCGGCCATTTTGTCCAGACGTCGGCCAGTTTCATCATGGCTGTGTTGGTGTTTTCATTGTGACCTTCTCCTCGGGGCTGTGGCTTGACCTCCGGCTCGTCCCATGGGTGGGATTGACCCACTAGTCAAATAACAGCATTCAATACTTAGTAAACTCGATTCCTATGGAAAAAGAAAATCAGATGGACCTTATTTGCAAAATGGCTGCGAACCTTCCAGAATCTGGAAGGTGTGCAGATATCACAAATTTGTCCAACACATATAACCACTAGTACATGTCCTATCACTTGTCGGAGAGCATAGGAAAAGAGAGTACATGTCATATAATTAGATTTCTTGCAAAGAATCAACATCCTCTTCATGTTCTTTCTACCCATTTCCACTTAACGTAGAATTTCACAACAACAAATGGGGCAGAAAACAATACGGAGGGAGTATTGATGTTGACCGGAAGCACTTTGCCAACTACCTCCAGGTGCAGATTAGATTGCGTGGGTGCATTGCCGTACACACCTTGGTGAGACACCCCGAAACAAAGTTTTCTTTTTCCACTTCATTAGACCCTGCACCTCAAATATGTCTGACCCAAATCACAGGTATGATAATGAAGTTGGAAGGGTTAGTGTGGGGAAATCCTCTAGTTGTTGAAGAGTATCTCAAACGATGTGATGGTAAAAATGGATGGATGTGGGGTGATAAAATAAACGGGGGGTTACATTTGAATGTGAGGAGAGTGGCATTAGCAGTGATGTCTGGGGCATACGAGGGAGAAAGGGACTAAAGCATCAAATTAGACAAGGAGAGAGTAAATCCACCATTTTCGCATAATAAGTGCTTATGTGGATGGATTCTAATTAAAAACAAGATCATAGTGAGCACAAAAGCAAGCATCAAAATCATGTATTTAAATAAAAATATAAAAGGACAAAAGGAGAGAATGAAAAAATAGAAAAAACGAAGAATTCATTGCAGTGAATAAAATGACTGAATAGTAAACTAGACCGTCACTGGTAGAGCACATACCTCCGCCAGGCAGAACAGATTACGTTTTGTATCCCACTGATAGGTCAGATCTGGATTCGGACCTGAAATCAAAATCTAATCTGCTTGTTCTCGTCACCTACCCAACTCGTCCACCGAGTTTTGGCATAACTCGTCCACAACTTTTTGAGATATCGCGTTATACCTGTATATCGTTTTTAGCTCAATCACTCGATGGTGAAGAATCGCTTTTAAAATTCTGTGATTCGGATCTTTATTCAGATCTTCACCAAAATCCACCCCAAAGCCTCCCCCCCAAAGCCCTCTCCCTCCCACAGTTCTCTCGATGTCTCCATGTCTCTCGGTCCCTGCTCTCAAATGTTGTGTTTGTGTCCTTCCCCCTCTCTCCCCATCTTGTCTACCGCTCCCGATGTTATTTGTTTTGTGTGTCTGTTTGTCTTTCTGTGTGATTAATGTTCGCTCTTTCACGAGCCTCGATCTTGTATACAAAAAAAAAAAAAAAAAAAAAATCTAATAAATTCTTCCTTGTCACTCGCAAAACCTGTCCACCAAGAGTTGTCCGAATTCGTCCACAACCTTTTGAGATATCGCGTTATACCTGTATATCGTTTTTGGCCCTGTTTCACTTGTGAAGAATCACTTTAAAAAAATTTTTTAGCTCTGGTATCCAGATCCGAATCTTCACCAAAATTGAATAAATTCTTCTTTGTCAGACACACAACTTGTCCACCAAGTTTCGTCCGAATTCGTCCACAACTTTTTGATACATCTTGCTATATATCATTTTTGGCCATGTTTCAATTGTGAAGAATCACTTAAGATTAACAAAAAATTATAGTATCTGGATTCAGTTCCTCACCCAAATTGAATCAATTCTTCCTTGTCAAACGCACAACTTGTCCACCAAGTTTCGTCCGAATTTGTCCACAACTATTTGATACATGTTGCAATATATAATTTTGGCCGTGTTTCAATTGTGAAGAATCACTTAAGATTTAAAAATTTTTTATAGTGTCTGGATTCAGATCCTCACCACAATTGAATCAATTCTTCCTTGTCAAACACACAACTTGTCCACCAAGTTTCGTCCGAATTTGTCCACAACTATTTGATACATCTTGCGATATATCATTTTTGGCCATGTTTCAATTGTGAAGAATCACTTAAGATTAACAAAAAATTATAGTATCTGGATTCAGTTCCTCACCACAATTGAATCAATTCTTCCTTGTCAAACGCACAACTTGTCCACCAAGTTTCGTCCGAATTTGTCCACAACTATTTGATATATGTTGCAATATATAATTTTGGCCGTGTTTCAATTGTGAAGAATCACTTAAGATTGAAAAAATTTTTTATAGTGTCTGGATTCAGATCCTCACCACAATTGAATCAATTCTTCCTTGTCAAACACACAACTTGTCCACCAAGTTTCGTCCGAATTTGTCCACAACTATTTGATACATCTTGCGATATATCATTTTTGGCCATGTTTCAATTGTGAAGAATCACTTAAGATTAACAAAAAATTATAGTATCTGGATTCAGATCCTCACCACAATTGAATCAATTCTTCTTTGTCAGGCACACAACTTGTCCACAATGTTTCGTCCGAATTCGTCAACAACATTTTGAGATATCGCGTTATACCTGTATATCGTTTTTGGCCCTGTCTCACTTGTGAAAAATCACTTAAAATTTTTTTTTTTAAACTCTGGTATCCAGATCCGGATCTTCACCAAAATTGAATAAATTCTTCTTTGTCAGACACACAACTTGTCCACCAAGTTTCATCCGAATTCGTCCACAACTTTTTGAGATATCTTTCTGTATATCATTTTTGGCCCTGTCTCACTTGTGAAGAATCATTAAAAAAAATTTTTTTTTAACTCTAGTATCCAGATCCGGATCTTCACCAAAATTGAATCAATTCTTCCTTGTCAGGCACACAACCTGTCCACTAAGTTTCGTCTGAATCCGTCCATAACTTTTTTGAGTTATCCAATACACACACTCGCCTACTCTTTGCAAAGCACTATATGGGTGAGCTATCGGAGCACATTCCTGAAAACATTGTGCCGTTGTGAAAAATTCATGGAAAACGTGATGGAAAAACATCACACAAACAACTCTGGCCATACCATACTACACCTAAGATTAAGTAAATTAACACATACAATAAAGCATCCAGGTTGACTTAGGTAAATGAGCAGCAAAGTCGCAGCAGCAACCTATTACAGAATGTTATCACCTCCATAAAGATGTTAATTTGTGGTGAGTCAAAGCTGTATATTCTGTATAAACACCGAAGCCAAAAGGTTTTCTTGAGATGGAAAAAGGCCCAAGGTGCTGTATAAGATAGAAATATACAATTTACGAATTCTGGAGCTCCACTGGAAAGACAAAGAAAGTGTCAGACAAAGGAAATCCCAGCACATGAGTGGTGATCACTTGCCCTTTGTATGGGAGCCGTTACCCTCTTTATTCCAATGGAGAAGGAAGGAACAAAATGGCTAACGGGGCCCAACACTGACAAGTTAAACAAAAAATATTTTCTTACTTCCTCTGTACACCACCAACTTCACACCTTCGTGATTTGTGTATATCTACTATAAGTTGGGTCACCCGATCAAGATGGAGTTAGTTAGACTTCAGTAAACGATCAAGAAGATTGATGTTTGAAGCTGTAGTAAATATTAACCTGAGAGAGCACCACGGCAATGATGGGCCCCATGGCCTCATTTCCTTGTTTGAGGTCAGTTTCTTAATTTTCAGATGTATAAACACACACATACAGCTTTATGAAACCAATTTTTGCCATAACTATCACTTATCATGGGAGTATAGAGAGGGGACAGTTGTGCCCATGACCTGACCCTGAGTATACCCATAGCATGTGTGCAAAATTTGGTGGAGATTGGCCCAACCATTTTTTTTTTCTATGATATCCACACGTACACCTACATACATGCAGATAATTTACTTGCGGGGCGGGGAGAGGGGGGGGGGAATGGTGGGGCTGTGTGCCCATGACTTGACTCTGAGTACCCCCCAGCATGTATGAAAAATCTGGTGAAAAAAGAACACACACAGTGTGGCGAATAGATGAAAGAAAAGGCTTCACACTGACACACACACAACTCACTCATATACATATATATATATATGTATTATAATATTATAATATTATATATATAACGTGATTTAATTTAATTTAATTATTAAAATAATATAATTTAATAATTATTAACTATAACGTGGCTCTTCCTTCTGTATGCATTTTCTACACACATCACACATCTCACACACATATCACCATACATACTTGACTGATATACATGCATGCTGTTTTTGTAGACTCAGAAGAAGACCTTTGTTGGTCGAAAGCTTGTCGACAATTAAAGATCGACGTCCTGAAAGCTACGTCCGCGTCTTATTTAATCTAACGATTAATTATATATTCAATACAAATGAGACGCCCTGCTCGTACTTTGGAGTTTCTACTATTTCTTACAGTTATATATATATATATATATACATATATATATATATATAATTATATATATATATATATATATATATATATATATATATATATATATATATATATATATATATATATTGTTACAGACGTGGGACGACGGCTCTCCCGTTAGCAAGGGGGGTTAACCCCTTGTCCATTATACTGGCCGTCACCGATCCTGGGGGTCTGTGACGTCACTGGTGGTCAGCCACGACCAGGGTAATCGGGCCAGAGGCCCAAAAGAAAGACCCCCCGAATACCTGCTTACCGTGACCTCCCAACCAGCGAGGAGCCAGCCCCGCCCGAGTCGCGATGGTAATGGACACGCCGAGCGAAGCGAGTCACGACCCAGGCCGTTAACAATTACTAACCCGATTATAGTGGTTTTAACCGTGCCACGTAGACCAATGGACAGAAAAGACTAAAGCAACTGGATGAAGACGAAACCAAAGCTTGGAGAAAGAGCACACATTTATTGTAACAAACACCAGAGGAAAAGAAAGATCAAAGCTGTACAAAGATAGATGGATGTAAAAAGAACACAGGGCAGCCTTATCTATACAGTCATACTTATACCCAGGACAGAACAAACAAAGACAGACTCACACGGGGATGATGACAGGAATGGCAAGAGAAGGTCCGTTCAGCTGGCAAGGGCGGTCGGTTGGGCTCGTTCAGTCTTCGAGGTTCCATTCCGACTTTGCGCCGTTGGTTTGGAGCGAACCCGACAACCGCTGGAACCAACGTGGGTGCGTCGACGCCACGACTCTCTCTCTCTCTCTGGGGATAATACTGGGATTTCCCTCACAGGTAAGGCACGACCTTTCTGCTGCGCGCTCGTCACCTCTGCTGGTCGCAACGGCTCGTCTCCTCCCAACTCCTTATGCGCGATCCTCTAACGCATATATTAAGTGGGTCGTGACACGCCCTCGGCCGTTTGGGTCCCGCCCACGTGCTGTTTGTAGCCTTATTTGGTAATGGAGCTGAACAGCTCCGCCCTTGTGGCGAGCCACGGCCACGCCTCTTCTCGGCGACCCCGCCTTCTTGTCCAATACAGAGCACCAAGGCCAGTTGAGAGGGCGCGCACCCCACGCTTGTTGAGCTGCTTTGCAGAGAGATAGAGAGTTTGCTGGGGTATGGCGTTATTGAAGGGGAGCTATCCTTATTTGTTAATGCAACGTGGTGTCAATCTAGTGGATACAGAGCCTTAAGTAAACATAGAATAGGAAATAATAATTAGCGAGATGATTCTAAGATTGGCTGCGTGTTGCGATGGCCTAGGGTGCGATATTTAATAATTAATAAAAGGGGATTATATTACAAAGGGGGATATTTACAAGTGAAGGGGGGGGGGCGGGTTCCCAAATCTGTAACACTGCACCCTTCTCTTTCCCAGGGCCGTCCCTGGCCCGACAACTTTACTTTTAGTGTGGCACTTAGATGTAAAACCCTCTGATATTACACTGACCCTGAGTGCGACAGTTTTACCAGGGAATTAAATATGTCCCCCTGCCACGTTGCATTCTGTCTAACAGACTTACACCCACAAACTAACCGAATTGCGGAATTAATTTCAAACTACACATTTACGGTGGGGAGCTTATTTACAAGAGACTACACTATTTGGTATTTACAACACTAACCCAGGACCTGTTCTTTTGGGAAACAAAATGCAGATGTTGTTTTTGAAAAGGAGAGGAAAGGCATGCATTGCACTGCACCGATACACCAACCCACGGGTGCTCTGAGGCACGCATTGATATGCAGCGCAACCTCAGAGCACCGATAAAAGCACCATACGCACCAATAAAGCACCACACCCAAAATACAGCCATGCAGTTAGCACCATCCAGTGCACAGTTATTTCAAACAAAGTTCAAATGTCACTGGTGGTGTCAGCACGGCCGATGGTCCGCCGTGCTCCGATGGTCTGCCGATGGCGATCTTCTGTCTTCTTACTTGGCTGGACTTCCTGGCGTGCGACCTATTTAGGACTAAAGGGGGAAAACACAGAAAGGGTACAAAAGTGTCCACCTTTTTTATTTATGGCCAACAGGGGCCGACTACAGGGTGGTCCACCTGTTAGGCTTAGGTGCCCCCCTCCCGAGGTCCGCAAGCCAGCATGCTGGCAGCAAAGCTGTCCCAGCAGAGATGCCAGGCCCCATCCCGTGGGGTCCATAAGTGGGTGGTGTTTGGCCACAAAACCCGTGGTCAATACGTGGGTGGCCACACAGATCGTGTGGTCCATAGGTGTACCGGTCCAGGCAGCAGGCAGCGGAAGTGCGGGTACACAAATGCAGCGCTGGCACATCCTCCCCCCCAGTGCCCAGAGAGCACGGTCCTCGGGTGGGAGACAGGGAGACAGAAGACAGGTGAGTAATGGGTCAGGGCGCAGGGGTACACATCAAAACAAGGCAATGCAGAATGAGGGGCGCATGGGAGCGAGCTGAGAAAGGTTCGTCCCTACGTACGCCCCCCACATGTGACCTACACTGCCCCCCTTGCCCATCCCCGTATTTACGAAAACCTACACATTACACTACACCTTACAAATCCGTCGCTATCTGTCTCGTCTTCCCCATATCTCCCCTATACCAAATTCGTCTTCACTCCCACTAATCCAAAATTTGCCATCACCCAATTCATCATCAGTCCCTCCTAAGGAGGAAGAGATGGAATTACGCAGTGTCACACCCACGTCATGATGAGTCTCACAATCCAAAACATTTGCACAAAAAAACAATAACAACCATGGCATGGTGTGGAGCACCGTCACCTCAGGTCAGTGGATGTAGATGGTGTGAGGAGATTCTTAATCCTAACTATCCTCTAAATGACTTTAATACACTTTACACTACCCGGGGTCTTTCCCTGCCAATCCATTGGCAATCTTACTCTATGCGGTTTTAAGAACCAAATTCCCATTGACCAAGTTGTGGTGCTTCATCAATTTGGGGTCTCACTCCCCCGATTCAACTCCCTGTGCCTTTGCACAATTTCAGGACTGGGTCGTGTGGCTCTCCCAGCAGGTCTACCCACCTGCACACCTCCACCACTGAAGTTGCCTCCGAGCTTACCTGCTCCTTAACCTAACCTATCTACCTGGGGAAGGCCCTCTGGCACTCTCCCCACTCGGTGCCCTCTCTGGCACTGGGCTACCCGGGTCCGTCCTCCGGATCCTCGGGCCCCATCCACAACTCTACCGGCTCCCAGAGGCCACCTGCGGCCTCACCTGGCCGACATCCTAACAGTGGCGGAGTGCCCATTCAACTACACACACTAACAGGCCACACGCCCAGCCATTTCCACGTCACTAATGCACCCATCCAAACACCATTCTTCCACACGCACCACAGATCCCAATATCCAACCACAATTTACCTACTCCCTCTACCTAACTTGTAAAATACCCTCCCCGGGTATTCGTGATGGGGTCCACCCTCCCCATACACACCTTCGCACCATCCACTCCACTCCACAGTTTCCACCATACTCACTCCACACCATCCATTCCATACTCCATATATTCCATACTCCATGTATTCCACACAATCATTCTCCATACACCTGTATTTGCACACCTGTGCCATCACTCCTACACCTGGTGCTTCCTGCACCCTCCTTCCTCCAGGACCATTCGGTCAACACAACACACAATCGCCATTACTCACTCATACACTGCTCCATACACCTGTTCACTTGCACACCTGTGCAATCACTCCTACACCTGGTGCTTCCTGCACCCTCCTTCCTCCAGGACCATTCGGTCAACACAACACACAATCACCATTACCCACTCATACACTGCTCCATACACCTGTTCACTTGCACACCTGTGCAATCACACCTGGTGCTTCCTGCACCCTCCTTCCTCCCAGGCTTCTTCAATCATTCAATACAATGCACAACCACAATTGTCTGCTCCATACACTTCCACGCTCAATGCAACTCACAATCACCTCCCGAGCATTGCCCCGCAATTCCTCATTTGCTCGATATCAATACTCTCACACACATGGCATCATCTGACCTACCTGGTGCCCTGCTAAAACTCGCGCTTCCCCGTCGCCCCTTACATTATTGCGCTCCCTCGTCATTATAATCCAACTACCCTCTCTATGTCCCCGACTACCTGTCCAAGTCGCTACTTAAATCTCCAGTTACCTATGGTCATCTCTAGATCCCTACCATTTTATCCTAACCCTCCCGCGCTAGTTTTCACTGCCAAACCCCATAGCTATTGCTCATGTGCCCCGCTTGTGAGGGATGGCAGAGTTGCCATCCCACCACATCGGGCATCTTCTACTATTAATTTTGCCATCAAATTTCAGTCAATCAAAAATTTGCCAATCATTCTACCAATCATCAACCTGCCAATCAAATTTATTTTTTTTCAATCACAAATTCCCTATCCTCAATTTCGGGTCCAAAACACTATTATCATCACAGTCCACTATATTCGAGCCTCGGTGCGTCGTTACATCATTAAAACTCGGCTTCGCAAAGCCGAGCAATGAATTTGGGTGGTTTGGTCGCCTGCAGGTTGAATCCGTCCGGCATTCGGCTCAAGGGGGGCGGTTTGGTCGGGCCGAGATTCCACGCACCATCTCGGCGCGGCACCTTCCGGTCCCCGGCCCGATGGCTCAATCTCGCCCGGTCGGAACCCCGCCCCCGCCACCAGGGGGGCACCGTTCCGCTTCCTCCCACTCGCCCTTGAACCGGACCGGTCGCCTTGCCCGACAAGGCCCGGACTCGACCGTGCAGGGCGGAGCCAGGCCCGAATCGGCCACGACGCTTCGAAGAGAAGCGACGCAACACCGACCCGCGCCGGGCCTCGCATCCAACAAAGCACACCGCACCCCGAGTGCTCGCCTCGGCTGTCCGTTGCCCTAAATGCTGCTCCATTTAACGTCGATGCCTTACTCGCATGCTCACACGCACACGCGACCTGTTTTACACTCACCAAACCCGGCGTCTCGGCGCCTCCAGTGCATCCCACACACTCCGTCCATTCCACCACCGCACTCCCTGTTACACACCTTTCTCATGCATCCTCTTGTGCACACTGTCCGTTCGCACACTTCCTTAACACACCTCACGCACCGTCTTGCGCACTCTCCCCGTTCGCACACTTCCTTAACACACCTCGCGCACCATCTTGCGCACTCTCCCTGTTTGCACACTTCCTTAACACACCTCGCGCACCGTCTTGCGCACTCTCCCTCGGTACGTACCACTCATGGGGGTGCACTCTTGCATCCACCCACTCACGCGCTCCGATGTGCCCTGCCGCACATGCGCCACAACCAACTCAGGTGTACACTCTCGCACATGTTCCACCACCACCTTACTCTCCGTGTCACACTCCGTACACTCTGTTTCACACAGACCCTCTGACGTGCATTCTTGCTCGCACTCGGTTTCACACTCGCGCTCCGATGTGCCCTCTCGCGCCACCACCAACTCACTCTCCGTGTCACACTCCGTACACTCTGTTTCACACAGACCCTCCGACGTGCATTCTCGCTAGCACTCGGTTTCACACTCGTGCTCCGATGTGCCCTCTCGCACTCGCGCCACCACCAACTCACTCTCCGTGTCACACTCCGACGTGCATTCCCGCTCACACTCGGTTTCACACTCGCGCTTTGTAACACGCTCATTCCCCGATGCACACTTTTTTTTCACAAGCGCGCCATTTCAACACACAGGGGACCCTTCACCAACGCCCGGATGCTTCCTCGATCCCAAGCGCGCGAAAATTCTTTTGTCGCCAAACATCCTTCTACAAAATCTCCCCGCACAATATACAGCACGACTCACCTGGGCGCTTCTTCTTCTTCGCTCCAACACCTGCAAACTTTCATTTGGGTTAAGCACAGCATCGTAGTGCGAGCACGGACTTTGCACATATTCCATCTTTTCCTCCCGCGAGTGCTTTTCTAAGTCCCCGGTCTCTCCAATTCCAATTTCCACTACTGCTTCAAATGATTCGGACTTAATTTCTTTTTTCTTTCCCACGGCGACCGCTGGTCCGAATAAAATTTCCTTTTCTACCTCGGCGGTCGCCGGCTTTTCCATACCCCGGGTCGCGATGTCTACCCCGGTCCAGTTACCTGTGCTTTTCTCAAACTCGCTCAACCGGCGCTTCTCAATCCGCGTTACCTCGTCGTGCACCCTTGGGACCTGCCCGCCCGATTTGCTCCCAAGGTTCTCCCCTACTGCCAAATTCGTCCCCATCTTTTCCATATCACACCTGGATTCCACCATTTTTGACTCTGCATTCATTTCTTTTAGTTCCTTAGTCATTTGGTCACCCATGTTGTTAATTTCCCTGGTGGATATGAGCCCCTGGGTATACATTTTGTTTTCTTCATCCCACTGGGTCAAAAATGTCAACAACTGTCCCATTAAACGGTCCCATTCCGTTGGCACCGCGGGCTCGACCCTCGGCGCTACCACGTGCGAGGTGCCATTTTATGCGCCTCCAACCTCGTGCACGGCGTCGCCATTTTGTGCATCTGCAACCCCCACTGTTAGTGTTACACCTTCTCCAACCTCCTCCCTGGGGTCCTGGGTCATTAACTCTACCTTATCTTCTAACCCCACCGGCATCCAGTTGCCTTGGTCCTCCATGGCACGACTCAAATTTGGGATATTCTATAATTTCGGGCGTTCTTAATTTTGACCCAATTTTTTTTGATGTTATAAAAAATTTGCTTTGGGCTTCAAATCTCACTCCCAGACACCATTTGTTACAGACCTGGGACGACGGCTCTCCCGTTAGCAAGGGGGGTTAACCCCTTGTCCGTTATACTGGCCGTCGCCGATCCTGGGGGTCTGTGACGTCACTGGTGGTCAGCCACGACCAGGGTAATCGGGCCAGAGGCCCAAAAGAAAGACCCCCCGAATACCTGCTTACCATGACCTCCCAACCAGCGAGGAGCCAGCCCCGCCCGAGCCGCGACGGTAATGGACACGCCGAGCGAAGTGAGTCACGACCCAGGCCGTTTACAATTACTAACCCAATTATAGCGGTTTTAACCGTGTCACGTAGACCAATGGACAGAAAAGACTAAAGCAACTGGATGGAGACGAAACCAAAGCTTGGAGAAAGAGCACACATTTATTGAAACAAACACCAGAGGAAAAGAAAGATCAAAGCTGTACAAAGATAGATGGATGTAAAAAGAACACAGGGCAGCCTTATCTATACAGTCTTACTTATACCCAGGACAGAACAAACAAAGACAGACTCACACGGGGATGATGACAGGAATGGCAGGAGAAGGTCCGTTCAGCTGGCAAGGGCGGCCGGTTGGGCTAGTTCAGCCGTCGAGGTTCCGTTCCGACTTTGCGCCGTTGGTTTGGAGCGAACCCGACAACCGCTGGAACCAACATGGTTGCGTCGACGCCACGACTCTCTCTCTCTCTGGGGATAATACTGGGATTTCCCTCGCAGGTAAGGCACGACCTTTCTGCTGCACGCTCGTCACCTCTGCTGGTCGCAACGGCTCGTCTCCTCCCAACTCCTTATGCGCGATCCTCGAACGCATATATTAAGTGGGGTCGTGACACGCCCTCGGCCGTTTGGGTCCCGCCCACGTGCTCTGTTTGTAGCCTTATTTGGTAACAGAGCTG
Organism: Myxine glutinosa; assembly: GCF_964187855.1. NCBI lineage: Eukaryota > Metazoa > Chordata > Myxini > Myxiniformes > Myxinidae > Myxine > Myxine glutinosa. Next base: position 8,532,292 of record NC_136270.1, on the reverse strand, counting down.
AACAGCTCCGCCCTTGTGGCGAGCCACGGCCACGCCTCTTCTCGGCGACCCCGCCTTCTTGTCCAATACAGAGCACCAAGGCCAGTTGAGAGGGCGCGCACCCCACGCTTGTTGAGCTGCTTTGCAGAGAGATAGAGAGTTTGCTGGGGTATGGCATTATTGAAGGGGAGCTATCCTTATTTGTTAATGCAACATGGTGTCAATCTAGTGGATACAGAGCCTTAAGTAAACATAGAATAGGAAATAATTAGCAAGATGATTCTAAGATTGGCTGCGTGTTGCGATGGCCTAGGGTGCGATATTTAATAATTAATAAAAGAGGATTATATTACAAAGGGGGATATTTACAAGTGAAGGGGGAGGGGGGGGGAGTTCCCAAATCTGTAACAATATATATATAAATATATATATATATTGTTACGGTTTCGCACGACCCTCGTTCCCTTTGCAAGGGGAGATTAAGCCCCTTGTTATTTTTGGGTCGGCGCAACCGCGAGATTTGAGTCGCCACTCCCGGGCAGACGCAGGACAGGGTTTCGGGACAATTCTCGCACGTACCTAAATACCTACGCCGCCGCAGAAGCGGGGATCAAGTCTCGCACGAACCACGCATAATTTGAGTATGTCCGAGCGGATTGCGTACCACGTGGTCCATGCAGTTACCTTATTATTGGAACCCGATTGGAGCGATATAATTCGTACCACGCTCAGTCAATAGATGGAAGGGACGAAACGGTCGAATCAAAGAAATAACATGTTTAATAATTATTATTTACAATGATTGGTAGAAGCAGAGACACAGGGCAGATCTTATACAGTCTTAGCTTATTACCCAGACAACGGGCCCGTTCACACTCACAGGGGGAATGAAGGAAGGAAATGTTCATGCACTGAATGTGCCGGCTTTGTTGTTCAGGAACAGCTCGCCCGGCGTGGCCCTCCGCGGTCACAGCACGTCCCTCGATGAAGGCAGGCTGGCAGGCGGGAGGGATCCTTGCGGCACGTATCTCGAACAAAGGCAGGCTGGCGAATATGCGCGTCTCTCGCCCGGCTCGGCGGTTCCTCACAGCGCGATTAACCAACGGCGCGCTTTCACCCTCGTAACTCAATTTACAGGATCTGCCTCAAGCTCAACCGAGCATTTAACTTGTAACTCAATTCAACACCGCGTACTCTCAGAACTGTTCAACAGAGGACCCCGGCTCATAACTTGTACAGCGCTTCGAACCGATAACTCAAGCTCATCACTCAGCGCCTGTCCTTCTCGCATGGGCTTGCCTCATAACACAGGTGGGGGCTTTGCACAAAAGGGTTCTATTGCCACGCCCTTAGCCCGCCTCGAATGTTCCAAACCACGCCTTTTGACGCAGTGCTAAGCCACTCCCTTCGAGCCCTGATTGGCGGCTCGTGCTTACCGTCACTCCTTCCCCGCCTTCCTTCGCCCTTGATCGACGTGTCCAGGCCTGCCTCGTGGCATTTCGCGCCAAAGCCAAAGTATCGAGGTAGCATAAAGCATTGGAAGGACCGAACTCTCATTATACTACTCAACACAAAACTAACACAGGAAAAGGACTATGCTTACATTTACTAAGAAATAACTGAACTATCGCGAGGCTACGTGTTGTAGTGTGACTAAACTATGAGGGGGATATTAACCTTTATTGCAAAAACACAAAACCGCAACACTACCCCTCTCCCTCGACAGACTCGTCCCCGAGTCGAACCCAACAACTGAAACGACCGGTTAGAGAATAAAAACCACCGTTTAGAGGCCATTTTTCCCCGCAAAGCGGGGGTTGGCCTTTTCGGGCACCGTGGTAGTTGTTGTTTTTTTTTGGTCCCCTTTTTGAAGCAATGTTTTACGGCCGGATGCCCTTCCTGACGCCAACCCTTTTTGCCGCCTTCAACGACAAACAGGGAATTACCAGTGAACTGGTACTCAATTAGCCGACCTCGGAAGGATGACAGGCTGAGTCAACCCCCCTGGCATTCATTCGGCGATCGACCGAGATTCGAACCCAGGATCCTAGGTATCCTAAGCCGGCACCCTAGCCGCTAGCCCAACACCAGGGAATTATCTCTGAATGGAAGCTTTTACATGTGACATATAGGTTTGGTTCCCCCGAACGTTTACTCTAACCCGTGTATGCGACAGTTTTAAAACACTAAATATGTTCCCCCCATTGCGTTGAGTAGCTACCTATCAGATTCACGCCTACAATTAACCGAATTCCGGAATTTGTCAAACTAAACACATAGCCAGTGGGCAGCATTTTTATATTTACAAGCACAAAAACTTAATTTTATTTACAATTCTATGACCCAGGACCTGTCCTTTTTGGAAGAGAAGATTAGAGGGGAGAGAAAGCACAGCAAAAACACAAAACACACTCATCACCATAACATTTGCTGCTGGCTTCTTGCATCTTGCTTCTTGCTTCTTCTGTGTACATATATCAAACCGGCTGGCCCCCGGATCGGCATACAGGCCATTTTTGATCTTCAGGGCTAACAAAACTTACAAATCTTCTCATCCCTAGCACACCATAATAAAAATGCACAACAAATGCTTTTATTTCTTTCCTTTGTCAGGCAGGGCCAACCATATGTGGTCCGACTGCGTGACATTAATGCCACTCAAAACAAGTGGTCCGAAGATGCAAGATGATGTTGCAGCAAGGTGCTGCACAGCAGAGGTGCAAGGCCACAAAGCTTGTGGTCCATGAGTGTATAAGGTGCAGCAAAGTGTTTGTGGCAGCAAAGTGCTGAACAGGTGCAGCAAAGTTACAACAAAAGGATATGGCAGCAATGTGCTGCGCAGTTCGGCTGCACAGATGTAACAAGGTGCAGCAGGAATGCTGCACAGGTCGATGGTGCTGCACAGTTCCACCTCCAAAATGGTCCTGGGGTGGGGGGAGAGACAAAGCATGGCCAGCAAAGCGGAAAGGATGCAACGGCACACAGAAAACAAGGTAATGCAACGCGAGGGGCGTGGAAGAGCAAGCAGAGCAGGCTCGTCCCTAGCCGTCCGTACCGCCCACCGTCGGCTTTACACTACCCGGGCCCCCCTTGTATTCACAATCCATCTCTACGTCTTGTCGACCATATCCCCCTCTGTCTCAAATTTGTCTCCCAATCCCTCCCAGGAAGGAAGGAATGGAACAACCACAATGTCACATTAAGTCATGATGCGTCTTACAACTCAAACAGTTCACAAGACTCGGTGCGGAGCTTCGTCCTCCTTGGTGATTCGTCCTCCTAACTATTCTAATGCGTTACTCATTCAAACTACCCGGGGTCGTACCCTGCCAATTGGCCTCTTTAAACTATGTGGTTCTAAGAACCCAAATTCCCATTGCCCATCTGGTGCTCTCGAAAATTTGGGTCTCACTCCCTCAAATTTTCACTCTGTACCTTTGCACAATTTCGGGGCTGGGTCGTGTGGCTCTACCAGCAGGTCTACCTACCTGCGCACCTCCGCCACTGAAGTCGCCACACGAGCTTACCTGCTCCTGCAACTACCTAACTGGGGAAGGCCCCTCCTGGCACTTTACCCCCTGATGCCCACCTTGGCATTGGGCAACCCGGGTCCTTCCTTTGGATCCTCGGGCCCCACTCACAACTACCCTAACTGTCTCCCAGAGCCTACCTGCGGCCTCACCTGGCCGACAAACTACCAGTGGCGGAGTGCCCCAATAACCATACGCACCAATTAAACCACACGCCCAGCCATTCCACATTCTCATGCACCCAACCAAGCACTACTTGCTACTGCCTGCACCACAGGTGTCAATATCCATACAAATTTTGCCTAAGCCCTCTACCTGGCTTTACACTACCCACCCCGGGCTTTCGCGAATGGGTTCCACCTCCCCCCATTCACTCCTTCGCACCATGCATTCCACACCTAATATTCTCACACACCATTTATCTCGCACACCACTTTTCTCACACACCTTTTGTCTTGCACACCTTTTGTGCCGAACACACAATTCCGTTTATTCTCACAATTCCTCACCAAACACACAGCATCATCTAGCTAACTACTTCCCCTAAAACTCATGCTTCCCCGTCATTGTCCCTTTACACTATGCACTCCCTCGTCATTATCATCCACCTAACCTCTCTACGTCCCCACTACAGTACAGGTGTCACTACTTAAATCTTGTCCCTACAGTCTGCTAATTCCCTATCATTATCCTAGCCCTCCCTTGGCTAGCTTCGGTGCCCCATGGAGGTAACCATTGCTGGCACCCCCATGTGCTTATCACTGCCACCCCCCTAAACTAATGCTCATGGGCCCTGTCCGTGTGAGGAATGGTCAAACTACCATTCCTCCACGTAGGGTACACGACTCTCATCAGTCCGCTACACTCGAGCCCCACCAAGTGGATGTACATTGTCACGGCTCAACCTCGCAAGGCCGAGCAATCCATGCGGGTGGTTTGTCTCCTGTATGTTGGGTCTGTCCGGCATTTTCGATTCAGGGGAGGAGGTATGGATGGGCCGAGGTTCAGGACTCCATCCTTGTGCGGGGCCTCGCGGTCCCACGCACGGTGACAAAACCGGCCACGGTCGGAGCACCGCACCCGCCATGGTGCACGGCTCCAAAATCTCCTACCTCCCATTGAACCTCGCTGTTCGCCTTTTCCGCCACGGCACGGCACCAACCATACAGTGCGGGGGCCGGCACGAATCGTGCATGGCGGTCCTTGTGAAACCGCTGCGGCACCGATCCCAGCCGGTCCCTGCTGCACACAACTCACCGGGGGCTCACGTTCGCTATCCGTCCCACTAAACGCTACCCCGGTCGGTGTCGATGCTTGAGCCGCGTCCTCACACCTCGCGACCCACTCCACACTCACACACCTAGGTGCCCCCGCGCCTCTCACACATCCCGTTACTGCACACTCTTGTGCACACCCTTCTCTTACACACTCAGGTGCACACCACCCAGGTGCACTCGCACCTTTCACGCACCCCATCATCACACACTTTCCAGTTACACACCCTGCCACACGCTCTGGTGTGCACTCCTGCACACTCTGTAACACACTCTCCCGTTACACACTCCGTAACACACTCTTCTGTTACACACTCCGTAACACACTCTTCTCCGGCACACACTTTTCTTGCTCACACCTCGGCGCACACTCTCTCTCATACTTCGTACCAGTCGCCCTCATACACCGCACAATGGACCTTCCGCGACCGCCCGGGTTTCGTCTCTCTCCCAAGCGCGCCAAAAACCCGTTCGCGCCAAACACATTCGCGCCATATTTCCCACTCACCTCGGGGTCCTCTTTCCGCCAGCACCTGTAAACCTTTATTGGGGATAGCAAGCACGGTGCAAATGCAGACTTTGTGCGCATCCTATTACCTTCTCCCATGATTTATTTTCTGTTTCTACCGTCTCTTCGGCCCCAAATTGTTTCTTCAATTCCAATCATTTCTTCGATGACCGCCGGCGCCCATAAAATTTATTTTTCCAATGCGACAACCGTCGGCTTTTCTACACACCGCATCGCGATTTCCATAGCCCCCGTCAATTTGGCTGTGCTCTGCTCGACCTCGCTCTCCACACGTTCCTCACACCGCGTCACCTCGTCGTGTACCAATGCGACCTCCTCGCTCAACCTGCGCCCAATGTCCTCTCCCGTTTTTTCCATATCCCTCTTTGACTCTGCCATCATTTTTTCTAATGTCTCCCCTCGGGTGTCCATTTTCCCATTTATTTTATTTATGTCATTCTTTTGGGCGTCCATTTTTGCATTCATTTCTTTCATTTCTTTGGTGGATTTGTCACTTTGGGCGTCCATTTTGTTTTCCAACCCTTTTAACCCATCTTTCATTTCCTTCATAATTTGGGCCAGGTATGACCCAATGTCGAGCCCGGTCTGCACAGCGGGCCTGGCTGCCACCGCCACGTGCGAGGTGCCGCCATTTTCTTCGCCAGCTACCGCCCCCTCTTCAGCTTCCTCCATTACCAACTGTCTCTCTTGTGAGTCCTGGGTCATTAATTCTTCCTCTATTTCTACCCCCACCGGCATTCGACCGCCTTGGCTAGCCATGGTACGAATATAAATTTGGCTTTAAAAAAAAAAAAAATTCGTTCGCTCGTAATTTCGAGTGCATGAAGCGCACTCCAGGTCCAATCCCACCCCCGGACACCAAATGTTACGGTGTCCGCGCGCCCCTCCTGCCCTTACCAAGGGGAGATTAAGCCCCTTGTTCTTTTTAGGTCATCGCAACCACGAGATTTGAATGGCCACTCCCGGGCAGACGCAGGACAGGGTTTCAGGACAATTCTCACACGTACCTAAATACCTACGCCGCCCCGGAAGTGGGGATCAACTCTCGCACGAACCACGCGTAATTTGAGTACGTCCGAGCGGATGGCGTACCACGTGGTCCGTGCAATTACCTTAGTATTGGAACCCGATTAGAGCGATAGTTCGTACCATGCTCAGTCAATAGATGGAAGGGACGAAACGGTCGAATCAAAGAAATAACACGTTTAATAATAATTATTTACAATGATTGGTAGAAGCAGAGACACAGGGCAGATCTTATACAGTCTTAGCTTATTCCCCAGACACGGGCCCGTTGACACTCACAGGAGAAATGAAGGAAGGAAATGTTCATGCGCTGAACATGCCGGCTTTGTTGTTCAGGAACAGCTTGCCCGGCGTGGCCCTCCGCGGTCACAGCACGTCCCTCGACAAAGGCAGGCAGGCAGGCGGGAGGGATTCTTGCGGCACGTATCTCGAGCAAAGGCAGGCTGGCGAATATGCGCGTCTCTCGCCCGGCTCGGCGGTTCCTCACAGCGCGATTAATCAATGGCGCGCTTTCACCCTCGTAACTCAATTCAGAGGATCTGCCTCAAGCTCAACCGAGCATTTCACTTGTAACTCAATTCAACACCGCGCACTCTCAGAACTGTTCAACAGAGGACCCCGGCTCATAACTTGTTCAGCGCTTCGAACCGATAACTTAAGCTCATCACTCAGCGCCTGTCCTTCTCGCATGGGCTTGCCTAATAACTCAGGTGGGGGCTTCGCGCAAAAGGGTTCTATTGCCACGCCCTTAGCCCGCCTCGAATGTTCCAAACCATGCCTTTTTATGCAGTGCTAAGTCACTCCCTTCAAGCCCTGATTGGCGGCTCGTGCTTACCGTCACTCCTTCCCCGCCCTCCTTCGCCCTTGATCGACGTGTCCAGGTCTGCCTCGTGGCATTTCATCCCAAAGCCAAAGTATCGAGGCAGCATAAAGCATTGGAAGGACCTATCTCTCATTGTTCTACTCAACGCAAAACTAACACAGGAAAAGGACTATGCTTGCATTTACAAAGAAATAACTGAACTATCTCGAGGCTACGTGTTGTAGTGTGACTAAACTATGAGGGGGAAATTAACCTTTATTGCAAAAACACAAAACCGCAACAATATCAATATATATATATATATATATATATATATATATATATATATATATATAATATATATATATATAAATATATATATATATATATATATATATATATATATATACATATATATATATATATATATATATATATATAAAAAGTCGTAAAGTATGTGTGTTTGTTTGTCCTCTTATAACTCGAGAACTACTCATCGCAGAGCAAACCAAAGGCATATTCGGAATCAGTACATCTCAGAGAAACTACAGCACACCTTAAATGTTGAAAAAAATGTCGGGTTTGAAAATTATGACGTCATCAGCGTATTTCGTAACGTTTATTTTTCAACGTCATCCGATTGACATGGGACCAACGGCGTGTGACAGAGTGAAAAATACATGCTGCATTTATTTGACGACAATAACTTCCGACTTCCGGGTTCTGAATTATGATGTCATAAAGGCGTAACGTTAATTATTCAATTTCATCTGATTGACATGGGACCAATGCCATTTGACAGGGAATAAAAAATAAATGCTACATTCAATTGACGACAATGTTTATACAAAATGTATGTACAAAAGTTTTTAAAAATGTTTTAGGTCTGTTTGGCTAAAAAATTTCTCATATCAATACCCCCAATCTTAGGCATTGTAGGATATAGTCAGAGCGTTCACCTTTAATTAATTAATTTTAAGAATCCTTCCAATTCGCACCCGTCTCAGACGGGTATCCTTGCGAGTATATATATATATATATATATATATATATATATATATATATATATACAGTATATAGTGTTGAGGTTTTGGAAAATGTACTGGTGGGAGGAGCACATTCATGTACAACATAGGAATAATGCAGACAGTTATTTATTTAGTCTGTGTGAAGGTGGAACTTTGTCCATTGTCCATTGATATGGGGAAATGTGTTGTTAGAATAGTCTATGTATTCCCGGTGTGATGTTTCCCCATTTGCTGCTATATCTCTCTCTCAATCCACCATCGGTCCATTCCAACAATCTCTTTTAGTCCACTTTCCTTTGAGCTGACCAGTCAGGGTTCGATTCCCTACCTGACTATAAATTGTTGAATTGGTGCTTCGCAGGTAAGACGTTGCATGAGTGCATCACAAAGTGTGCCGTCCCTCGTATAGATATTGTCGGGCGTTTCATCTGCTAGCATTTGTTGGCCCTCACAAATACCATGCTGTCTTTCAAAGAGAGTAGGCGAGTTATCTGCGGCACCCTGAACAAATGTCAAATTATTGCCACCTTCTTTCAAGCATTGGCTGGCAGGATGGCCGAGAGGTACGCATACTCACCTCGAAGCTGTCTATCCTGGGAGGCAGGATTTGTCCTGGGTGGCAGTCTGATATGACTGTATTTATATATACTAGGGCATGCCCGTACTATATATATATCTAAAATTATATCCCCCCCCTCTATTTACATGAAATGGTTTGGTCCATTCGCAAAGCCAAAGCGAACGGCTTGCGAGTACGGTGACAATCCCCCCCCCCCTCTATTTACATGAAATGGTTTGGTCCATTCGCAAAGCCAAAGCGAACGGCTTGCGAGTACGGTAGAACCCCCCCCCCCCCTCTATTTACATGAAATGGTTTGGTCCATTCGCAAAGCCAAAGCGAACGGCGAACGGCTAAATCGCCATAGCTCGGTAGCTCGCTGCTCTCTGATTGGTCGAATCGTTTTTTGGACATAGCTCGGTAACTACTTGTCCGATTAATATGAAACCTTGAAAAGGCACATCCTCGGGTCCCCAGCAATATACCTGGCAAGTTTCAAGTATATCGGACCGGTAGTTGTCGAGAAACAGCGGTCGCATACACACAGAGATTACTGGAATTATAGATAGATGACTGTATATATACAGTATATATACAGTCACGTGAAAAAGTAAGTACACCCCATGTAAAGTTTTGACTTTTTCAACATATTTCAACATACAGCTATTTGATCTTCATTTCAACAATATTGAGAGATAAAGGTGATATAATATAACAAATATCATGAAACATTTACATTTTGTAGTCCATTGTATAATTTAAATAAACATAAATGCAAATTTCACATGTGGAAAAAGTAAGTACACCCCGACATTTATCACAACGAACTTCAAATACCTAAAATTAGAATCAGATGCACCAGCTCAGGTGCAAATGATTAGAACATCGTCAGAGAAGATCTTGGAGGAACCTGTCTTATTTAAACCTCAGACATTTAGTTTGATTTGCTCTTTGTTGTTGAAGTGTGTGGTGTCACCATGTCTATATCAAAAGAGCTCTCTGAGGCCTTCAGAAAGAAGGTTATAGATGCCTACGAGTCTGGGAAGGGATTTAAAAAGATCTCCAAACAATATGAAATCAATCATTCGACTGTTCGGAAGATCATCTAGAAGTGGAGAAGATTCCAAACAACTGCCAACTTGATCAGGCCAGGCCGCCCCAGCAAGTTCAGCCCGAGACTAGACCACAAGATGCTGAAAGAAGTCTCCAAGAACCCCAGAATGTCATCACGGGACCTACAGGTAGCTCTTGCCACTGTTGATGTCAAAGTGCACGATTCTACCATTAGAAAGACAACAACAAACAACAACATGCATTTTAAAGCCATCTTCCCTGCTAGAGCGGGGGTTAGCCTTGCAGTCCCCATGACAATCTTCTCTATTTTGCCCTATTTTCTGCATCTCTCCTTGTTAAACCCCTTGCCCGCATTTCTTCTTCCACCATCTTTGGCCAAGTCTTTCTCGGTCTTCCCCGTCCTCTACTTCCTTCTACATTCATTTCCATCACTCTTCTCAACCAGTCGCTTTCATACTTCCTCAACACATTACCAAACCATCTCAACCTGTTCCTCTTCACAGCATCAATCACAGGCTCTATTCCCATCATCTTTCATAATTCATCATTTGTCTTCCTCTCTCTCAACGATACTCCGCACATCCACCGAACCATTCGCATTTCCACCCTTTCCAGCCTTCGTTGCTGCTCTACGTTCATTACCCATGTCTCGCTCCCATAAATCATAACACTTCTCACACATGCAGCATACACCTTTCCCTTCAGCTTCAACGACACTCCCCTCCTCATCAGCACGCCACTCAGTTCCCGAAATCTCTGCCATGCACATCTCACTCGAGCAACCGTTGCCGAGTCTGATCCACCTTCTCCATTCAGCATGTCTCCGAGGTAGAAAAATGTTTTCACACCTTCCAGCTTCACGCCGTCTCCAAGATCCAACTCAACATTTCCTTCATCTGCAGCTCCCTCTGTGCACACCTTACATTTGAATGTAGATGCCAAACTGGTCGATGACCCTCTCAGACCACTACATTTTTGATGAACCCACTCAGCGCACATTGTACATTGAATGGAGTTCACTCCGACACCCTTCCTGCACACAGCACATGGCCACTTCCCAGTTCTTTCCACCTCACCACATGCTTTACCACTTGCCATCACCTTCGTCTTTCCGATATTCACCTTCAGACCTTTTGTCTCCATACATTCCTTCCACTTGTTCATCTTTTCCTTCAGTCCATCCATACTTTCCGCAATCAATACCAGATCAACTGCATACAACAACTCCCATGGAAAACCTCCTTTACATTCTGAGCCAGCACCTACATCACAGCTACAAATAGTAGTCGTGGATTCCACGTAGTCGTGGATCCATGTAGTCGTGGATTTAGTACCGACCCCTGATGCACTCCCACCTTCACCTCAAACTCACCACTGTTCCCGTCCTTCGTCCTTACAGCTGTGCATGCTCTTTTGTACATTGCCATCACTACTCTGATCAACCATTCCTCCACTCCGAAGTTCCTCAATGCTCATGTCAATACTTTGCGTGGAACCCCATCAAATGCGTTCTCCAGATCAACAAACCCAAGAAACAACTTCTTCCTCTTCTCCATGTACTTCTCCTGCAACTGCCTCACAATAAAGAGCGCGTCTGTCATTCCTCTTCCTGGCATAAATCCAAACTGCATTTCGTCGATCTTCACCTTCGTCGATCTTCACATCCTCCTCTCCAACACCCTTTCCAATACATTCATTCCATGCTCCAATAAGTTTATCGCTCGGTACGAGCCACACTCTAGAGGGTCACCTTTCCCCTTGTATAGAGGGACGAGGGTATTCAGTTCCCAATCCACTGGAATGCGGCCTTCTTTCACCACCAGATTACAGATCTCTGTCATTCTCTTCACACCCCAACTTCCTGCTGCCTTCAACATATCTCCCACAACTCCCGTCGGCCCTCCCGCTTTTCTACTCTTCATTGCTCTTATCGCTTCCTCAACTTCCTTCTCAGTTATCTTCTCTGCCGGTCCTAAAACTGGGTTACTCTATGTTGCCATCCCATTCATTCTCTGTATTCAACAACATTTCCATATATCTTTTCCATCTTCCTTTAATTCCATCTGGGTCCACAACGATTTGTCCCACTTCATCCTTCAAGCAAATCACCCCCATCACATCACACCTCTCTTTCGCTATCTGCTTTGCAATCCTGAATACCGCTCTCTGACCCTCTTCCAAATCCAAGCGTTCTCCTTACATTTTCCTACATGCCTCCTGCACCTTTGCTACCTCTTTCTTTGCAGTCTTCTTGGCCGCCTTATAACTTTCATGCTTTGCTTTTTCTGCTCCTGTACCCTTCGCTTTCTGCCACTCCTTGAACTTCTTCCTCTTCTCGTCAATCCTCTTTCCAACTTCATCATCCCACCACCATGTTTCCGAGTGCCTCGGTGGTCCTTTTGGCCATCCACAATGCACATACCTCACCAACGGCTCCCAACAGACTATCTTTCATTGACATCCAACCACTTTCAAGCTCAACCACATCATCCTCCACCCTACTCAGCCTCTCTTTTAATGCCTCCCTTACTGTCACCTCTTTCAACCTCCACACCTTCATTCTTGGTTGGTACTTCACCCGCCGAGCTCTCCTCACACCTTTCACCCTTATGTCGCAGACAACCAATTGGTGCTGTGAAACAGCCTCCTCCCCCAGGATCACCTTTGTGTCCCGGAGGTGCCCCCTATCTCGCCTACGCACCATCAGGTAGTCAACCATTGTCGTCGACCCACCTGACGTGTATGTAACAAGCTTATTATCCTCTTTCTGGAACGGAGTATTACAAATCAACAAATCAGCTCCATCAGCAAACTCCAAAATCCTTTCACCTTCTCCATTTCTCACACCATATCCGTAACCCCCATGAGCTCCCTCAAAACCGTCCATACTCCTTCCCACATGTCCATTTAGGTCTCCTCTTACCACAACAACTTCCTCATCTTTCATGTTTTCCATCAGCTTCTCTATCGCACATCAGAACTTGGCCTTCTCTTCATCGCTCCGACCAACCTGCGGAGCATATCCCGAGATGACGTTCACCAAGAGCTTTCCAATCATCATTTTCACCATCATCAACCTATCACTCACTCTCGTCACACTCACCATGCTGTCTACAAACTCCTCAGAAAACAGGACACCAACACCATTCACGCCCTCCAGGCACCCTTGCCACACAAACTTGTATTTCTGTCCCTGCCTACCCTTCACCATTCTCACACCACTTCCCTTCCATCTAGTCTCTTGCACACAACATATGTCCACTCCTCTTCTGACCAATACTTCCACCACTTCTCCTGATCTCCCTGTCATTGTCCCTACATTCCATGTCCCAAACCTCAGAAACCGATCTCCACTTCGGGCTGTACCCTGCCCATATGTAGTTGTAATTGTCATGGTTCTCTTTTTGAGGCAATGTTTTTATGGTCGGATGCCCTTCCTGACGCCAACCCTCTTAGTCGCCTCCTACGACACGCAGGGATACGGTGTACCTTTTCTAAACCAGGGTACACACTGAGACTACCATTAGAAAGCGGCTGCACAAATTTTATCTGCATGGGAGGTGTGCCAGGAGGAAACCTTTGGGCCTGGGCAGCTCACCATCATAGAATCCACTATGAATTATTCATTGTACCAGAGGGTGCTTGAGGATAATGTGAGGCCATCTGATGGAAAGTTGAAGCTCAACCAAAGGTGGACCTTGCAACATGACAATGACCCTAAACATACCAGTAAATCCACCAAGGAATGGCTGAAAATAAAGAAATGGAGGGTTCTGGAATGGCCAAGTCAAAGCCCGGATCTAAATCCCATCAAGATGTTGTGGGGGGACTTGAAACGAGTTGTGCATGCAAGAAACCCCTCAAACATCGCACAGCTGAAATAATTCTGTATGGAGGAGTGGGCAAAAATTTCTCCCAGTCGATGTCAGAGACTGGTGGACAGTTATAAGAAACGCCTACTTGAGGTTGTTTCTGCCAAAGGGGGCAATACTACCTATTAGAGCCAAGGGTGTACTTACTTCTTCCACAGAAGGAAATGGCATCTCTGTTAATTTATTGTTGAATAAATTATTGCAAAGTCAATTTTACATTGTTTTTTGTTCAATTAGATCACCTTTATCTATAGATACTGTTTAAATGAAGATCAAATATTGATATGTCCATATATGTTAAAAAGATTTTAAAAACATTTCATGGGGTGTACTTACTTTTTCCACATGCGAACTTTGCATTTATGTTTATTTAAATTATACAATGGACTACAAAATGTAAATGTTTCATGATATTTGTTATATTATATCACCTTTATCTATCAATATTGTTGAAATGAAGATCAAATAGCTGTATGTTGAAATATGTTGAAAAAGTCAAAACTTTACATGGGGTGTACTTACTTTTTTACGTGACTGTATATATATATATTGTTGCGGTCGTTCAAATTATCCCACTCCTTAACAACAATTTGTTGCGGGGGACGGGTTCAAAATCCCCCTCGACACAACAACAATTTGTTGCCTGATTACCCTTGGTTAATACCGGAGAATCACGAATACCTTCAAGGTGCACGGATCAAGGTGCACGCGCGTGCCGAAGAACCGCGCGATCGAACCCTCACTTTCCCACACCTTATGGGTGCCGAGCGGATTTGCACGGTGTGGAAAGCGGCGTTACCCCACGAGATTTATGGACCATAGTCTCGCCAAATTCGGTCCTGGATGATTCTAGGCCAATGGAGAAAAGACGTACCGAACAGGTTGGAAAGTAAGAACAAAATGTACAGCCTTTTACTTAGAAGGCACAGAGAAACCAAGTCGAAGATTCACCTTAACAATTCTTACCTATCATAATAAACCCCACTGGCGCCTTCACACTCTGACACACACACTCAGGGAATAACACTCTGGTGAAGGGCGTACCGATGTACGTGCTGGGATTCCTCGCAATTGGCCGTGGGGTCTGGTGTGCGCGGCTCGCAGTTCGATGAGGTCAGGTCCGCAGGACGAACCGCCACCTCGAAGTTGGCCCGGACAAACTTAGCACAGGTAGATGAACTTCAGCGCAGGTGAGTCGTGTGGAAATGCCAACGCTTGCAGGTCAGCCGGATGGCACAAAAGATCGGCAAAGAGCGATGGGTGTCGGGCGTCGAACAAAGGCCAAAACACGTGTCGTCTGGTGGAGCCAAAACAAAAGAGTCCAGAGCAGGGTGTCGTCCATGTGACGAAATCCACAACAAGAGTTCAGAACAGGAGGTCGTAGCGCAGCAAAATCCCAAGGCCAAGAGCACTATCCTCGTGTGCACGGCGTAATAACAAGAGAGGTCTCCTTGTGGGCGCAATGGAAAAGCAAGAGAATCATAATGTGCTGCGCGTGGGGTATTATCAGACCTGCCCACGCCCTTCAAAATGTTCCAGAGCCTCCCATTGGCTGAGGCTTGTCGCATCATGGCGAAGGGTTCCCGGCTCGCCATTGGTCACGTGGGCCGTGCTTTTGGCCACGCCTTTCTGCTCATTAAAAAATGACTTCCCTTAACTACACAAAGGTTTGACATCCTGCCTAACTCAACGCATATTTGGTCTTTTTTACTACACAATGGGAAAGGGCTAATCTTTACATTCAATAAGACATAACTGACTAATGCAGGCTACATGTTGTCGTGCAATGAACTATAGGGGGTTTGCCTTTATGGCACAACTGCAACAATATGTATATATATATATATATATATATATATATATATATATAGGAACATGCACTGGATCAGCACGTCGCTTCGTCCTTGGACGACTCCTCAGCACCATTCCGACACACACCATTGTGTGTACTACAGAATGAGTACAAATCCTGCCACCAACCTCCTTGAGAGAGGACCCAGTACCATGGTACTCATTTCGCCGACCTCAGAAAGATGACAGGCTGAGTCAACCCCACCTGGTATTAATTCAACAGCTGAACGGGATTCGAACTCAGGACCTTGGGATCCCAAGCCCACAACCCTAACCATTAGGCCAACACCATAAGAAAATTCTCGGATCTAGAGATCTAGATCAGGATGCAGATCTTCACCAAAATCGAATCATTTCGTTGGTGTCACATACCCAGCTTCTCCACCAAATTTCGTCAAAATCCATCCACAACTTTTTGAGATATCCTGTTGGCAAATGAACAAACAAACAGACAGACAGACAGGGGTAAAAACATACCCTCCATTCAACTTGGGTGGCGGAGGCAAATATGAATGCAAACATCATAAAGCCGAGCAGAAAATGAAAAAATTGAAAATCAACTGTCGAACTGGCACAGAGGGGAATTGTGTGCAACAGAACAAGATGGAGTCGAGTCAAAAAGAGACTGCTCACATCCTGCACAAGTAGAGCAAACCCCGGGCATGCTCCTCAATGGTGACCTTTGTGAGACGCGAATGGGAGTCATTAACCCCACAAACCGGTGTGAGTACCAACATCCGTGTGCCGTTCAAAGCGAGACGTGTGTTTTTCTATATTCCTAGAGGAGGGACTTTGCCCCTTTTCATCTCTTCCACTTAAAGGAAATCCAAGATGGTGGAGGGATCATCATAATCTGATGTTCCAAGGACGTTGCTTGTAAAAAAGGCTGGGTTCAATCACCCAAAACCTGACTGCTGGGGTAAAATCCAAGATCATTGTGGACCATCCGCGAGCTAGAAGTGTACTTCTTGAATTAACGACTCGGATGAATGAATGCATCTGGAAATATCCCCTCGCCATTCAACAAACAAATCCTTCGATGAATCCCCCATCACTTTCTGCTTTCCTTCCTGCTGAGTTCTCGATTACACACTGAGCAAGCTGGACAGACAGGAAACTCATTACTAAAGGCATGCCCGCTTTGTGCTCTCTTTCTTTCTTTCTTTCTCTTTCTTTCTCTCTCTCTCTATGTCTGTCTGTCTCTCTCTCTCATTATCTCTCTCTCTCATTCTTTCTCACTATCTCTTTCTTTCTCTCTCTCTCTCTCTCTCTCTCTCTCTCTCTCTCTCTCTCTCTCTCTCTCTCGCGCCCCCTGCTGGCCGTTTGTGGTGGGTGTGGCGTCATGGCGGCTGTGAGCAACTGCTCTGTGGTGTAGTGAGTTCTTTGTGAGTTTTTCTCCTCTCCTGCCCTCCCCTGCCCCCCCCCTCCCTCTCCTTTTCCATCCGTTGTGCTTCGGCATCGTGTTTCCATCCGTTCTGTACCCTTGTCTTCAAGAGAGAGAGGATTGAGAGCGAGCCCATTTTGGGTGCGGCCTACTGGCTTTGACGACGCTTTGTAAGCCTTTTTTGCGCTTATAATGCACGTTTATTATTTACTTTAGTTTGATTATTTAGGTTTGACACCTTCTTGTCCGGTTCGGACAAGGGGGGGGGGGGGGGGATTTCGCCGGTATGGCGAATACACGCTCTCGTTGCGAGGCGTTCGAGAAATTGACACGTAAGCATGCATTCGCATGTGTTCCGCCCGAAGGAGCTCCTACTGAGGACATTATCCTTGCCGTGGGATCCATCATAGGAGACGGTAATGTTCGTGCGGCGTCACGAATGAACCAAAAATTTGTTGTCTTCGTGTCAGAAGAAAAACTCGTCCATGACGTCGTTAGTACCGGTCTAACCATAAAAGGGGGCCATTACATTACGGTATCCCCTATGGATACGCCGGCGACCAAGATAACAATATCCAACGTCCCACCATTTGTGCCAGGCGAGAAACTCCTATCTGTTCTGTCTCGTTATGGAAAAATTGTTTCCCGAATCTCAATGATCCCGCTCGGGTGTCGCAGTGATCGTGTTAAACACGTGATGAGCTTTAGGAGGCAGGTGTACATGATCCTCCCGGATCGCGGAGCCGATACAGGTTTAAATATATCCTTTAAAGTATCGTTGGATGATCGAGAATACCACATGTATGCTTCCTCAGCCTCCTTAACTTGCTTTAATTGTGGAGAATTCGGACACGTTAAAAGATTCTGTCCTAGGGCCGCTTGTCCGAAGTGTGGTGAACCGGGACATAACGAAAGGGCTTGCAAAAAGGCCAATCCCTCCACCGCGCCTTGTGACACCCCGACCATGCTCGCTGACACCCGGACCGTATCTCCTGTTACCCCTACCGTACCTTCCGTCACCCGGACCGTATCTCCTGTCACCCCTACCGTACCTTCCGTCACCCGGACCGTACCCTCTGACACCCCGACCGCACCTTCGGACGCCCGGACCGTACCTTCTGACACCCTGACCGTACCTTCTGACACCCCGACCGTACCTTCCGTCACCCGGACCGTACCCTCTGACACCCCGACCGCACCTTCGGACGCCCGGACCGTACCTTCTGACACCCTGACCGTACCTTCTGACACCCCGACCGTACCTTCTGACACCCCGACCGTACCTTCTGACACCCCGACCGTACCTTCTGACACCCCGACTGAGTCGTCTGTCACACCGGTGCTTTTCGATTCCAATGTGACGACACCCACCGATGCGACTGACACAACTAGCATTGCCCCCTTTCCCGAACCCATGAACGAAGAATCCACAGTGTTTTCTAAAAAGCGAAGAGCACCAGCGCCAAGCAGTTTCGCTGGTGCTGCAAAGAAGGCGGTCATGGGCGGCACCATTTCCGGCGCACACGTGTCCGAGTGCCCCTCTGACATTCCCTCACTAACTGAGAACATGGATACCGTTGCCAATGACACCAGTGAGTCTCATTATGTAAATGAGCCAAAAAATAAAATTTGTACCTCTCACCTGGAAGTTTCCGAGTGCGAAACCTCCAGTGAAAGTATTACCATTTCCGAGCTGGGAAATGGTTTTCTGCCTGCCCCCCCTTTAAATACCGAGCAGACTAAGGATTCAATAAACGCTCCCACTGTACAAACGGGGCCAGCAAATCTGAGTTTGCCGGGATCTCAAACCCAAGCTCCGACCCCAGAAACAAATATCCACCAAAGTGTTAACGAGTGCCCTCGGGAACACCTTGAGAAACTTGTGAAGGTGCCCCCAGACAAGACCGCGGGGGCAGCGGGTAATACCCCAGATCCCGACGACATGTTATCTGACGTGTCTGAGTCCGAAGATGACATTGAGGCAACCGCGCTGTCACAAACAATGACAGGTCACTCGCAGGTATCCCCTCAACTCGTTCTTACCTTCCTTAACGAAACGTATCGTCACCGCAACATTGTCATTAAAGACAATTTCCCTGACTTGGCTGCATTCATGTGCACCGCAAAGTCAATAATCAAAGCGCGTGAGGATTTTGACCTGACGAAATCTCAACTCCACAGGTTAAGAAAGTTTGTTACCCGAGCAGGTGCAGAGTGTTCCCAAGCACAGGGCGATTTCATTACCACGGAATGAAAAACATTTCCTTTGCGACCTTAAACATGAATGGTGGGGGTGCAAGCCACCTCCGTCAGGCCCAAGTCAAAAACTTGTTTGACCGTAAAAAGGCAAATGTTCTTTTACTACAAGAGACCCACATCACACCTAACGTGGAACATGACTGGTGCCAAACTTTCAAAGGGCAATGCTATTTTAGCAATCTGTCAGCCTCATCTGCTGGGGTTGGGTTTTTTCTAAAGCCAGGCCTAGCTTTCGAGTCTTGTCATTTTCAGGAAGTCATAAAAGGCCGGCTTATTTCCCTCCAGCTTGCACATCAAAACTTCCGCTGTACCATTTTCAATGTGTACGCACCTAGTGAGAGCAGGGACCGAAAGGCCTTCTTCACTTCCATGGTAAACCACCTGAAATCAGTTGATCTCGATCAATGTGTGTGCATTGGTGGTGACTTTAATTGCACCTTTGACCCTCCGAAAGACAGAAACTCGGCAGAACCCCACCCCGAGTCCCATGCGGACCTATCCCGTTTCTTTAAGACGGCCGGTCTACTGGATGTTTGGCGATTGCACCACCCCAACACAGTCCAGTTTACCTGGTGTCGATGTGCCAATGGCCGGGTGTCTTCGGCAAGACTCGACCGCTGGTACATAAATGTACCCTTTAAGAACGTCGCGGCCTCGTCAGGTTGTTTTCCGTCATTGTTTTCAGACCACCATATGGTAACCTTAGATCTTTCTTTTCCTCGACCCACATGCAGAAATAGTTACTGGAAGTTTAACGTTAAACTTTTAGAGGACAGTTTATTTACAGACTCCTTTCGTGATTTCTGGGCTGAAATGAGTACTAAAAAATTCTTCTTTCTCCTCAATTAGCCTCTGGTGGGATAACCTAAAGGCCCAAATTCGAGTATTTTGTCAACAATTTAATTCGCACTGTACCAATGTAAAACATATCACGATGGCTTGCTTGGAAGCAGACATCTTAAGGTTAGAGAGCAAGTTGGCCAATGAGAGCAACCCAGTGAACTATCGGTTGCTACTCGAGAAGAAGGCCCAATTAAGGGATTTGATCCATGAAAAAGCAGCGGGCACACTAGTTCGGCTAAGAATACAAAATATAAAGGTTTCAGATACCCCAACTAAGGCTTTCTTTCACCTAGAAACTATAGAGAAACCAGCACGACTCATATCTTCGGTTTTGGACCCAGGGGGGAACATCCTAACAAATCCGAGTGATATAAGATTAAATATAATTGATTTCTTTTCTGAACTTTTCAAGGCCAAAACAGTTTCTCACGAAATGATGAATGTTTTGACCTCTCACCTTCCTTCCGTGGCTGAGGCCCAACGTCTGGAACTGGATGCTCCAATTACCCTTCCAGAGCTATCCGGTGCACTCGCTGAGATGGAGTCGGGAAAAGCCCCTGGCATCGATGGCCTACCGGCCGAATTTCTTTCGGCATTCTGGACATTTTGGGCCCAGAGCTGCTCAATGTTCTGGATGCATCTCTTTTATCCGGAGAATTACCGCTCAGTTTTAGAAGAGCAGTACTCTGCCTGCTACCCAAGACTGGCGATCTCCGACACCTGTCAAACTGGCGTCCGATCTCGTTGTTGTGCACGGATTACAAACTGTTTTCCAAGGTCCTTGCGAACCGGTTGAAGACAGTTATCGGGGACCTGGTGTCACCTGATCAAAGTTGCGGCATCCCTGGCAGATCCATCTATGACAACATATTCCTAGTCAGAGATTTGTTAACTGGTAAATGTGTTAAAGAGGATTTTGGATTGGTGTTTCTTGACCTGGCAAAAGCCTTTGATAGCATTGATCATGAGTTTTTGTGTCATGTGTTACAAGCTTGCGGGCTTGGCACAAATTTTAGAGCCTACATAGCTTTGTTATATGCAAACATCTCCAGCCTGATCAAAGTTAACAACGAATTTTGCCCACCCATAAAGGTTCAGAGAGGGGTAAGGCAAGGTTGTCCACTTTCAGGTCTATTATTTGCCCTCGCCTTGGAGCCCCTCTTAATCGCCCTCAGAAAGGATATCCCTGGACTTGCCCTTTCTCCAGGACACCCACCTTTGACCCTGTCAGCTTATGCCGACGACCTGTGTGTCATTATAAAAAGAAAATGCGACAGTGACGCCATGGCAAAGTGTTTGTCGGACTTCAACCTTGCCTCATCATTAAGGTGTAATTGGGGGAAAAGCAAGGCTCTGTGGATCCCCTTTCCAAAAAACGACTTATCTATGCCACCGTTATTACCACCACCTCCCCTTCCTGCAGAACTAGTGTGGGCAAACGATGGCATCAAGTATTTGGGCGTCTTCCTCGGACCTCCTCAGTATGCCCAGAACAATTGGGACAGGATCATTGACCAGGTAGACGGGCGTTTGAGCCGATGGAAAAGAGCTCTACCCCACCTGTCCTATAAGGGTCGCGTGCTAGTTGTCAACAACCTCGTCACTACCCTTTTGTGGCACCGGTTCATCTGCCTGCAACCACCGGAGGTTTTGCTCCAAGCTATCCAGAGGAAACTGGTGGATTTTTTTTGGGGAGGCTACCACTGGCTTCGACCCAGCGCCATATGTTGTCCCTTGGCCGAGGGTGGTCATGGCCTAGTCGATGTGAAATGCCGCCTGTTGGCCTTCCGGCTCCGCTCCATCCAACGCTTGCTGTATGCAGAACACCTACCAGGAAAGCCCTTAGCCTGCTCCATTCTTCAACGAGCTGGGAGGCTCGGATACGGACAGGAACTTTTCCTGACCAACCTTCAACACACCGATACATCTCTGCTCCCAGTTTTTTATCAGAGCCTCTTGAATGCCTGGCAGGGCGTTTCGATAAGTCGCCAAACAGACTCGTATGGCACTAACATGTATGCACATGAGCCTTTATTTTTCAACCCACTTTTCCCCGATATCCCGAGGAGTCGCGACTTCTGCCAGCATTTTATAGCGGCCAACATCCTGAAAGTGTGTCATCTCCGACACGACTCTGGACAGGGATGGAAGCCTGCGAACGAGCTGGCGGACCTAACAGGTGTTCGGTCCAGGAGGCAAATCGAGAATATACTAAGAGCGGTGATCCGAAAGGGCCACCAGCTAGGCCTACATTGGACGCAGGACATAGAGGTCGAGCCCACAGTCCCAAAATTAGGGGTCACTTTTACCCCAAACGAGCTGCCCCCCATGAGCGCAGGGTCACCCCCCTTCCATGGCATGAGCAGCAAGAGTATCTATAGGTCTTGTGTGAAACTTCTTCTTGGGGACCCACCTCTAGCTGGGGTTACCCGGTGGAAAGGACTCTTGCCTCCCGGTCCCCCCTCTGAGCCTTTATGGGATACAATGTATGCTGGACTTATTTCTAAAAGAACAGGTGACCTTCAGTGGCGTTTGGCCCACTGGATTGTTCCTTCCAATGCTGTCATCCGTTTTTTTTCCCCCATTTCCGGCTGTTGCCCCTTTTGTCCGGCGAGGGAAGATTTGCTTCATGCTTTCATTAATTGTGAAAGACTTTCTCCTTTGTTTCATTGGTTAAATTTTATTTCCCATAGATTGCAGGTTACCTTTTCCTTGAAAGCTTACATCTTTGGCTTTCCTCCCAAAAAGGGAACCACATCCATTGTATTCGGGTTCCTAACCGCTACTGCTAAACTGGCCGTATACCTGTCGCGGAAGGCGAAGCTGGGCGGCAGACCCATGCAGGAATGCAGTATCATGGTGTTCTTTAGTTCATTGGTGTCAGCAAGGCTCAAGCTTGAATTTGGCTGTGTCCAAACGGCAAACGACCTTGCTAATTTTGTTGCGACTTGGTGTGTTGGAGGGATTTGTGAGGTCCAGGAAAACAAATTGTTAATCTCCGTATAATACAGTGCGGGTGTTTCTTATCGTGTGCTGTTTTTTTCTGGCATTTGCACCTTTCTGTTGCTGGGTTTGCAGTGCACCGTTTGTTTTTTTCCTTTCGGGATTGCTATGATTTTACTGATTGCCCTGATTGATTGCTTTTGGTGGTATTCTTGTTTTATACTTTTATAATAAAAAGAGCTTAAAAGTCTCTCTCTCTCTCTCTCTCTCTCTCTCTCTCTCTCTCTCTCTCTCTCTCTCTCTCTCTTTCTCTTTCTCTTTCTCTCTCTTTCTCTCTCTTTCTCTCTCTTTCTCTCTCTTTCTCTCTCTTTCTCTCTCTTTCTCTCTCTTTCTCTCTCTTTCTCTCTCTTTCTCTCTCTTTCTCTCTCTTTCTCTCTCTTTCTCTCTCTTTCTCTCTCTTTCTCTCTCTTTCTCTCTCTTTCTCTCTCTTTCTCTCTCTTTCTCTCTCTTTCTCTCTCTCTCTCTCTCTGGTTGTACTGTCATGGCGTCTGCTTGTGGAGGCCTGTGAGTGCTCTGTGTTGTTGCTCCATTCCCCCCCCTCCCGTTTTCCCCCCTCTGTGTCCTTGTACCTGTTCGTGGAGTCTTCCTGGTGATTCCCATATACGTTGAGACGGGAGAGAGAGCCGGAGAGCACAGGGTGATCGCTGGTAAGGGTTCGCCGTTTTTGGGCGTCGCCCGATCGGTGTTTGCTCCTTCATCTTAAACCTCTATTTCCTTTTTTTCCTTTCGTTTATCCTTCCTTCAGTTTGTTTTGTTGCCTCCCTTTTCCGAAGTTAGGGAAATCGGAGAGGTCTGATTGCTTCCCATTCCCGGAGTTCGGGTAGGGAAGATTGTATTATATATTCACCCTCCCCGAGTTGGGGAGGGGTTGTAAGTGCAGCTGTTCCAGCATGGCAGCTGCACTATCTCGATTTACGGCCTTTCAGAGCCTGACCCGTAAGCACGGGTTCTTTTGTGTACCTCCGGAACGTGAGGTTAGTGTCGAGGACGTTGTCCTCGCAACCGGTCGTGTTGTCGGGATCGACAAGGTTGTTGCCGCTTCACGGATGAACAAGCGGATCGTTATTTTTTTGTCCGACGTGGATTGTGTCCCACAAATTGTCGAACAGGGTTTGACAATCGATCCAGATTTATTTGTAATGATTTCCCCACTAGATAGCCCAGCGATAAAAGTCGTGATATCAAATTGCCCCCCATTTGTAACCGACGATGTACTAATTAAAGAGTTGTCCCGATACGGTACCATCGTGTCTCGTATCTCCATGATTCCCTTTGGGTCACGAAACAACGATTTAAGGCACGTGGTTTCATTCCGGCGGCAAGTGTTTATGATTTAAAAAAATTCCCAGAAGGATTTAAACCTTATAATAAAATTAAAACATCAACAGAACGAATATACAGTGTACGTGTCCACCAACGTTCTAAAATGTTTTGGCTGCGGACAATTTGGGCATGTTAAGCATGACTGCCCCCGAAAAGAGAATTCTCCACAAGTGCAACCTCCCCTCCGAACCGGGAATAAGCAACCCCCCCACCTTCCCACCACCGGTCCAAACCCTTCCACCACTGACCCAAGCCTTCCCACCACCGAACCAAGCCCTCCCGCCGCCGAACCAAGCCCTCCCACCACCGACCCGAACCTTCCCACCATCGACCCAAGCCTTACCACCACTGATCCCAATCTGTCCACCACCGACCCAAGCCCTCTTACCACCAATCCAAACCCCCCCGCCGTACCCCCTTCCCCTCCCCTTGAAACAGGGGCCCCTCCCTCTACTGAAGGATCTAATTGCAGCCATCTCCTGTTAACTATAGATCTCACCCCCCAGGCGACATCGTCCAATCACAGCTTGTTGCCTGCTATAACTGATCCTACCTCTCCCGCCGTGGTAGCCGATGGGAATCCCCTCCCGATGATCACGTCCTCCCTCCCCCCCCTCCCCCCAAACCCTTGCAATCTCTTCCCACTAACCAGGACGAGTTTCAATTAGTCTGCCCAAAAGGAAAAAGACATCTGCAAACAACAGATGAAAACGGTCATCTCTTTAAAAAACCTACAACTGAAAACCGACAGCCCCCCCTCTCTGGCCTAGATTTGTCCCTCGTCACAGAAAATCGTTTCTCGGTATTGGAGGACATAGATGTGGATGAATCCTCGCCCTTGTCTACTGACCTAGAAACTGATATGGTTGAACCGCAAAAATTAGTACCCCCCCCCCTGCTCCCCTGAAGATGCCCTCCCCGTCCCCCCCCCCCCCCTCTATGGACTATGCCCCATCCGATAACGTGGAGGGATGTGATGACGGTGAGGAGATAAATGATGAAAACCAGTGTGACACACCATCTGAGCCATCTGATATAGATGACTCTGTTAGTGAATGTGGTAGCCTCAAGGAAGAAGAAATCCCTCCAATCCCTCCCTCCGAGATAAAAAGGTTTCTTAAGGACACATTCCGAAAAAGGAATGTTGTAATAGAAACCTTTTTTCCGGAGCTACCTGATTTTATACATTCCGCTAGACTGATGGTAAAACGGCCCCACGTTTTTAATTTCAATTCCTCCCAACGTCACCGTTTAAAGAAGTGGTCGCAAAAAGCTAAGAATGAACTGCTATCAAAAAATTGAGTGGTGGTCACTCCTCCTTATAGCTGTAATGAGTTTTTCCATTTGTAGCTTGAATATTAACGGAGGATGTAGCTCTGTCCGCAAAGTTCAAGTAAGGGATTTTTTATTACAGAAGAAAGTTGACATTGCCCTCTTACAAGAGACCCATGCCAACGACTGCTGTGTCGCAGAGTGGTGTAGGCTCTTCCCCGGCCTGTCCTTTTTTAGTAACGGTGACTCCCGCAAAGGCGGTGTCGCAATAATTCTTAGCCCCTCCTTTTCGCCTTCATCGCTTAAATTCGACGAAATACACAAGGGATCCCTAGCATCCCTAGAATTCCACTACTGTGGAAAATTCTATACTATTTTTAATATCTATGCCCCAAGTACGCCTGTAGCTCGGCGAGGTTTTTTTAATGACCTTGGGACACACCTAACGTCCCTCGACAGCCAAAACGCCCTAAAAAACCGAGACAATCATGTTTGTATTGGTGGAGATTTTAACTGCACCCTTCAACCCCAACTAGACAGGAACAGTGCAGAGCCCCATCCTGCCTCCACAATCCCTCTCACCAAATTTTTAAAACAAATGAATTTGACAGATATATGGCGGGTACAGCACCCATCAATCAGGCAATACACATGGTGTCGATGCATTCAGGGTAATATTGTACTTGCTCGCTTGGACAAGTTTTATATTAATCCTCCACTTGAACGCCTCGTTCTGTCATCCAAAATTTGCCCATCAGGATTCTCGGACCACAGCGCAACATTTCTCAAAATTTCTGCCCCCTGCCCGAAACACAAGAGTGCTTTTTGGAAATTTAATAACAACTTACTTGATGATAGTACCTTTAAGGACATTTTTCCGGAAATTTGGAATATTCTGGTTGCCTCCCAAGGGAATTTCTCAAACCTCAGACAATGGTGGGATAATGCCAAAACGCACATCAGACTGTTCTGCCAACAATATCGTGCGTATGGTGTTCAAGAGGAAAGAAAAACCACAACCTTACTTGAAGATGAAATCCTGGAATTACAGGAACAGCTTCAGGGAACCGCAAGTGTGAGCTACCAGGGAATGAGGCAACAAATCCATGGAAAAACGGCCTTACTGAATTCCATATCCGAAAGGCGAGCACAAAATGCTTTATTGCGCCTGAAGATGAGGTACATACACGACCTTGATGCTCCAACCAAATTCTTCTTCAGCCTTAAAAGGGGGGCCTCTTCGTCAATGATTACACGCTTGCTCCATGATGGGGAACTCCTTTATGAAGATGGCAGAATCAGGGAATGTGCCCGGAAACATTTTAAACAACGGTTTATGCGGCATGACATTAACCAGGATGCAATATCGGAACTTGTTTCTAACCTTCCAACATTGGCGGAGGATCAGAAGCAGCAGTTGGAGGATCCTCTTAGGTTACCTGAGCTCACCGCTGCCTTGAAGGCCTTAGAACCTGATAAAGCCCCTGGACTGGATGGGCTGACAAGTGAATTTTTCCAGTTTTTTTGGGACACCATTGGACCTCACCTACTGCGGGTATTGAATGAATGTTTAGAGGATGGACAACTGCCATGGAGTTGCCGGAGAGCAGTCACCACCTTAATTCCTAAGAAAGCGGACACTCAACTTATAGAGAACTGGCGTCCTATTTCTGTTTTATGTACGGATTATAAAATTTTAGCCAAAGCCTTGTCTAATCGAATGAAACCTTTTATGAATGTACTAATAGGAGAACATCAATCCTTTTGTATTCCTGGACGTACTATTTTTAATAATATCTTTCTTATCCGTGATACCATTCGGTTTTGTAACAATTTTAATATGAATGTTGGTCTGTTTTTTATTGACCAAGGAAAAGCCTTTGACTGTATTGACCACATGTACCTTTTTAGAGTTTTAGAGAATTTTGGGTTTGGACCTATTTTTATCTCGTACGTTAAACTTTTGTATTGTAATATATCCAGTGTTCTTAAAATTAATCAAGTATTGTGTAGCCCCATTGCTGTACAACGGGGAGTACGGCAAGGTTGCCCGCTATCTGGACTTTTATACTCTCTTGCCATCGAACCTCTTCTGCTCCAATTACGTACGCACATTTCTGGCTTCACTGGATCAATTCTTACCACACCGCTAAAAGTCTCTGCCTATGCAGATGATGTCTGTATTTATATAAAAAATAGTGCTGACGTCACTGCGGTGGCTCAAGCACAAAAAACATATTGTCAGGCTTGTTCAGGCCAGGTAAACTGGAAGAAGAGTGAAGCCCTTTGGATAGGACCTGGAGATTGCCTGCCAATTGTCCTACCAGGAGGAGTGAACTGGCAGAAAAGTGGCATTAAATACCTCGGTATTTTCCTCGGAGACAACACCTTTGAGCAACAGAACTGGGTGGGATTACCAGACAAGGTAATGGCAAAACTGGCCCGCTGGAAAGGACTTCTTTTTCAACTTTCGTACCGCGGAAGAACTCTCGTCATTAACAATCTTGTCGCCTCTATGCTATGGCATAAGATGATATGCCTACAACCGCCCGGGAGCCTTCTTATTACACTGCAAAAGAGCATTGTCGACTTTTTCTGGAGCGGGAAACACTGGATCCAACCCCCCGTGGCATACTTACCACTCACTGAAGGTGGCCAAGGTCTTATTGATATCCGCAGCCGGATTATGGTCTTCCGGCTTCATATCGTGCGCCAACTTGTATATGGAGATGAAGCCCTACTCTGGAGGCCTCTGGCTAACTGCATATTACAGCTTACATGCAAGCTGGGTTACGACCGAGAACTTTTCTTGATGAACCCTCATCAAATCGATTCATCCTTGCTGCCCACCTTTTACCAAGGGGTGATGAACGCCTGGCAAGCCCTGTCCTTTTCCCGTGAAATGGCAACATACAACATGGAAATGTTGATGAATGAGCCCCTATGCTACAACCCCTTCCTGGAAAACAGCTTGAATAATAGGGGACTCGTTCAACGCTTTGTTGATGCCAAGCTGCTGCGAGTGAAAGACCTCATGACAGAGTCTGGGAGCTACCGGCTGAGTGCTGCCGCTGTGGCACAAAAAACCGGAATAAAATCTGTCAGGATCATCTCTCGGTTCCTTCAAGGGATATCCACAACGTATCGTAATACCTGCGAGGAACTTGGCCCTTCCCCCGAGGAAACAGCGGGTGACTTCCCCAAACTCCTAGTCTTCAGCCCGCCACTTAATCTGTCCCCTGGCCTGAACAGCCCTGATGATACTGCATTATCCCTTCCCGCCTTTCCAAAGAAAACTTTGTACAACGCGTACGTTAAAATTTTATACGCAAAAACATTTTCTGGGCACCCGAGGCTTCGATGGCGGGATGTTTTACCCCCAATACCCCCCAATTGCCCCAATTGGCGAAGTTTTTATCTTTTGCCCACTCCAAAGTATGTTGGAGATATTCAATGGAAACTTGTACACTGGATTTTACCTTATAATGTTTTACTGAACCGGTTTTCTACTGCTAACTCTAATCTATGCCCTTTCTGTGCATCCATTGAAACCCTACCGCATATATACCTTGAGTGTGAACGATTGCAACCTCTTTTTACATTCCTTCAGGAACGCTTTGTGAAGCTTGGTTCCCTCTTCAATCACAATGTTTTTATTTATGGTGTTTTAGGACCGTCTTCCCTTAGAAATGTGGTTTTAATGAATTTTTTAATTGGCCAGGCCAAGTTTGCAATTTATAAATCCAGAAAGAAAAAAATGGGAAACGCTTCTGACTCGTCATATGATGTACTGCTCACCTTTAAGGCTCTTGTAAATGCAAGACTAAAGCTAGAGTACCGGTTTTTTAAAATGAACAAGAATTTAACATGTTTTAAAGAAAAGTGGGTTTTTAATGATGTCATATGCACACTTGATGATGATGATTTGATAATAATTTTTCCTTGAGACCATTTTTATTGTGCTTTGTTTCTTTATGACTGAACATTACTGATTTTTTGTACTCTTGTAATAAAAGGAAGAAACAGTCAGTCTCTGTCTGTCTGTCTGTCTCTCTCTCTCTCTCTCTCTCTCTCTCTCATTATCTCTCTCTCTCATTCTTTCTCACTATCTCTTTCTCTCTCTCGCTCTCTTTCTCGCTCTCTTTCTCGTTCTCTTTCTCGCTCTCTTTCTCGCTCTCTTTCTCGCTCTCTTTCTCGCTCTCTTTCTCGCTCTCTCTCTCTCTCTCTCTCTCTCTCTCTCTCTCTCTCTCTTTCTCACTATCTCTTTCTCTCTCTCGCTCTCTTTCTCGCTCTCTTTCTCGCTCTCTTTCTCGTTCTCTTTCTCGCTCTCTTTCTCGCTCTCCTTCTCGCTCTCTTTCTCGCTCTCTTTCTCGCTCTCTCTCTCTCTCGCGCGCCATCTGCTGGCTGTCAGTGCGTTGGGTGCGGTGTCATGGCGTCTGCTCGCTTCGTGTCGTGAGTGCTCTGTGTTGGCTGTTTCCTATTTCCCTTATTCACTCCATTGTGTCCCTGTTTCTGATTGTAAAGTTTTCCCCTTGTTTCCTGTGTGTGTTGAGACTTGAGAGAGAGCGGGAGAGCGCACGGTAAGTGTTTTCGCAGGTTGTTGTTGAAACCTTCGGTTTCTGGGCCTGCGTTTCATTTGCCTTGTTTTTCTGGTCGAACTGCCCGTTGGTGGTTTCGATTCCTCATTTATATATTGCTTTTCCTTATCTTTTTCCTTTACCTTCACTTGCTGGTTGCTTGTGATAGGTTTCTTTTTGTTTAAATTTAAACTTCCCTTATATATTTTTTTCAGCTATGGCAAACGGACGTTTGTCCAATAGTGTGTACGAGTCGCTCACTCGTAAGGAGGGAGTGATAATTACTCCACCTGATGGAGTTAGTGTTGAGAATGTGGTGATTGGTTTAGGAGACCTTGTTGGAATCGAGAATGTTCTTGCAGCTTCAAAAATGAATCATCGCATCGTGGTTTTCCTGTCGGACGTGCGACACGTGGCCCAGGCGGTTGAAATCGGTTTAACCGTCCCGCCGGATATTTTTGTTAACGTTAATCCTTTGGACACAATGGCCGTTTGGTTAACTCTGTCCAATATTGTACACCGCTCCTTTCCTATGCCATCTCCAGGCATTGCAAATCGTCATTGCCGGGCACCAAAGGGGGCTCGGCAGTGACGCACGCTGAAAGAGAGTACTCAGTTTTCACTCTGGTTGTTTGTTGTACACCGCTCCTTTCCTATGCCACCTCCAGGCATTGCAAATCGTCATTGCCGGGCACCGAAGGGGGCTTGGCAGTGACGCACGCTGAAAGAGAGTACTCAGTTTTCACTCTGGTTTCTTGTTGTACACCGCTCCTTTCCTATGCCATCTCCAGGCATTGCAAATCGTCATTGCCGGGCACCAAAGGGGGCTCGGCAGTGACGCACGCTGAAAGAGAGTACTCAGTTTTCACTCTGGTTTCTTGTTTTCTTGTTTGTTGTACACCGCTCCTTTCCTATGCCATCTCCAGGCATTGCAAATCGTCATTGCCGGGCACCAAAGGGGGCTCGGCAGTGACGCACGCTGAAAGAGAGTACTCAGTTTTCACTCTGGTTTCTTGTTTGTTTGTTTGTTTTCTTGGTTGTCCGGGCGATATCTCAGCCATCCTTCAAGCTAAGAAGCTGAAATTTCGGCACAATAGTGAGCAAGTCCTTTGTCAAAAACGGTATTTTTTGTTTTTTGATTAATCAATTAATTGAGGAGTTATTTAATTATTAGCGTTTAATGAAGTACTTATTTAATTATTTAAATTTCATTTCTCTTCTGACCATTAACTCAGGCACCTTTTGAGTTAGGAAGCTGATATTTGGACATGCCAATGACCAGGTGATTTGGCTGCAAATGCTATTTTTGATTTATTAATTAATCAATTAATCGATTAATTATTTAATTATTCGATTAATGACCAAAAAATCTTTTTTTTTATAGTTACAGATTCTGATGAAATAGTGGTAGTTTATGTGTTCTCTGACCAAATTGATTAATAATTTAATTTTTTTATGATTATTATTTATTTATTTTCATTATTAATCATTTATTTATTTTCTTTCTCATTTGGCCAATATCTCAGGCACCGTTTGAGCTGGGAAGCTAATATTTGGACATGAGTGACCAAGTGATGTGGCTATCAAGGATATTTTTGATTTATTGATTCATCATTTAATTGCTTAATTATTTATTGATTAATTGATTAATTATTTATTGATTAATCAATTAATTATTTAATTTTTATTAATGACATTTAATAAAATTTCTAAAAGATAGGTCTTCGGATGAAGCACTTCTGGTTTAGTTATGCTATTAGCCAATTGATTAAGAAAATATTTTGTGATAATCTTTTATTGATTTTAATTATACAATTAATCAATCAATTAGCGAACACCTCTTCCTCCCAATGCAGCCTCTATGAGGTGCACTGCGGTATTGCCGGGCGCCAGAGGCGCCCCGGCAATGCTGCGCTGTAGGATATTTCATTATTTGGCATGGGGGCGGTGTACTTTGAATGTATGTGTACTTGTTTGTTTTCTTTCTTGGTTGTCCGGACGATATCTCAGCCATCCTTTGAGCTAGGAAGCTGAAATTTCGGCACAGTAGTGAGCAAGTCCTTTGTCAAATACGGTATTTTTTGTTTTTTGAATAATCAATTAATTGAGGAGTTATTTAATTATTAGCGTTTAATTAAGTACTTATTTAATTAATTAAATTTCATTTATCTTCTGACCATTATTAACTCAGGCACCTTTTGAGTTAGGAAGCTGATATTTGGACATGCCAATGACCAGGTGATTTGGCTGCAAAGGATATTTTTGATTTATTAATTAATCAATTAATCGATTAATTATTTAATTATTCGATTAATGACAAAAAAAAATTTTTTTTTTAAGTTACAGATTCTGATGAAATAGTGGTAGTTTATGTGTTCTCTGACCAAATTGATTAATAATTTAATTTTTTTATGATTATTATTTATTTATTTTCATTATTAATCATTTATTTATTTTCTTTCTCATTTGGCCAATATCTCAGGCACCTTTTGAGCTGGGAAGCTAATATTTGGACATGAGTGACCAAGTGATGTGGCTATCAAGGATATTTTTGATTTATTGATTAATCATTTCATCTATTAAGTATTTATTGATTAATCGATTAATTATTTATTGAGTAATCAATTAATTATTTAATTTTTTATAAATGTCTTATTTAATTAAATTTCTAAAAGATACATCTTCGGATGAAGCACTACTGGTTTAGTTATGCGATTAGCCAATTGATTATGAAAATATTTTGTGATAATCTTTTATTGATTTTAATTATACAATTAATCAATCAATTAGTGTACACCTCTCCCTCCCAATGCAGCCTCAATGAGCTGCACTGCGGTATTGCCGGGCGCCGGAGGCGCCCCGGCAATGCCGCGCTGCAGCATATTTAATTATTTGGCATGGGGCGGTGTACTTTGAATGTATGTGTACTTGTTGTACACCGCTCCTTTCCTATGCCACCTCCAGGCATTGCAAATCGTCATTGCCGGGCACCGAAGGGGGCTTGGCAGTGACGCACGCTGAAAGAGAGTACTCAGTTTTCACTCTGGTTTCTTGTTGTACACCGCTCCTTTCCTATGCCATCTCCAGGCATTGCAAATCGTCATTGCCGGGCACCAAAGGGGGCTCGGCAGTGACGCACGCTGAAAGAGAGTACTCAGTTTTCACTCTGGTTTCTTGTTGTACACCGCTCCTTTCCTATGCCATCTCCAGGCATTGCAAATCGTCATTGCCGGGCACCAAAGGGGGCTCGGCAGTGACGCACACTGAAAGAGAGTACTCAGTTTTCACTCTGGTTTCTTGTTTGTTTTCTTGTTTTCTTTCTTGTTTGTTTGTTTTCTTTCTTGGTTGTCCGGGCGATATCTCAGCCATCCTTTGAGCTAGGAAGCTGAAATTTCAGCACAATAGTGAGCAAGTCCTTTGTCAAAAACGGTATTTTTTTTTTTTTGATTAATCAATAAATTGAGGAGTTATTTAATTATTAGCGATTAATTAAGTACTTATTTAATTAATCAAATTTCCTTTCTCTTCTGACCATTAACTCAGGCACCTTTTGAGTTAGGAAGCTGATATTTGGACATGCCAATGACCAGGTGATTAGACTGCAAAGGATATTTTTGATTTATTAATTAATCAATTAATCGATTAATTATTTAATTATTCGATTAATGCCAAAAAAAATTTTTTTTTTAAAGTTACAGATTCTGATGAAATAGTGGTAGTTTATGTGTTCTCTGACCAAATTGATTAATAATTTAATTTTTTTATGATTATTATTTATTTATTTTCATTATTAATCATTTATTTATTTTCTTTCTCATTTGGCCAATATCTCAGGCACCTTTTGAGCTGGGAAGCTAATATTTGGACATGAGTGACCAAGTGATGTGGCTATCAAGGATATTTTTGATTTATTGATTAATCATTTCATCTATTAATTATTTATTGATTAATCGATTAATTATTTATTGAGTAATCAATTAATTATTTAATTATTTATAAGTGACTTATTTAATTAAATTTCTAAAAGATACATCTTCGGATGAAGCACCAGTGGTTTAGTTATGCGATTAGCCAATTGATTATGAAAATATTTTGTGATAATCTTTTATTGATTTTAATTATACAATTAATCAATCAATTAGTGTACACCTCTCCCTCCCAATGCAGCCTCAATGAGCTGCACTGCGGTATTGCCGGGCGCCAGAGGCGCCCCGGCAATGCCGCGCTGCAGCATATTTAATTATTTGGCATGGGGCGGTGTACTTTGAATGTATGTGTACTTGTTTTCTTGTTTGTTGTACACCGCTCCTTTCCTATGCCATCTCCAGGCATTGCAAATCGTCATTGCCGGGCACCAAAGGGGGCTCGGCAGTGACGCACGCTGAAAGAGAGTACTCAGTTTTCACTCTGGTTTCTTGTTTGTTGTACACCGCTCCTTTCCTATGCCATCTCCAGGCATTGCAAATCGTCATTGACGGGCACCAAAGGGGGCTCGGCAGTGACGCACGCTGAAAGAGAGTACTCAGTTTTCACTCTGGTTTCTTTCTTGTTTGTTTGTTTTCTTGTTTGTTTGTCCGGGCGATATCTCAGCCATCCTTTGAGCTAGGAAGCTGAAATTTCGGCACAGTAGTGAGCAAGTCCTTTGTCAAATACGGTATTTTTTGTTTTTTGAATAATCAATTAATTGAGGAGTTATTTAATTATTAGCGTTTAATTAAGTACTTATTTAATTAATTAAATTTCATTTCTCTTCTGACCATTATTAACTCAGGCACCTTTTGAGTTAGGAAGCTGATATTTGGACATGCCAATGACCAGGTGATTTGGCTGCAAAGGATATTTTTGATTTATTAATTAATCAATTAATCGATTAATTATTTAATTATTCGATTAATGACAAAAAATTTTTTTTTTTAAGTTACAGATTCTGATGAAATAGTGGTAGTTTATGTGTTCTCTCACCAAATTGGTTAATAATTTAATTTTTTTATGATTATTATTTATTTATTTTCATTATTAATCATTTATTTATTTTCTTTCTCATTTGGCCAATATCTCAGGCACCTTTTGAGCTGGGAAGCTAATATTTGGACATGAGTGACCAAGTGATGTGGCTATCAAGGATATTTTTTATTTATTGATTAATCATTTCATCTATTAAGTATTTATTGATTAATCGATTAATTATTTATTGAGTAATCAATTAATTATTTAATTTTTTATAAATGACTTATTTAATTAAATTTCTAAAAGATACATCTTTGGATGAAGCACTACTGGTTTAGTTATGCGATTAGCCAATTGATTATGAAAATATTTTGTGATAATCTTTTATTGATTTTAATTATACAATTAATCAATCAATTAGTGTACACCTCTCCCTCCCAATGCAGCCTCAATGAGCTGCACTGCGGCATTGCCGGGCGCCGGAGGCGCCCCGGCAATGCCGCGCTGCAGCATATTTAATTATTTGGCATGGGGCGGTGTACTTTGAATGTATGTGTACTTGTTTTCTTTCTTGTTTGTTTTCTTTCTTGGTTGTCCGGACGATATCTCAGCCATCCTTTGAGCTAGGAAGCTGAAATTTCGGCACAGTCGTGAGCAAGTCCTTTGTCAAATACGGTATTTTTTGTTTTTTGAATAATCAATTAATTGAGGAGTTATTTAATTATTAGCGTTTAATTAAGTACTTATTTAATTAATTAAATTTCATTTATCTTCTGACCATTATTAACTCAGGCACCTTTTGAGTTAGGAAGCTGATATTTGGACATGCCAATGACCAGGTGATTTGGCTGCAAAGGATATTTTTGATTTATTAATTAATCAATTAATCGATTAATTATTTAATTATTCGATTAATGACAAAAAAAATTTTTTTTTTTAAGTTACAGATTCTGATGAAATAGTGGTAGTTTATGTGTTCTCTGACCAAATTGATTAATAATTTAATTTTTTTATGATTATTATTTATTTATTTTCATTATTAATCATTTATTTATTTTCTTTCTCATTTGGCCAATATCTCAGGCACCTTTTGAGCTGGGAAGCTAATATTTGGACATGAGTGACCAAGTGATGTGGCTATCAAGGATATTTTTGATTTATTGATTAATCATTTCATCTATTAAGTATTTATTGATTAATCGATTAATTATTTATTGAGTAATCAATTAATTATTTAATTTTTTATAAATGACTTATTTAATTAAATTTCTAAAAGATACATCTTCGGATGAAGCACTACTGGTTTAGTTATGCGATTAGCCAATTGATTATGAAAATATTTTGTGATAATCTTTTATTGATTTTAATTATACAATTAATCAATCAATTAGTGTACACCTCTCCCTCCCAATGCAGCCTCAATGAGCTGCACTGCGGTATTGCCGGGCGCCGGAGGCGCCCCGGCAATGCCGCGCTGCAGCATATTTAATTATTTGGCATGGGGCGGTGTACTTTGAATGTATGTGTACTTGTTTTCTTGTTTGTTGTACACCGCTCCTTTCCTATGCCACCTCCAGGCATTGCAAATCGTCATTGCCGGGCACCGAAGGGGGCTCGGCAGTGACGCACGCTGAAAGAGAGTACTCAGTTTTCACTCTGGTTTCTTGTTTGTTTTCTTGGTTGTCCGGACGATATCTCAGCCATCCTTTGAGCTAGGAAGCTGAAATTTCGGCACAGTAGTGAGCAAGTCCTTTGTCAAATACGGTATTTTTTGTTTTTTGAATAATCAATTAATTGAGGAGTTATTTAATTATTAGCGTTTAATTAAGTACTTATTTAATTAATTAAATTTCATTTATCTTCTGACCATTATTAACTCAGGCACCTTTTGAGTTAGGAAGCTGATATTTGGACATGCCAATGACCAGGTGATTTGGCTGCAAAGGATATTTTTGATTTATTAATTAATCAATTAATCGATTAATTATTTAATTATTCGATTAATGACAAAAAAAATTTTTTTTTTTAAGTTACAGATTCTGATGAAATAGTGGTAGTTTATGTGTTCTCTGACCAAATTGATTAATAATTTAATTTTTTTATGATTATTATTTATTTATTTTCATTATTAATCATTTATTTATTTTCTTTCTCATTTGGCCAATATCTCAGGCACCTTTTGAGCTGGGAAGCTAATATTTGGACATGAGTGACCAAGTGATGTGGCTATCAAGGATATTTTTGATTTATTGATTAATCATTTCATCTATTAAGTATTTATTGATTAATCGATTAATTATTTATTGAGTAATCAATTAATTATTTAATTTTTTATAAATGACTTATTTAATTAAATTTCTAAAAGATACATCTTCGGATGAAGCACTACTGGTTTAGTTATGCGATTAGCCAATTGATTATGAAAATATTTTGTGATAATCTTTTATTGATTTTAATTATACAATTAATCAATCAATTAGTGTACACCTCTCCCTCCCAATGCAGCCTCAATGAGCTGCACTGCGGTATTGCCGGGCGCCGGAGGCGCCCCGGCAATGCCGCGCTGCAGCATATTTAATTATTTGGCATGGGGCGGTGTACTTTGAATGTATGTGTACTTGTTTGTTTTCTTTCTTGGTTGTCCGGACGATATCTCAGCCATCCTTTGAGCTAGGAAGCTGAAATTTCGGCACAGTAGTGAGCAAGTCCTTTGTCAAATACGGTATTTTTTGTTTTTTGAATAATCAATTAATTGAGGAGTTATTTAATTATTAGCGTTTAATTAAGTACTTATTTAATTAATTAAATTTCATTTCTCTTCTGACCATTATTAACTCAGGCACCTTTTGAGTTAGGAAGCTGATATTTGGACATGCCAATGACCAGGTGATTTGGCTGCAAAGGATATTTTTGATTTATTAATTAATCAATTAATCGATTAATTATTTAATTATTCGATTAATGACCAAAAAAATTTTTTTTTTTAAGTTACAGATTCTGATGAAATAGTGGTAGTTTATGTGTTCTCTGACCAAATTGATTAATAATTTAATTTTTTTATGATTATTATTTATTTATTTTCATTATTAATCATTTATTTATTTTCTTTCTCATTTGGCCAATATCTCAGGCACCTTTTGAGCTGGGAAGCTAATATTTGGACATGAGTGACCAAGTGATGTGGCTATCAAGGATATTTTTGATTTATTGATTAATCATTTCATCTATTAAGTATTTATTGATTAATCGATTAATTATTTATTGAGTAATCAATTAATTATTTAATTTTTTATAAATGACTTATTTAATTAAATTTCTAAAAGATACATCTTCGGATGAAGCACTAGTGCTTTAGGTATGCTATTAGCCAATTGATTAAGAAAATATTTTGTGATAATCTTTTATTGATTTTAATTATACAATTAATCAATCAATTAGTGTACACCTCTCCCTCCCAATGCAGCCTCAATGAGCTGCACTGCGGTATTGCCGGGCGCCGGAGGCGCCCCGGCAATGCCGCGCTGCAGCATATTTAATTATTTGGCATGGGGCGGTGTACTTTGAATGTATGTGTACTTGTTCCTCCTTTTTTCACTAGTGAAGAGATCGTCTCTGCACTAAGTGTTTTTGGCACAGTTGTGTCGCGGGTCTCGATGGTTCCGCTTCGTCTTCGCACTGACGCCTCGGTTCGGCATGTTATGTCGTTCCGACGTCATTGTTATATCATTTTAAAAGATAACGCTCAATCACTCAATGCAGTTATGACGTTGAAATATAAAAACCGCAATTATCAAATCTATATTGCAACGGAAACTATAACTTGCTTTAATTGTGGTGAATCGGGGCATTTAAAAAACGTTTGCCCCAAGAATACCGCCGGTGATGCATCGATACCGGTGAAGACCATTAACACAAAAAGTGGTCCATCTAGAGTCGGGGACCCTCGTGATGCCTCAAACACGAGTAATTTACCTGAGCCGTCGGCGGCGGGGGTGGCTCAACCCCAGGCAGATGGTGAGGGGTTTACCGTTGTTCCTTATAAAAGGAAACATAAATTAAAACATTTAACTGATAACAGTCAGGATGTGGCAGCGAGCTGTCCAAAAAAGATGGCACCGGCTGACGAACATGACGAGTCCCGTTTGGAAGCAGCAATATCTGAGGTTTTTAAAACCAAAAATCGGTTCGACGTTCTTGCTCTGGAGGATGATAATGCTTCTGCTTGTGGAGTTGGTGAACTCGAACAGGAAGTTGGTGTGGTGCAACAGGAAGCGCATGTGACCACTCCCATGGTCACAGGCACCGTGTATGTGAACGCCGAGTCCACTCTTGTCCCTCTTCCTGCTGGGGGTGAGGTGTGTGACGTTCCTGAGTTGCAGACAACCTCGAGCCCAGGTGAATCAGAGTGTAAGGCATCAGCTGATGACGTGCTGGGTTTGCCCCCAGCAGAATGTGAAACTTCTCCTGATAGTACATCTCTTCCTCTCCCTCTTCCTCCTCCCGCTCCTCCCCCTCTTCCCACCCCCCCCCCCCTCCTCCTCCCACTCTCCTTCCTCCTCCCACTCTCCTTCCTCCTCCCACTCCTCTTCCTCCTCCCATCCCCCTTCTTTCTCCTCCCGCCCCCCCTCCTCATCCTCCCGCCCCCCTCCTCCCCCTCCCCCACATACCCCTCTTCCTTCTGCTTTGGGTGCGGAATGTGACGTTTCCCTTGTGAAGCCACTAGCTCCATATCAGGAGCATGAAACTGATGTCATGGACATGGACCGACACTCGGAATGTGATTCGGACGGGACCTCGTCGCTCGCCTCTGCCGGGAGTGTCGAAGCTTGGAATGACCCGGGTTTTCCCCAAGATTTGGAGGGTGAGACCAGTGTTCCACCCTCCGAGATCATAAAATTTCTCCAGGACACTTTTCGGAAGAAACGGGTAAAAATTAAAGATTTTTTCCCTGACCTAATCGGCTTTGTGGTCTCTGCGAAGCGACTGCTTGTTAAAGCCGGACAGCTTGGCGTGACTGAATCACAGGTCTATCGTCTCCGGAAATGTATCCTGAAAGCGAAGAAGGAGCTGCAGATGTAGCCCAGCCAAGCTGTTTGACACGGTTATATACACCCTTATATCATGGCTTTCTCCTTCGCCAGTTTGAATATTAATGGGGGACGTTCTTCCCTAAGGAAAATTGAAGTTAAACAATTTGTTAAGGAAAATCGCATCGATATTCTACTTCTACAAGAGACAAGATGTAGTCCCTCTTGTATGGGGGAGTGGCAAAGGATAATGAAAGGAAAATGGTTTTTTAGTAGTCTGGAACACCCAAGGGCTGGGGTAGCTGTCTATTTACAGCCTTCCTTCTGTAGCTCTCATATAGTTTTTAATGACATAATCAAAGGGTATTTTATTTCAGTCACTTTTACACACAATGGTTTTAAACACACGGTACTGAACATTTACTCACCTAGTGATAGCACAGAAAGACTTGCCTTTTATACTAAGTTGGAAACATCTCTCATGCACATTGATTTTAATGGACTTGTCTGTTTGGGTGGAGATTTTAACTGTACCGTGGACCCTGCCCTTGATCGTAATGGAGAGGAGCCTCACCCAGCAAGCGCAGTGCCTCTGTTAAGATCCTTGTCCAAGTTCTCCCTTGTTGACGTGTGGAGAATCCGCAATCTTTCTGTCCGCCAATATACGTGGTGTCGGTGCTCAAAGAGTCGCCTCTCGCTCGCAAGATTGGACCGGTTCTATATTAACAGTATTTTTCTGAATATCGTGAGTGGCGCGGACATTGTCCCGAGTGGCTTCTCAGATCATCACATGGTTACGCTTTGTGCTTGCCTACCAGTTCGGAATTGTGGTGCTGCCTACTGGACCTTTAATGTGAGCCTTTTGGAAGAAAAAATGTTTGTTGATGCATTTCATTCATTCTGGAGGGCCTTGCTCCAACGTAAACCATCCTTCCCCCGCTTTGGGCAGTGGTGGGACAATGCCAAAGTACAGATGAGATTGTTTTGCCAACAATATGGAGCTTATCGTACTCAACACAACTCTGCCCTTCAATCCCTGATTGCCAAGGAAATATTATCCTTGCAATCCAACCTCTTGGCTTCTAGTACTGAGAGAACGAACTCTCTGCTGGCGAAGAAAAAAGCTCTTCTTGCTGATCTATGTGCAAAGCAAGCTAGAGGAGCGCTGATTCGTCTCCGAATGGAGAACCTGCGTCATTTGGATACCTCCTCCAAGTTCTTTTTTGCACTGGAAGTCCGAACTAAGAGAGGTCAGCAGATAACTTCAGTAAGGACGAAGGAAGGAAGAATAACACACGATCAAAAAGACATCAGGTATTCCCTCAAGAACTACTTCTCTGACCTGTATCGCGCTAAGGGAATCGATAACGAGATCACGGGATCCTTGACTTCCTCGTTACCCACCTTGTCGGAGTCTGCGTGCCTGCAACTGAACAAGGAGCTAACCATGGAAGAACTCCATGCTGCTTTACAAACCTTACCTTCAGGTAAGGCCTCTGGCTTGGATGGGATACCTGCAGAATTCTACAAAGCTTTCTGGGACCTCCTGGGACCAGAGTTACTCGAAGTTTTGGTTGACAGCCTACGATTAGGCTTACTGCCGCTAAGCTGTCGTAGGGCGGTACTCGCCCTGGTCCCAAAGAAAGGAGACCTCCAGCAACCGCAAAATTGGCGTCCCATCTCACTGCTTTGTACGGATTACAAAGTTTTCTCCAAGGCTCTTACCAACCGGCTCAGGCCCGTGATTGGCGACATCATACACCCCGATCAATGCTACTGTGTTCCGAAAAGGACAATACATGACAGTATTTTTATCGTGCGTGATTTAATTGATATCTGTGATCTTAAACAAAGAAATGTTGGTTTGGTTTTTTTAGACCAAGAAAAGGCCTTTGACACCATTGATCACTTTTATCTTTTTTCGGTTTTACGTGGGTTTGGGTTTCCAGAAAATTTTATCTCTCACGTACAGTTACTGTATAATAATATCTTTAGTCTACTCAAGGTTAATAATATTTTATGTCCACCTTTCCCGGCCAGTAGAGGCATTCGCCAAGGATGTCCTTTGTCTGGCCTCCTGTACTCCCTCGCACTTGAACCTTTGCTTGTTCACTTGCGTGCACGTCTTCTCGGTTTCCTTCCGCAACCAACGGCGCACCCAGTTAAGGTGATCGCTTATGCGGACGATCTTTGCGTAATCGTTCATTCGGATGAAGATGTCTCAGCCTTGGTCCAATGTGTCCATGAATTTAGTTTGGCAAGCTCTGCAAAGGTCAATTGGAAGAAGAGCAGTGCTCTTTACCTTGGTCCACAAAATGGAGCCATTCCTCCGACTCTGCCCGAACAACTTGAATGGACAAGGGATGGAATCCTTTATCTCGGTGTTTTTCTTGGCCCTGGAAACTTCATTTTAAAAAACTGGGAGTCTCTTATAATCAAAACTGAGAGACGGTTGCTGAAATGGAGGGGTTTACTCTGTCAACTTTCTTATCGAGGCCGAACCCTTGTTATAAATAATCTTGCGGCATCAATGCTTTGGCATGTTTTAATGGCACTGCAGCCCCCGGATCCCGTTCTCAAAAAGCTACAAGCTACTTTTATCGACTTTTTGGGGGGAGGTAAGCACTGGCTTCGACCTGGTGTGCTCAGCCTGCCTGCTGCTCAGGGAGGACATGGACTGATTGCTGTTTCTAGCAAAGTGATGGCTTTTCGCCTCCTTTCACTTCGTAGGCTGCTGTACACCGACGTCTCGTGGAAAGCGTCGGCTCACTGCCTGCTTCAGCAAGCAGGGAAACTCAACTACGACCAAGAACTGTTCCTTATAGACACCACGAAAGTTGATGTAACACCAGTTCCTCTATTCTATAGGAGTATGCTGAAGGCATGGCAAGCGGTTCCTGTTCGCCGTGACAACAGGAACTATTCTCTTGAGCTGTTTTTAAACGAGCCCATCTTTCTAAACCCCATATTTGAAGGGGTCTGCAGTAACCGTGCTTTTATGCAAAAGTTTATCGACGTTGGATGCATCAAGGTTAAACATCTCAGAACCCCTTTTCCTTACAAATGGAAGCCAGCTGCTGACATTGCTGTAGCCACCGGAGTTCGATCCATTCGAGTCATAGGAAGGATCTTTTCTGTGATCCTGCGTTTTTTCAAGGGAACCGGGCTAAAATGGGCCCCACAGGCGGAAGCTAGCCCTTCTTTATCCGAATTTCTCTTTCCTAGACTTCTACTTCATTTTCAGGGCTTCACCTCTTTTCATTTGATGGAGAAATCTTGTGTTTATGCTTTGTGTGTTTTAACCCTTGTTCATGATAGACCCGCAGAACCGCAAGCGCACTGGGGGAGAATGTTCCGGACCACTCCTTTCACCACCATCAATTGGCTTACTATGTACAAGGCCCCCATCGCCAAGCGCTCCGGAGACTTACAATGGCGGCTGGCGCACTACA
Source organism: Myxine glutinosa (assembly GCF_964187855.1). Lineage (NCBI taxonomy): Eukaryota > Metazoa > Chordata > Myxini > Myxiniformes > Myxinidae > Myxine > Myxine glutinosa. The sequence goes on along the minus strand of NC_136270.1, from coordinate 8,488,681 downwards.
TTTTACCATCAAATGTTTTATCGCATCGCATATGTTCCGATAACACGGAATTATGTCCGTTTTGCGGTGCGACGGAAACCATTTCTCACATTTTTGTTGATTGTCCTCGGTTGGCACCCCTTTTTACAGTTTTATCGCGTGTGGTCCGGGGGCTTGGCCTAATTTTTACGCATTGTGTTTTTATCTTCGGTTTCACCACTTCCCGCCTGTGTAAAGATGAGTGCCTTTTAGCCAACTATTTGTCTTCTGAAGCAAAACTTGCCATATACTTGTCGAGAAAACACAGGATGCAAAATGCCTGTAATTCTGCTGATGATGCTGTTCACCTCTTTAAAGCCTTCGTCACATCGCGTGTAAATCTCGAGTTTCAATCGAATGATTGCACAGTGTTCTCACAACGGTGGTGTGTCAAGGCATCCTTATGTCAACTGGCTGATGGTTCTCTTGCAATGAATTTATGATTTATCTTGTCTCCCTTTTTAAACTTGTACAGCCATCGCCTTGAATTGTTTTTTTGGGTTTTCACTGTGAACAATGTTTTCCTGGCAACAAACGGGGACAAATGTCGAATGTTTATCTCTCTCTCTCTCTCTCCCTCTCTCTCCCCCTCGCCCTCTCTCTCTCTCTCTCTCTCCCCCTCTCTCTCTCCAAATTTGGGGGGGGGGGGGGGTTACAGCTCGACCCGGGGGTAAATGAGTGAACTGATCACCGCTGTAGCCCCAGAAAGCTTGCAACTCCAAAGCTTCATACAAATGGAGCATCTGTAAGATGGAGAACCTACAAGATGGGGCACCTGCAAGATGGATGACCTGCAAGATGAATAACCTGCAACATTGCGTGCCTGCAAGATGGCGCACCTCCAAGATGGAGCACCTCCAAGATGGAGCACCTGCCCATTACGATCGGCCTTTTTTCAACACCTCTGGAGTGGCTCACAAGTCCCCAGGTTCATCAAGGAAAAGATATCTGAAAAGTGTTATGATGTAATGCGTTCACAAACATTCCTCCAACAGTGAACATGGTGACGTGTTACATGGTGCATTCAGAAAGGAACACGGTTGGGAAGGACACGGATGCTCTGTCGCTCCTGGCTACTGGTTGTGCGAGGTTTGTCTCCTGGTCTGTCCATTTGGATCGCATTGGGATCACCAATAAAAAAAAAGAAAAAAAAAAAAAAGAAAGAAAAAAAAAGTCTCTCTCTCTCTCTCCCTCTCTCTCTCTCCCCCTCCCTCTCTCCCCCTCTCTCTCTCCCCTTCTCTCTCTCCCCCCCCTCTCTTTCCCTTTCTCAAATTTTCACTTTATTTAATCAAACGCTTAATTTGCTCTTGATGTGTTCATAGTTCTTGTGTGAGCATTTCCTTTAAAATTGTTTGTGGTTACTGTTTGTGTCCTCACCTTTGGTTGGTAAAATTTTTATACTTGCTGATTTCTTTTGAATATCCTTTGTTCTTTTTTGGTGTGTTTATGATCCTTATACAATGTTTCTTTGAACTCGTTGCTTGGTTTAACACTGCTTTGTGGAATGGTTTTATACTTTTATAATAAAAAGATACAAAAGTCAAAAGTCTCTCTCTCTCTCTCTCTCTCTCTCTCTCTCTCTCTCTCTCTCTCTCTCTCTCTCTCTCTCTATCTCTATCTCTATCTCTATCTCTATCTCTATCTCTATCTCTCTCTCTCTCTCTATCTCTCTCTCTATCTCTCCCTATCCCTTTTTTTTCTTTCTGTGTCTCTCTCTCTCTCTCTCTCTCTCTCTCTCTCTTTTGCTGCTTTTCTCATGTCAAACTCGCCTTCAACCAATCAATGCATTCACCAAATGTATCGTTAAAAATTTACAATTTATCATTATAATTGTATACCAACAAGTCAAATGTTGCTTTTCAGGAAAATATTGGAAAAAAAGGTCAAATGTTCCTTTTATGGAAAATATTGGAAAAAAAAAGTCAAATGTTGCTCTGCTCTCCATGATAAAATATGGCAATGCTTTCATTCCATTTCTGATTGGACGCTCACATGCGAATCTCATGGGTGCATCAGCTTAAGCCTTAAGACGGTTACAAAGTAGGAAGAGAGGTATAATGTTACACCAAAGTCAATCCTACATTCGATACATGTGGCCTATATTTGTGAAGGAAATTGTGAGTTCACTAACTCATTCGATATGTGCAAGACATATACAGTATATGAATGTTACACTCTTGGTACACCAGCGTAGTCCTCAAGATGGTTACAAAGTTTGTGCGTTCTTTCGTGTGCAGCACAAGGTCGCGGGGTAGCATCATTGGCTGTGCCGCTGATGCAGTGCCCTCTACTTGGTAGGGCAGGAATTTGAAGTTGTTCAGGGAGGTGGCGATAGCTCGCCTACTCTTCGCAAAGGACTCCACAGGATCATTAGCGTCCACCAACAAATGCCAGCAGACGGGATGCTGGCTTAACGTCCATGAAAGGACAGCACACACATTGATGAGTCGCCCAGCCTGTGAAACACCAGGATGACCGTTTATAGCTAGGTGAGGATTCAAATCCAGGCTAGACAGGTGAGAGCCGATTGCGCGTACCTCTAGGCCATCCTGACAGCCCAATTACAAAGTAGGAAGGAAGGTATAGTGTTACACCAATTATTCAAAGCAATCCTGCATTTGATACATGTGGTCCATATTTGCAAAGGAAATCGTGAGTTCACCAACTCATTTGATGACTGCAATATTTATTTATATATATATATATATATATATATATATATATATATATATATATATATATATATATATATATAATCGGGAGACCTCAGAACCTCGTAACCTCGGAGACCTCGGAACTGAAGAACTGAACTGAAGACTTCCGCTGAACTTGGGGACGACTAAGAAGAAGACCTTTGTTGGTCGAAAGCTTGTCGAGAATTAACGATCGACCGTCCTGAAGCTACGTCCGCGTCTGATTTAATCTCCCGATTATTTATTTAATGCAAATGAGACGCCCTGCTCGTGCTGTGAAGTTTCTACTATTTCTCACAGTTCTCAGTCGACATATGGGGAATTCACCCTCTTCCGCCCGTGCTGTTGGAGTCGACTGGACTCTCATCTACCAGATGTGCAGAACCATCTGCCATTTTCACCGCATGGCTGCGGACCGTTACCCTGGTAAGGGGGGCTGACAGGTACTACACCTTGCCCACAGGTGACCTGGGGTTATGCAAAGCAGGGGCATCCCTCTCCCTGAGGTATCAGAAAACACCCGCATACCAATGGTATATATATACTGGTGGGGTATGCTTGCAAAATAATAATAAATAGAACCTTTATGATTAATAGGCAAGAATCACCAACCTGATGCTAGATATGAATTTAGGTTTATTTATTATACACCGCTCCTTTCCGGTGCCATCTCCAGGCGCTGCATGACATAATTGCCGGGCAGCGAATGGGGCCCAGCAATGATGCACGCTGAAAGGGAGTACTCAGTTTTCATTCCTGTTTCTTGTTTTCTTGTTTGTCCGTTGCGATATCTCAGCCATCCTTTGAGCTAGGAAGCTGAAATTTCTGCACAAAAGTGAGCAAGTACTTTTGCAAAAACGGTATTTTTTTGGTTTTTGATTAAACAATTAATTGATTTGTTATTTAATTATTATCGATTAATTAAGTACTTATTTATTTCCTTTCTCATCTGGCCAATATCTCAGGCACTTTTTGAGTTAGGAAGCTGATATTTGGACATCACAATGTCCAAGTGATTTGGCTGTAAAGGCTGTTTTTGATTTATGGATTATGCAACCTTCACATACACGGATTATTCTTATGAGTCCTTACGGATCGCCAACTCGTAGTCAATCACAAGCATCCGTAAATAACTCGCTGGTATCCGTAGATAACTCGTCACAACTCGCAACAACTTTTGACATGTCAAAAATCATCTTCCGTTATTTACGGATGCTTGCGATTGACTACGAGTTGGCGATCCGTAAGGACTCATAAGAATAATCCGTGTATGTGAAGGCACCCTTAATCAATTAATCGATTAATTATTTAATAAATCCATTAATGGCTTAATTTTTGAAGTTACAGATTTATTTTTTTTAAGTTACAGATTCGGATGAAACGGTGGTGGTTTAGGTATTCGATTAGCAAATTTATTGACTATTTAATTATTTGATGCTTAATATTTATTTATTTATATTATTAATCGATCGTGTCCAAATTTACCCTCCCTCTCCCGTAACCTCCCCTTCCCCTCCCCTCCCCTCCTCCTTCCACTCCACCCATACACAACAAACAAACAACATTCATTTTAAGGCCATTTTCCCTGCTAGAGCGGGGGTTAGCCACTCCACCCATACGGTGTATATATACAGACTTGGCATTTAATATGGAATATTTTTTTTGTGGGGGTGAACTTACTTTTCAAGATGACTTAGAACCAAAAGTTCATTGGAATTATGTTGAAATTATTCTAGATTTTGTTAATGTGACCTTTAAAAGAAACAAAAACCACATTTGACATTTCGAAGCAAATAAATTGATCCTTGAAAGTGATGTAAACTGATATCGAACTCAATTCATGGACAGTACTGTTAAACCTCTGTACGTTTTCCAGAAGTATCTCTTTATTTTGCACATCAGCCAAAAATCTTTTCAACAAAAACAAAAGCTAAATTATGACTGGGATTAGGGACAGTAAAATTACAGTTCATTACTTCGTGTAACCCCCACGAGCATTCAGAAGAGCACGTACACGTCGAGGCATGCTGTTCACGAGATTTGCCAAGGTTTGGACAAAAATCACTTGCCATGCAGTGACAATAGTCTGCTGCAATTCACGCACAGAGGTAGGCTGCTGGTCCAAGTTGTCGATTTGACGCGTTAATTCTGCCCACAAGTTCTCTATCGGATTCATATCCGGGGACATGGCAGGCCACTCCATATGCTCTACACCACGGTCAGCAAGAAAGTGTTGGATCATGCGAACACGATGACGCCGTGCATTGTCATCTTGGAAGACAAAGTTTCCTCGAAAGGCTGCACGAGCAAATGGAAGCAATATTTCTTCCAGAATGGCCCTGTACTTGAACTGGTTCAGGTTTCCATTCAGAACAACCAGGTCAGTTTTGCCCCCTGCATGAAAAGCAGCCCAAACGGTCACCCCACCACCTCCAGCTTGGACTCTTGGCACAATACAATCTTCGTTGTGGGCTTCATGCACTTGGCTGCGCACTCAAACGCGGCCATCTTGACGATAGACCAGAAATCTAGAATCGTCACTGAAGGTCACGTGATTCCAGTGTCCTGGCTGCCTTTGACGGTGCTCTCTGGCCCACTGCAATCGGCGCTGGCTGTGTTGTCTGGTCAGGCGTGGCTTTCTCAGGGGACGCCTGGCAAGATAGCCTGCTTGAACCAGTCGTTGGTTGACTAGCCTTCTGGATACAGGCACATTTGTCAGTTGCTGCCACTCAGCCCTAAGCCGATTAGCTGACTTGGTACGGCCATTGCAGACTAACCGGTGCAGCTGGCGATCATCCCTCCTTGTGGTTCTGCGTGGACGTCCTGGCCTCGGTATTGGAGTAGGGACACCCCTCTGAGCATTTCGTTTCAGGATCTTTGACACCTGACCTTGAGTGATGCCATACTGCCGAGCAATAGCACGCTGTTTCATGCCAGAATTTCGTAAAGACACCACTCCATGACAAACAGCATTGTCAAGTTGACGGACCATCTCCAGAGGAAGCGGCAATAACTTTTGTAGACGTGCAGCAGTTGTTTTCCACTAATACAGATCGCAACAACCCTTATATACCCGATTGTGAAGCCAATCATCAAATGTACCTGTCCTTACATTTTGTCATGCCACCTGTGATATAATCCTGTTATTGACTTCTTGCTGAGAAAGACAATCAGCGACATGGTTCTTTCAACAAAGACATCACCGAAGGGTAAAATAAACTCACCAGATTGATATACTGAGTTCAGAAAGTAAACCCAAGTCAAGAAAGAAAAAAAAATTCCATATTAAATGCCAAGTCTGTGTATATATATATATATACATACAGTATATATATATATATAATGTTGCGAATATGGAATTTGGCCTCCATATCCGCTTGTAAATATTCCCCTATTTCCCCAATACTCCCCAACTATCCCCAATCCCCCATTCCCTAGTCCCATTGTCTGTAAACAACACTTTGTAGAACCGACCTTCCCCTTTTTCCCCCATTAAATGTCGTGCCCAGGTCCACCGCATCTCACGTAGACAACTTTCGGACATCTTGCTAGTTATTCTTATTCTATGTCAGTTAAGGACTCGTTTCCATTAATTCTGACTCTTCGTTGCACCAGAATGTGATGATATGGCACCAGTAGTGAGTTTAGGACCTTCCCATACCTCCTCCCATCTTCTTCCCCAAACAACAACTACAAACAACAACTACAACAACAACAACAACAACAACTACAACAACAACAACAACAACTACAACAACAACTACAACAACGGCGCGCGGGGGGAGTGTGCGTCCTCACACCGGCTCGGTTAGCCGCCATGACCATGCGCTCCACGGGGTTACCACGAAGGGGCTCCCTGTCAGCCCCCCGTCAAGGGCGGAGCCGGTAACCCCCCCGCACGCACCCAATGAGAAGCAACGAGCCGATTCCATCTGGGGCGGAGCTAACGAGCCGAGGGCGTGTCACTCCCCGCCGGAGATACGCAGCCACTTGCCGGACGTGACGTCAGATGCGCCCCAAGCTTGAAGAGGAAGTACCAGTCGTGACCTCCGAGCGCTGTGACCTCCCTGCATCTACTGGACCGTACAGTACCCTGTCCTTGAGCCAAGAGTGCACCTTGAGCCATCGATTCTGCCTTTCCTTGCCATCAATCCCCGTGTGAGTCAGTTTTTGTCCCGTTTATCTGTCGTCTGTTGGGGTTAATATAAGTGTGTCTAAGTGCCTGTCTTTCTATGATGTCCCTCTTGTAGTTGTAATCTAACCTTCCGCCATAATATAACCTCCTCCGGAGGTCTTGAGAACTGAACCCTTGGTGTCGTGTCATTTGAATCCCAGCCGTGTGTCCTTTTCCGTCATTGACCTAGCGTAGCGCGACTCGGCAACGTTCGAGTATAATCGGGTAACTTGTGCAGACGTGGTCATACCAAACCGCTCGGTAAACTAACATCCACCACCGCGTCTGTAACAATTGGTGTCAGGAGTGGGATCAAGGCTGTGAGTGGAATGGGTGTACCTGGGTGTGTAAGGAAAGGTACGAGGAGCATGGGCACGGCTGGATGTGTGAGCAAGGAACGGGCTGCGGGGTGTAAGCGTCCAGGTGAAGCATCGACGTTAGACGGGGTAGAGTTTAGAACGACTTATAGCCGAATCGGGCCCTCGGTGCGTGCTGGGCCTCGCTTTGAACGGCCGCGTCCGTGCTCCACTAGGCGGAGCGGGCAGCCCGATAGAAAGGGTCGTCATGGCGACCACCTTTTGTTGGGGCATTCCGGCAGGTCGAGATCGGGACATTGGATGGCTCCACGCCGAGATGGTGCGTGGGATCTCGGCCCGGGTAAGCCCCCGTCCCTGCACCGAGTGCCGGACGCGTCCAGCCGCTGGCACAAAACAACCCGCATCCATTGCTTGGCTTTACGAAGCCGGGCTTTGGACAGGAATTGGCGCACCGAGAGGTATTAGTGAGTAGACTGTGTGATGAGGATAGTGTTTTGGCCCCAGAATTAGAGAAAAACAAAATTTGATGATTGGCAAGGGATTGGCAGTAGTGATTGGCAGATGATGGGCAGTGATTGGCAAATTTTTAATTTGTTGAAATTTGATGTGCAAAATTGGTAGGGAGCGATGGGCCCGGTGGGTAAGGCTGGCATCCCTGCCACCCTTCCCATGGTGGGGCAAATGCGCAATAGTTTATGGGGTGTATGGCAGTGAAAACTAGCCCGGGTGGGTTAGGTTATATTGATAGGGCCCTAGAAGATGACATTAGGTGACGTTAAGATTAGTTAGTGACTGATACCTGTAGTGGGGACGCAGGTAGATTAGTGTGGATGATAATGACGTGGGAGCGCAATAGTTTAAAGGGACGACTGGGAAGCGCAAGTTTCAGAAGGGAGTAGTTAGCTGAGATGATGCCGTGTGTGTGAGAATTGAACAGGTGTGATTGCACAGGTGTGCAACTGGACAGGTGTGTGGAACAGTGTGTGAGTAATGAGTGTTGTGGATCAGCGCGAATGCGCTTGGGGAGAGAAGGGTGCAGGCAGCACCAAGAATGAGAGCACAGGTGTGCAAGTACAGGTGTGTGGAGAGAGTTGGAGTAAGTGGTACGGAGTGGTGTGCATGGTGCGAAGGTGTGGATGGGGGAAGAGTGGACCCCTTTCACGAGTACCCGGGGCGGGTAGTGTAAGTGTTAGGTAGAGGGTATAGGTAAATTGTGGTTAGATATTGGCATTTGTGGTGCGGTTGCAGAATGGTATTGTGGATGGGTGCATTAGTGTTGTGGAAATGGCTGGGCGTGTAGCCTGTTAGTGTGTGTAGTTGGTTGGGCACTCCACCACTGTGAGGATGTCGGCCAGGTGAGGCCGCAGGTGGGCTCTGGGAGCCGGTAGAGTTGTGGATGGGGCCCGAGGATCCGGAGGACGGACCCGGGTAGCCCAGTGCCAGAGAGGGCACCGAGTGGGGAGAGCGCCAGAGGGCCTTCCCCAGGTAGTTAGGTTAGGGTGAGGAGCAGGTAAGCTCGGAGGCAACTGCAGTGGTGGAGGTGTGCAGGTGGGTAGACCCACTGGGAGAGGTACACGCCACAGCCCAGAAATTGTGCGAGGGCACCGGGAGATGAATCGGGGGAGTGAGACCCCAAATTGAAAAGCACCACAGTTGGCCAATGGGAATTGGTTTTTAGAACCCATAGTGTAAGAGGGCCAATGGTTTGGCCGGAGGAAGACCCCGGGTAGTGTAAAGTTGTTAAAGTCATTTAGGAAATAGTTAGGATTGATGAACCTGTCGCACCATACGCAGCCACTTACCTGTGGTGATGATGATGACTCCACACCTGTGTTTTCTTTGTTTTGTTGCAGGAAATGAGATTGCTGTGGATTTGTGAGACGCATCACGACGTGGATGAGACATTGGGGTGATTCCATCTCTCCCTCCCTAGGAGGGACTGATGATGAATTGGTGATAGCAAATTATGATGTTGAGTTGGAGATGGCAAATTTGATTGGTTAGGAGGGACAGAAGACGAATTTGGTTTATGGGAGGAACGGGGAAGACAGTAGGGATGTTTGTTGATTTGTAAAATAGATGTTTATGGGTAGTGTTGTGTTTTGTGGATACAGTAAGGGGTAAGGGAGGGGCCATGTAGGTTACCTGGTGGGGGGGGGGGCGTACGGTAGGAACGTACCTGTCTCACCTGGTTCCCATGTGCCCCCAGTGTGCATTACCTTGCATTGCGTGCACTTTTGCGCCCTTACCACCTTACTCACTTGTCTGCTTCTTTTGTCTCCCACCTCCGAGGATCTGGCTTTGGGGTAGAGAGAGAGGAGAGAGAGGTGCTGGCTACGCAGTTGTGGGCCTGCACTTTCGCTGCTTGCTGCCTGGATCGATACACCATATAGACCGCAATTTTGGTGGCCACCCACAATGGACCGCAGTTCGTTTGCGGCCAAGCACCACCCGTGGATGGACCTATGGGTCAACGTGGCACCTATGCCATACAGGTGAACCACTTTTAGTTGACACCACTGAAGGCCACAATACAGAAATGGACGCGGTTGGCGCCTTTCTTTATTTTTGAAAGAAGCCAGAAGGCCAAGTGCACCACACGAAGAGCAAGAGACACCTGCAGGGTTAGGGGTTGTTGAATTTATTTTTATTCATTGAACAATGGTGACTGCACCGGATGGTGCTGACTGCGTGATGGGGTGGTGCTTTTGATGCTTGGAAGGGGTGCTCTGCACATTATTAAAGGCCGTAGGCCACAGAGCACTCGTGGGTTGGTGTATCGATGCTGGCATGCGTGCTCTCTCTATGCATAACATCTGCATGTGTCCCTCCAAAAACAGGTCCTGGATCGTAGTGTAAATATCAGCGTAGTCTTGTAAATAATGCTCCCTACCGGCTGTATGTTTAGTTTGCGAATTCTTTCCGCAATTCGGTTATCCTGTGGGTGTGTTTCTGAGAGGAGAAGGGTGCAACGTCGCAGGGGGACATATTTACTCATTTGTGAATATCTGTAAAACTGTCGCACTCAGGGTAGAGTTAATAGTAGAGGGAACTACATCTGAGTGCCACACTAAAATAGGTAAAAATTTATCGGGTCGTGACGCCCCGAGGGTAGAGAAGGGTGCAATGTTGCGAATATGGAATTTGGCCTCCATATCCGCTTGTAAATATTCCCCTATTTCCCCAATACTCCCCAACTATCCCCAATCCCCCATTCCCTAGTCCCATTGTCTGTAAACAACACTCTGTAGAACCGACCTTCCCCTTTTTCCCCCATTAAATGTCGTGCCCAGGTCCACCGCATCTCACTTAGACAACTTTCGGACATCTTGCTAGTTATTCTTATTCTATGTCAGTTAAGGACTCGTTTCCATTAATTCTGACTCTTCGTTGCACCAGAATGTGATGATATGGCACCAGTAGTGAGTTTAGGACCTTCCCATACCTCCTCCCATCTTCTTCCCCAAACAACAACTACAAACAACAACTACAACAACAACAACAACAACTACAACAACAACAACAACAACTACAACAACAACTACAACAACGGCGCGCGGGGGGAGTGTGCGTCCTCACACCGGCTCGGTTAGCCGCCATGACCATGCGCTCCACGGGGTTACCACGAAGGGGCTCCCTGTCAGCCCCCCGTCAAGGGCGGAGCCGGTAACCCCCCCGCACGCACCCAATGAGAAGCAACGAGCCGATTCCATCTGGGGCGGAGCTAACGAGCCGAGGGCGTGTCACTCCCCGCCGGAGATACGCAGCCACTTGCCGGACGTGACGTCAGATGCGCCCCGAGCTTGAAGAGGAAGTACCAGTCGTGACCTCCGAGCGCTGTGACCTCCCTGCATCTACTGGACCGTACAGTAAGAAGCAACGAGCCGATTCCATCTGGGGCGGAGCTAACGAGCCGAGGGCATGTCACTCCCCGCCGGAGATACGCAGCCACTTGCCGGACGTGACGTCAGATGCGCCCCGAGCTTGAAGAGGAAGTACCAGTCGTGACCTCCGAGCGCTGTGACCTCCCTGCATCTACTGGACCGTACAGTACCCTGTCCTTGAGCCAAGAGTGCACCTTGAGCCATCGATTCTGCCTTTCCTTGCCATCAATCCCCGTGTGAGTCAGTTTTTGTCCCGTTTATCTGTCGTCTGTTGGGGTTAATATAAGTGTGTCTAAGTGCCTGTCTTTCTATGATGTCCCTCTTGTAGTTGTAATCTAACCTTCCGCCATAATATAACCTCCTCCGGAGGTCTTGAGAACTGAACCCTTGGTGTCGTGTCATTTGAATCCCAGCCGTGTGTCCTTTTCCGTCATTGACCTAGCGTAGCGCGACTCGGCAACGTTCGAGTATAATCGGGTAACTTGTGCAGACGTGGTCATACCAAACCGCTCGGTAAACTAACATCCACCACCGCGTCTGTAACAATATATATACATACAGTATATATATATATATATATATATATATATATATATATATATATATATATATATATATATATATATATATATATATATATATATATATATGTATATATATATATACAGTGAAACCTTGACTTACGAGTTTAATTCGTTCTGTGACCGAGCTCGTAACTCAATTTGCTCATTTCTCAAATTAAATTTCCCCATTAAAATGCTATTAATCCGTTCCAGCCCGCCAAAAACCACACCAATTTTTTTTTAAATATACAGTATATATAAAAATATCTCGCGCTTTATATTTCACCTGTATGCAGCATACAAGTTGGCAGGATGGCCTGGACTGGAGGTACGCACACTTGACATCCAAACTGTCCAGCCTGGGTTTGAATCCCGACCCAGCTATAACCTGTCATGTCGGTGTTTCACAGGCAGGGTGATTCATCAATGTGTGTACCGCTAAACTGGGCGCCCCATTTGCGTCCCATTAGTTGTTGGATGTTAAGGATCTCACCGTGTTTTCCACAAAGAGAAGGCGAGCTATCGCCGGCACTCTGAACAAGTTGTGGCCTGGCATGCTCTTCTCCTCTGCCGTTATATACGTCCTCCTCGGCATCTTTTTCCAGAAGAGCCCTGTCTCGTCACAGTTGAAGATTTGCTGGGGGATGTATCGTTCGGCTTCTATCAGTTCGGCAAAAGTTATAATAAAATCTTCAGCTGCCTTCACATCCGCCTCACCAAGTCGACAACACGCACACCTCGCTCATGTTTTTCGACGATTGCGTGTTTTATATCCAAGCACATCATCCTCTTCTTCTTCTCAGTACTGCCCTTGGCACTCAATTTCTTAGGACATGGTTAAAACTAAGAAATTTTCCAAAATAACCAAAATGCGAAAACAAAGCAGCAGCTATATACGGCAGAGATGCTTGCACGGCAAGATAACCACGTGACCGGAACCCACTTGGTGGCGGGTGGCGTAAGCTCGTAACTCAGATCTCGGCTCGCATCTCAAAGCAATAAACCGCCCGAGCGACGGCTCGTATCTCGGAAAACTCGTAAGTTGGTGCACTCGTAAGTCAAGGTTTCACTGTATATATATATATGTATATATATATATATATATATATATATATATATATATATATATATATATATATATATATATATATATATATATATTGCTGCGGTTTTGAGATTGGCACATTGAAGTCATTAAAGGTTAAAGGGTTGCCCCCCATAGTTAGTCACACGAGCAACATGTAGGCCCATTTGTAGTATAGTTATGTCTTACTATGTGTAAGTATAAGCCATTTCCCCTCTTAGTACCTGCAGTTGTGTAAAGACATGAGAGTAGGCCCCATTCATTTTGCGTCCACCCTCCAATTCTACCTCTATGGGCGTAATCCATCCCGCGCCCCATTTGGCTGACCACTAGTCGAGTAACACGAGGTAGGCCTAAAAGGGTGGGGGCGGCGTTGAGGTCGGGAACGGAAGAGGCGATGACGGTAAGAGCCACCAGCCAATCAGAGCTCTAGCGGCATGGCATGAGAGGGCGTGGTAAAGCGCGTCTGGTGAATTCCAGAAGGTTCGTGGGGCGTGCCTATATAACCCGCTGCAAGCCCTCGAAAGGACTTGTTGGGAGGGACCTGCTCGTAAAGGACTTGTACCAGTGGCGAAAGGACTGGCAGAGGATAAGCGCGTTGCAAAGGACTTTTTGGGAGGGACCTGCTCGTAAAGGACTTGTACCAGTGGCGAAAGGACTTGCAGAGGATACGCGCGTTGTTTGAGGACTTGCGCAGAGAGAGAGAAGAAGAGGCGTTGAACTGTACAAAGTACGCGGGCGCAGCCAGACGCGCCGGTAACGCATAATGCGCTTTTCAGCCACGCGAGTAAGCGCGACCATAGCCGCAAGTGAATAACCGCCAGCCGCACCAAAGTCCGCTCCCTACCATTCGCCCCGTGATAACCCGCTCCGTTCAGACTACACGCGACGAGCTCCTGCTTTCACCTACTTCCATCTCCAAGGGACGTGCCAGGGGCCGGAGAGAGCTGCAGGGGAGCCATCCCTGGACGCGCTGGTGAACATCAACCTGCTCATCAGCAACCCATGTGTGAGTGTGTGTGAGATGGGCCCGTTTGTCCTGGGTATTAAGAATAAGACTGTATAAGCTGCTCAGTGTCTCTTCATCCTGTACTGTACATACGTGTGATAGTAATTAAACCATTTGTTCTTCTTTTCTTTCCAATTCGATCGTCTTTGTGATTTTGCGATTGACTAAACGTGGTACGAATAGAACCGCTTGAATCGGGGTCTAGTAATTAATGATAGCGCGAATCACGTGTATGCAAACCGCTCGGCGTATCACGAACACACGTGGTTCATGCGAGGCTTATCTCCTCATTTCAGGGCAGCGATAGTATTTAGGTAACAGCGAATTTGGTCCTGAAACCCTATTTAGCGCTGTCCGGAAGGGACGTGATAGGTCTCGGGTCGCGCCAGGTCAGTCAAGACGAGGGGACTAATCCCCCCTTGGTAAGGGGAAAAGGCCGGCGGCAGATCCGCAACAATATATATATATATATATATATATATATATATATATATATATATATATATATATATATATATATATATATATATATCAAGGGACGCGCAAAGCGCCCCTCCCTTTATATGGGATTGTTTCTCTGTATGCAACTTTGTGTGTGTGTGTGTGTGTGTGTGTGTGTGTGTGTGTGTGTGTGTATATATATATATATATATATATATATATGTATATATATATATATATATATATAGTGTTGCGGTTTTGTAAATAAAGGCAACCCCCCCTATAGTTCGTTACACCACAACATGTCGCCTCGCTTAGTTAGTTATTTCTTATTAAATGTGAAGTATAGTCTCCTTCCCAGTGTTAGTATGCGTTGAGGCAGGTAGAGTAATGGTAGGCCTCATTGCAGCCTGAAGTGCCGTGTCATGGGCCGAGGACAAGTCTTGCAGGCCCGAGGGAGGAGCTGGAGGGCGTGGCCGGAGAGCAGCGAACAGCCAATGGGAGCTAAAGGGAGTGGCCAATACGTTACAGCCAATGAGAGCTGAAGGGAGTGGCCGAGGGTGACCAATGAGGGGCTGTCACGACACGTGACCCAAGGCGGCCAATGGAGGCCCGTGGAACATTCGAGTGGGGCTCCGGGGAGGGGGGGCTATAAAACGCGGCCCGGACCCCTGCTCTCTCTGGATTCTCTCTGGATTCCCTCTCTGGATTCTCTGGCTCGGCATTCGGGTCTCTCTGCCTGGACTCCCTGAATATACGCGCGCTTTTGCCTCGCTGACCTTGGGATACGCTCCTCGGATTCCTGCTATGTGCACATCCGCGATCAACGCCCCTGCCGCGAACATTCCCGGCCGTAGTGTCCTGGGGTTGGAGCGATCCTTGGGGGTATCTGCCAAACGAGCCCGTCCGGGCAAACTGCATGAGCGGCCACGCTTTGGGCGCATTCCCCTCTTCCTCCCCTTCCCCGAACGAGTCTGAGGGCCCTTGTCTGGGCACGTAAGTAAGGCCGTTAAGATTATTCGCTGTGTCCCTTTTCTATGAATACTGTACATTTGTGAATAAATCCTGTGGTTCGTTTCCAACCTGGCCGTCTTCGTCCTTTCACCATTGACCTAGCATTGCACAAATTAAAACCGCTCGATCGGGTTCCATAGTGTTAACGGCACGAGTTACATGACGCACAAACCGCTCGGGCGTTAAATACCAGCGTGGCTCGTGTGAGGTTCAGTCGCCGTTCTCATGGCTGCGTGTGTTGAAGGTACTCGGGTCGTGACCGTTAATCCTTCCGTGCGTAGCTGCGGGCTCGGTGGCTGGAATTGCTTAGCAATCCGCCCCCCACGAGTGTAGTGTGGGGAGTGGACTCGAAGCTCGAGGGGGAGCGGGGCTTAACACCCTCCCGCCCACCCCCCCCCCCCCCCTCAGTACGTCGACGAGCTCGAGATCCGCAACAAAATTGGTAGTCAGTAGTGGGATTTGAACCCGACACCAACAAAATTGGTGTCGGGAGTGGAATTGGACCTGCAGTACGTTTCCCATGCTGCGAAATTACGAGCGCGTACGAAATTTAGTTTAAAACAAATTTTTTTGGGAGTTCGTGCAATGGCTGGCCAAGACGACTAGGTGCCGGTGGGAATAAAAAATGTCGACGAATTAATGACCCAGGACCAGCAGGAAGAATTGTTAGAAGGGGAAGTTGATGAGGGTGCAGCAGGAGGAAGAGAAAATGGCGGCGCCTCGCACATGGCGGCGGAAGCCGGGCCCGCTGTGCAAGCCGGGTTTAACATCGAGTTACTCTTGACTCAAATAAAAGCATCCCTTGACGTTCAGAGGGAAGAATTAAGGGGTGACATGAAAAATATGGGGGACAAATCAAGAAGTGAAATGAAAGAAATGAGGGAGGAAACAAACGGCCACATGAAAAAGATGGCTGAACGGATGGATACCCAGAGGGAGGAATCAAACTGCAACCTGAAAAAGATGGGGGAGGAAATTGGGCATAGGATGAGCAGGGAGGTAGCAGTGGTACGCGATGAGGTGAAGCGGTGCGAGGAGCGCGTGGAGAGGGAGTTAAAGCGGAGTACAGCTAAACTACAAGGGGGTATAGAAGAACTGACAAGGGAGGTGGAGAAATTGACTGTGGGACAACAGGAATTAAGGGAACAGGTGGGGAAGAATAACGACGTAATCGGGGGGTTGAAGGCAGCACAAAAAGAAATGAAGCGGGAAGTGGTAGCGATGAAGAAGGAATGCAAAATGGTGCACGAGGGACTGACGAAGAGGGTAGATGACGTAGTGGAGACGATGGGAACAAAGGAACGAGAAATTAGGACACATATAGAGACGACCAAGGTAGCCTTAGAAGGGGAGATTTCGGGGGCGCACCGGGAGATAAAAGAGGTGAAACAGAAGCTGGAGGAGGTAGAAGAAGGAATGAGTGAAATTAAAAAGATACGAAGCGAGACAGAGAATGAATTAAGGGAGGAGGTGATGGAATATGTGCAATTTTTGTGTTCGCACCGGGATGGCGTGCTTGCTGACCAAATAAAAAGTTTTGCAGATGCTGGAGGAGAAGCGTGGGAGGAGAAGCCCCGAGGTGAGTGGCGATGATGGCGGAAATGTGTTTGGTGCGAGGGGAGGCTCGACGAGCTTGGGGGGTCGGGATAGACCCGGGCATTCGCGAAAGGCCCATTGTGAGGTGTGCGACTGGTACGGAGTGCGTGGAGAAAGAGTGTGCACTGGGGTGTGCGATAACTGGGTGTGTGAAAGGTGTGTGTGCGCCTGGGTGTGCGAGTATGGAGTGGGTAGCGGGTTGTGATGACGCGGTCCAGGCATCGACACCGACAGGGGTAGTCCTTAGTGGGACGAGTAGCGCACGCGAGCTCCCAAGAGGTAATGCACTGCGGGGACCCGAACGGTTCGGCCCCGCGTCGACCCCGCAAGGAGCGGCGTACGGGGTACGAACGTCGGGTGGCCATAAGGTCCCACTCGCGCGTACCACGGCAAGAGCGATTTGAGGGCATACCTGGCGCAGTTCGACCACGTGTGCAGGGGTAACGGTTGGGGGCCGGACATAGGTGGGATACACCTTGTGGCAGCACTGCGCAGCGCAGCGGCGGAGTTCTTGACTGCTTTACCACTGGGTGCTATCACCCTGTCAGATCTCCGTTCGGCCTTAATTAATCAATTCGGTGTGGAACAGCAGAGCGAGCTTGTTAAAGCTCAGCTCGCGATGTGAAAAAGGAAACCCCAATAGACCATCGGGGAATTGGTGTACGACATTCGCCGCACAGTGGGAATAGCGCATGCGGACATGGCTGCGACCTCCCAAGAAAGCTTGGCGCTGGACCACTTCATCCAGGCCTTTTCGGACCCGAGTTTTGGCAGCAGCTCACCATGTGGCGCCCACAGACCCTGAGCCAGGTGGCCAATGCTGCAGCCCGTTGGGAGGCAGCGAGACCCTTGGCCCGGGGGGGGGGGGCGAGTGCCACGCGGTGGCGGTGAGACAGGTAGGGCCCATAGCTAGTGGCGGGCCCCTGAGAGGGTCCGCCACTGAAAGGGGCCCGGACCTGGAAGACATGGTCCGACGGCTGGTGGACCAGCGGTTAGCAGGATCTGGACCATGGCAGGCGCCTCCGGCGGTGGCACGCGGTGGGCCACTATCAAATGCCCCAACTCGAGACTACAGGGGGGGCCCATGAGCATTCGTTTTGGGGGATGGCAGTGTTAGGCCCATGGAGGGGCCAGCAATGGTTGCCTCCATGGGGCACCGAAGCTAGCCGAGGGAGGGCTAGGATAATGATAGGGATTTAGAGCGACCATAGGGACAAGATTTAAGTAGTGACACCTGAACTGAAGAGGGGACGTAGAGAGTTTAGGTGGTTGTTAACAAAGGGTGTGCATTGTGTAAAGGGACGACGGGGAAGCACGAGTTATAGGGGAAATTAGTTAGATAGATGATGCTGTGTGTTTGAGGAATTGTGTGTGAGAATAAATGGAATTGTGTTGAGGTGTGAGAATAAATGGAATTGTGTTGAGGTGTGCGAATAAAAGGTGTGGGATGCATGGTGTGGAATGCTTGGTGCGAAGGATTGAATGGGGGGAGTGGAACCCATTCACAAAAGCCTGGGGGGGGGGGGGTAGTTTAAAGCTAGGTAGAGGGTTTAGGTAAATTGCATGGATATTGACACCTGTGGTGCTGATGGTAGAAAGTAGTGTTTTGTGAGGTGCAGGAGACAGTGGAATGGCTGGGCGTGTGGTTTAATTGGTGAGTATGGTTATTGAGGCACTCCGTCACTGGGAGCTCGTCGGCCAGGTAAGGCCGCAGGTAGGCTCTGGGAGCCAGTTAAGTTAGCGTGTGAGTGGGGCCCGAGGATCCAAGGGAAGGACCCGGGTTGCCCAATGCTGAGGTGGGCATCGAGGGGGTAAGTGCCAGGGAGGGCCTTCCCCAGTTAGGGTAGTTGTGATGAGCAGGCAAGCTCGGGAGACGGCTCCAGTGACGGAGGAGCACAGGTAAGTGGACCTGCTGGTAGAGCCACACGACCCAGCCCCGAAATTGTGTGAGGGCACAGATAGAAACTTTGTTGGGTGAGACCCAAATTCAGGAGGGCAACACAGTGTCGGCAATGGGAATTCGGGTTCTTAGAACCACATAGTTTAAAGAGGCCTACTGACAGGGTACGATCCCGGGGAGTTTAGATGTGTAAATGTTGTTAGTGTAGTTAGGATGTGAGACCCCTTCACCCCATCCACAACCATTCACCAAGGAGGACGAACTTCCCACCGAGAGGAACTGTAGGCTGTTTGAGAAGTGAGATGCATCACGCCGTGAGTGAAACATTGTTTTATTCCATCCCTTCCTTCCTGGGAGAACCTGGGAGGGATTTGGGGACGAATTTGGCATTAGAGGGGGACATGGGAGACAAGACGTAGAGATGAATTGTAAATACAAGGGGGGCTAGGGTAGTGTAGCCAACGGGGGGGGGGGGGGGTACGTACGGTTAGGGACGAGCTTGCTCCGCTCACTCTGCCACGTTCCTCTCATCGCACCAGGTATGGTGGTGCCTGGTCACCTTGTTTTTCGTGTGCCACTGTTTGCTTTTCCATGTGCTTGTTGCGCCTTCTCTTCCTCCCTGCCCCAGGACCATTTGGAGGCCCATCTGTTGCAGCATCTTGCTGCCAAACATCCCTCCATTCATCTTGCACTTATGGACCACAAGCCTTGTGGCCCCGCACCTCTGCTGTGGCAGCAATTGGCTGCTTTATCATTCGGGCCAACCTTCGGACCACCTGCTGGGTGGCATTCGGGCCAACCATTGGACCACCTGTTGGGTGGCACTGGCACACACACACATGGATCACCTGTCAAGTGGCACTGATGCCACGCATTTGGACCACGTGTCGAGTGGCCCTGCTCTGGAATAAAGAATGATACAAGTGTGCAATTTGAGAAGATTTAGATGGCCCTGATGTTCAAATGGCCTGTATGCCGGTCAGGGCCAGCCGGTTTTTTGTTAGCCCACACACAAGACAAAAAGATGATAACAAGCAGCAAGTGCCTTCATTTCCCTCCTCCATTTCTTTCCTCAAGTGCAGGTCATGGGTTGTAGTATTGTAAATAAAGGTTAAGTTCTGTGCATGTACATATAGGAATGTGCCCACCGGCTATGTGTTTAGTTTAAAAATTCTGGAAATGCGCGCACAGCTGTGGGTGTGAGTCTGTTAGATTAGCTGCTCAACGCATTAGGAGGGACATATCTGGAGTAAATGATGTCGCACTCACGGGTTAGAGTAAATGTTAGAGGGATTACATCTATGTGTCACATTAATGGTAAGAGTAAATTGCATACCAGACTCTACCGGTCGTTCCGACTGAGGTCGACTCCGGACGAGTCTGGTCGGAGAGGGGGGTCATGTTGCGGTTTTGTAAATAAAGGCAACCCCCCCCTATAGTTAGTTACACCACATCATGTAGCCACGCTTAGTTAGTTATTTCTTATTAAATGTGAAGTATAGTCTCCTTCCCAGTGTTAGTATGCGTTGAGGCAGGTAGAGTAATGGTAGGCCTCATTGCAGCCTGAATTGCCGTGTCATGGGCCGAAGACAAATCTTGCAGGCCCGAGGGAGGAGCAGGAGGGCGTGGCCGGAGAGCAGCGAACAGCAAACGGGAGCTAAAGGGAGTGGCCAATAAGTTACAGCCAATGAGAGCTGAAGGGAGTGGCCGAGGGTGACCAATAAGGGGCTGTCACGACATGTGACCCAAGGCGGCCAAAGGAGGCCCGTGGAACATTCGAGTGGGGCTCCGGGGGGGGGGGGGCTATAAAATGCGGCCCGGACCCCTGCTCTCTCTCGATTCTCTCTTGATTCCTTCTCTGGATTCTCTGGCTCGGCATTCTGGTCTCTCTGCCTGGACTCCCTGAATATACGCGCGCTTTTGCCTCGCTGACCTTGGGATACGCTCCTCGGATTCCTGCTACGTGCACATCCGCGATCAACGCCCCTGCCGCGAATATCCGTGGCTGTAGTGTCCTGGGGTTGGAGCGATCCTTGGGGGTATCTGCCAAATGAGCCCGTCCGGGCAAACTGCATGAGCAGCCGCGCTTTGGGCGCATTCCCCTCTTCCTCCCCTTCCCCGAACGAGTCTGAGGGCCCTTGTCTGGGAACGTAAGGAAGGCCGTTAAGATTCTTCGCTGTGTCCCTTTTCTATGAATACTGTACATTTGTGAATAAATCCTGTGGTTCGTTTCCAACCTGGCCGTCTTCGTCCTTTCACCATTGACCTAGCAATGCACGAATTAAAACCGCTCGATCGGGTTCCATAGTGTTAACGGCACGAGTTACGCGACGCACAAACCGCTCGGGCGTACAATACCAACGTGACTCGTGCGAGGTTCAGTCCCCGTTCTCACGGCTGCGTGTGTTGAGGGTACTCCGGTCGTGACCGTTAACCCTTCTGCGCGTAGCAGCAGGCTCGGTGGCTGGAATTGCTTAGCAATCCGCCCCCCACGAGTGTCGTGTGGGTAGCGGCCTCATGGACTCGAAGCTCGAGGGGGAGCAGGGCTTAACCCCCCATCAGTACGTCGACGAGCTCGAGATCTGCAACAATATATATATATATATATATATATATATATATACGTATATATATTGTATATATATATATACACATATATATATATATATATATATATATATATATATATATATATATATATATATATATACTATTGGGGTCACCCGTGGGAATCCCACGGGCATGGACGTGTGTGACATTTGGACATCTTGATTTAGATGCTGCACATTAAATTTTACAAAATGGTCACTGCCAATTCATCAGATCCAGAAATGGTGAAATGAACACAATTTATTTATTTCATATAATATGTGACCCCTCACTCCTCTCCACCTGACACTCTCCTCTCTCCACCCTCACGCCTCTCCAATCCCACTCCTCCTCACACTCTCCTCCAATATCCCCTCACACTCCTCCCCAAGCCCTCACACTCCCCTCCAATTGCTCCTCACTGTCCTCTCCAATCGCTCCTCACTCTCCTCTCCAATCACTCCTCACTCTCCTCTCCAATCGCTCCTCACTCTCCGCTCCAATCGGCCCTCACTCTCCAACTCCTTGCTCTTCATTCTCCAACCTCTCGCTCCTCACTCACCAACTCCTCGCTCCTCAAGCTCCAACCCCTCGCTCCCTAACCCCTCACTCCTCTCCAATTTCTCGCTCCTCTCCAACCCCTAGCTCCTCACTAGCCTCACTAGCTAGCCGAAAGCACCCGGCATTGCCGGGGTTCTTTTTGAATGAATTTACTACTATAATTCAGCTTTTACTCACGGGCGTAGAAGATCGACTTCTATAATTCAGCTCAGCTTTTAATTGTGAAATGGGCCCAGCCCGGCCAAAGCAGCCTCAACCGACCTCGCCACCTAGCCTATAACGGGCCCGTCCCGACATTTTTAGTTCTTTTTGAATGAATTTACTACTATAATTCAGCTTTTACTCATGGCCATAGAAGATCGACGACGATAATTCAGCTCAGCTTTTAATTGCGAAATGGGCCCAGCCCGGCTGATGCGACCTCAACCGGCCTCTCACCACCAAGCCTATAATCTTCCCAGGGCCCGTCCCGACATTTTTAGTTCTTTAAAAAAAAATGAATTTACTACTATACTTCAGCTTTAACTTATGGCCGTAGAAGATTGACTACTATAATTCAGCTCAGCTTTTAATTGCGAAATGGGCCCAGGCCGGACGAGGTGGGCCTCGAACGGCCTCGGAACCTAGCCTATAACCTCCCCGGGGCCCGTCAAGACATTTTTAGTGCTTTTTGAATGAATTCACGACTATAATTCAGCTTTTACTCGCGGCCGTAGAAGATTGACGACTATAATTCAGCTCAGCTTTTAATTGCGAAATGGGCCCAGCCCGGCCGAGGTGGGCCTCGACCGGCCTCGCCACCTAGCCTATAACCTTCCCGGGGCCCGTCCCGACATTTTTTGTTTGAGAGGTTCCCTCCTGTCTTTCACCATTCAGGAGATTAGCGCGTGCAGACAAACAAACAAACTAACAAAAACTTTCTTTTATATATACAGTCACGTGAAAAATTAAGGACACCCCATGTAAAGTTTTGCCTTTTTCAACATATTTCATCATACAGCTATTTGATCTTCATTTCAACAATATTGATAGATAAAGGTGATATAATATAACAAATATCATGAAACATTTACATTTTGTAGTCCATTGTATAATTTAAATAAACGTATATGCAAATTTCGCATGTGGAAAAAGTAAGTACACCCCTACATTTATCACTACTTCAAATACCTAAAATTAGAATCAGGTGCACCAGCTCAGGTGCAAATGATTAGAACATCGTTAGAGAGGATCTTGGAGGAACCTGTCTTATTTAAACCTCAGACATTTAGTTTGGTTTGCTCTTTGTTGTTGAAGTGTGCGGCGTCACCATGCCGAGATCAAAAGAGCTCTCTGAGGCCTTCAGAAAGAAGGTTATAGATGCCGACGAGTCTGGGAAGGGATTTAAAAAGATCTCCAAACAATTTGAAATCAATCATTCGACTGTTCGGAAGATCATCTACAAGTGGAGAAGATTCCAAACAACTATCAACTTGTTCAGGCTGGCCGCCCCAGCAAGTTCAGCCCGAGAGCAGACCGCAAGATGCTGAAAGAAGTCTCGAAGAACCCCAGAATGTCATCACGGGACCTACAGGTAGCTCTTGCCACTGTTGATGTCAAAGTGCACGAGTCTGCCATTAGAAAGAGGCTGCACAAATTTCATCTACATGGGAGGTATGCCAGGAGGAAACCTTTGCTGTCCAGAAAGAACATCAGGGCAAGACTAAAGTTTGCCAATGAACACCTCGGCAAAGACCAGCACTTCTGGAACAATGTGCTCTGGGCAGATGAGTCAAAGGTAGAGCTATTTGGCCACAGTACCAGAAGACATGTTTGGCAAAAACCAAAGACAGCATTTGACCACAAGAACCTGATACCAACTGTAAAGCATGGTGGTGGAAATATTATGGTTTGGGGCAGCTTTGCTGCATCAGGGCCTGGGCAGCTCACCATCATAGAATCCACTATGAATTCTTCATTGTACCAGAGGGTGCTTGAGGATAATGTGAGGCCATCTGTCGGAAAGTTGAAGCACAACTGAAGGTGGACCTTGCAACATGACAATGACCCTAAACATACCAGTAAATCCACCAAGGAATGGCTGAAAAGAAAGAAATGGAGGGTTCTGGAATGGCCAAGTCAAAGCCCGGATCTAAATCCCATCGAGATGTTGTGGAGGGATTTGAAACGACCTGTGCATGCAAGAAACCCTTCAAACATCGCACAGCTGAAAGAATTCTGCATGGAGGAGTGGGCAAAAATTTCTCCCAGTCGAAGTCAGAGACTGGTAGACAGTTATAAGAAATGCCTCATTGAGGTTGTTTCTGCCAGAGGGGGCAATACCACCTATTAGAGCCAAGGGTGTACTTACTTTTTCCACATGCGAAATTTGCATTTATGTTTATTTAAATTATACAATGGACTACAAAATGTAAATGTTTCATGATATTTGTTATATTATATCACCTTTATCTATCAATATTGTTGAAATGAAGATCAAATAGCTGTATGTTGAAATATGTTGAAAAAGTCAAAACTTTACATGGGGTGTCCTTACTTTTTCACATGACTGTATAGAAGATAGAAGAAGATATACATATATATATATATATATATATATATTTATATATATATATATATATATATATATATATATAGATATATACATACATATATAAGTTCAAAACACACCTGGTCACAAGTGTGCCGCACCGACCGGGTCCTCAGTCGAGGTCCTCAGCATCATCCCGTTTCGGCCCTTCAACCTCGATACGGTCAGCTAAGGTGGGCCAGCAGGGGCACATACACATCCACATGCAGCAACTGCACCCGGATGCGTACATACCCCACCCCCAGCCAGTGCGAACAACAACAACAACAACACACCACATCCAGAATCCACAGCACCAAACAAACATGGTGGAACACTCAAACACCCACCTTTATACCCTTCACCACTCACCAAAAAACACACCAGATCATTCATACACACACATACACACCCATACACACACATACACACATACACACACAACACCAACCAACCAACCATCTACCCTTACATCATACACCACTCAACACACAAAAACACACACTCATGCAAAAATTAATTCATGCAAAAACACACACCCTCACCCACTCACTCATATACACAAAATAAGAAATAATAATGGTAACAAAAAAAACAAAAACAAAAAGAAAAGAAAAAACACAACCAACCTACACCGTTCGACGTGCCTCCGTAAACTTCCTCCATAACCAAAATGAGGCTTTCAAAGCAACCTGGGCCACCTGTCACACATCCTCCTTCTTTCTGTCCCACACACTCCAGCCTAGCAAGAAATGCAGAAAAGGATTTGCCAATATACCTTCTACACCCCACCTCAAATGGCTGACACGAAACTCGCCAACCCTTCTCCCGGCACTCTCCCTCCAGCTCAATGTACTTTCCTCTCTCCCTCTCGTGCACCTCCTCCATGTTCTCTTCCCAAGGTACCGACAACTCCCCTAAGATGACCTGTCTTGTTGCACTTGACCAAATGCCAATGTCAGGCCGCAACCTTGTCACACAGATCCCCTCTGGGAATACCAATTGTGGCTTTAGGTCTGCCACCACCTGCCAATCACAAGCATCTGACAGCCCTCTTGCTTTCCACCTCCTCCTCTTTCCACCTCTTACCACTTGGCCCTCTTTGACAAACCTTACCTCTCCCCCATCAGTCTCCTTCTCCACTCTTCTCTCTCTCGATCTCAGCACCTCTTGTTGCACCATCTGCACCACCACCGCCAGCACCTGATCATGTCGCCACCTGTATCTTCTGCTGCCAATGCTACTGAGCATGCACTCAGTGCATGCTGCACCATTCCCACACCTCCACACAAATAACATCTCTCCTCCTGCAACAACCCCCACAATCTCAAGTTTACTGGTGACGGAAGCACATCATACGTTGCCCGCAACAGGAAATTCAACAATATGGCTCCATCCTCCAAATCTCTTGCCACTTCAATATCCTCACCCGCACACCTTCCCACTTAGTCCAAGCACCTCGCTGTGCCTGACCGACTGCTTTCACATATCTCCCCTCCTCTTCCTTTCTTCTCACCTCCTCTCAACCATCTTCCTCCTCTCTTTCACACATGCCTTTCCCCATCGCTCATGCTCATCCACCCCAAGCCATGCTTCCATGCTGTACCATCCCATGACTCCTCCTGTTGCAACAGCTCCTCCATCTCGTCCACCTCTGCTCTTGCATTCCACTTCCGACTTCCCTCTTCTCTGGGAGAGCATTCTTTACCACTGCATCACTTGAATCCCGCAACATCATGAACTCCCGCACCCTCACCACCTTAAACTCCTCGGTTAATGATGTCAAGGGAAACTGGAGTTTTCCACCCTGACCATAAAAGGCAATGTTCATCAAACAGCGTGGCACAAACCCACTCACCACAACCTCCATCCTCTCTACATGCCCAATTGCAATATCATGACATCATCAATGGCCACAATACTCGTGGCATCAACCCAAACTTCAAACACCATACCTTCAACTTACCCGGCAAACCACATCCATCATCCTCTTCAAACCTCTCAAAGCTTGTTTCTGACCTCCTCCACTCTTCCCACATCATTCAATTCCACTGTATACTATCTTCCAAACTCTTCACAGGGGCCTCTACCAATGATGGAACCACCTCCCCTCCAGCTCAAACCTGTGCATGTTATCCACCACTCCCCGTCTCACTACCACACTCCTCGACTTTCTTGCTTTAAATCCCATCCTTGCCCACCGCATCAACCTTTCCAGTAGTCCCAGTACCTCTACTGCTGCATCAGCAGACTGTTGGACAACTGTCAGGTCATCCATGAAAGCAAACATTGCTGGCAACCTCTGACCAGGGGCTAGCTCCACTTCTTTCCAGTCCACTCACCGCACGTATCAACAACTCCATAACCAGCACAAACAAAATCGGGGAGATCGTACATCCCATCGGGATCCCACTTCCAACTTCTGCCACTCTGTTACATAGGACTGTGTCGCAAACCGCATCCAAAACTGATCATAATATGCATCAAAAAATCCCTAATCTCCGTGGCACCCAAAAGAAATCCATGGCATACCTGATCAAGGCATGCGCACTGACCCATATGCATTCTCCAAATCCAGCCATACCACCGCCACATCCTTCCTTTGCCTCTTTGCCTCCTGTAACACTTGCCAGACCATTGCCGAGTGTCAATGCATCCTGGTGATCCTGGTATTCCTGCCTTCTGCACAGAACCATCCACAAAACCATTCCCTCTGATGAAGCCTGAGAGCCGTGCCGCAAAGACACTCATCAATATCTTCCCATCTACATCGAGCAATGATATTGGTCTAAACTGCTCAGTGTCACAGCCTCCTCCTGCTTTGGAATATAACTCCTTCCGCCATAGTCCATTGACTGGGCACCACTCCTTGCCTCCATACCACCTACAGAGCCTTCCACAGATACTGCCTGACGCCTACACAACTCTTAAAAACCTTGTATGGCACACCACTTGGTCCTGGAGCCGATGCCGCCCGTGCCTTCCTCAAAACTGCCTCAATCTCAGACATCTTTGGCTCTGACAAATCAAATGGAACACCTGGCTCTGCCGGTCTCACCAATCCTTCGATGTCCTCCACCACTTCGTTCCTCCTTGTGTCTGCGTACGTGGCACGCAGGTGACCTTCCAACTCTTCCTTTGGTACTTCAGTACACCAAATCGAGACGGCTCCAACAGATCCTTCATAAACTGAAAAGGCTTCTCAAAGAACCTCTTTCTCTTCCTCTGCCTCTGCCTCTCCTTTCTTCGCCTCTTCATCCTTTCCACTCTCTTCAACTTCACCAACCTCATCCTCACCTGCTTCGTCAACACCTCAAGCCCATTCCTCTCCCCTTCCACAGCCTCTTCCATCTTCCATTCAAACTCCTCAACTCCATTCTCAACTCATGGATCTCCCTCTGCCTCCTGCTCAACGTGCCTCCTTCTCACCCCTCTCTACACACTCTTTCACTCCAAACGTGACATGCATACTCAAACACAATCTCATTCATCTTTCTCAATCTATCTTCCACCCTTCCTTTCAACCTATGAAGCGCCCCACACATCACTCCATCCATTCTCTCCCATACTTCCCTTTCTCCCATACCTGGCCATTTCACTCTCCTCCTCACATCCTTTCCCTGCTGAAGTACAACCCCAGGACATACAACACTGTGGCTTGCTACCTGGCTGTTTCTCCCGGCCGTCTTACGTGTCCCCTTTTCAAAGGCACTGCGTTGCTGTACCTCCTCCTCACCCACCTTACGCACACACCCCATTCGGCTCTGATGGATATGCAATCCTCTCACCGACTCAAACTCACGTCCACACCCACACTTCTCTCGAACCTGCCCTGCCTCCACATGCACACCATCACCCCGTAGACATACATCTCCCACACGAACACTCCCACACCCTTTCTTGGCCTGATGGATCCTCAACCCTCTGATGGATCCGAACTCACGTCCACACTGACACCTTACCAGACTTGCATCCACAATCCGTTCTCGTTTGTCACATCAGTATGGGGGTCTTTATCCGTTATATCTGTCCGTTTGGGCCCATCTTCCACCCCACCTCTCGGAGAGCCCTTGGGGTGTTCTCTATTTTTAACCAACACTGTAAATTATGGGTGCCACACAATCCAAACCATGCAGCTTGGCAAAATGGCTGACAGGCCACCTGCCCCTGATGCTGTCTCTCCAGCATCACCAGCTATTCCTGGTCACCACCCAGTCTTTCCTGGAAGTAACTGGTAGCACCACACAAAAATAAGTTCAAAACACACCTGGTCACAAGTGTGCCGCACCGACCGGGTCCTCAGTCGAGGTCCACAGCATCATCCCGTTTCGGCCCTTCAACCTCGATACGGTAAGCTAAGGTGGGCCAGCAGGGCACATAAACATCCACATGCAGCAACTGCACCCGGATGCGTACATACCCCCCCCCCCCCCCAGCCAGTGTATATATATATATATATATATATATATCTGTGCAGTGTCTGTCCTGTCTTGTCACTGAACTACTCCCTCAAACTTTTGTGAAACCGTACCGAACTTCTGGTATGCACCTACCTCTCCCGTGTGTATGTCCTAAGGGTATTTTCTTTGAAAAAATTCCAAATTCTTTTTTGGGGGGGGGGGGGGGGGGGGGGATTTTTTTCAATTTTTTTTAAAAAAACTTAAGTCTTCAACTTCAATTGTTTATCAAATGAAATATCAAGTATATTACATTTTTTGAAAAAATTCCCAATTTTTTTTTGGGGGAAATTTTTTTTTCTTCTTTTTTTTCAACTTAAGTCTTCAACTTCAATTGTTTATAAAATGTAATATCACGTATATTACAAATACATTTGTGCAAAATAATTGTTTGCATTATGATTGGTGTAAAGTGTAAACCATGACAAAACAGCAACTCAGGTACAGTCATCTACCAAAATATCTGCATATCTGGGCAGTGTCTGTGTTGTCACTGAACTACTTACTCCCTCAAACTTTTGTTTCCGTGGTTGTGAAGTGTTTTTAATAACGTGGTGGCGAGGTGTTTTGAATCACGTGATGGTGAGGTGTTTTGAATTATGTGGTGGTGAGGTGTTTTTTTGAATTATGTGGTGGTGAGGTGTTTTTT
Source organism: Myxine glutinosa (assembly GCF_964187855.1). NCBI lineage: Eukaryota > Metazoa > Chordata > Myxini > Myxiniformes > Myxinidae > Myxine > Myxine glutinosa. The sequence continues at coordinate 8,459,163 of NC_136270.1, read as the reverse complement.
TGAATTACATGGTGGTGAGATGTTTTTTTAATTACGTGGTGGTGAGGTGTTTTGAATTACGTGGTGGTGAGGTGTTTTGAATCACGTGGTGGTGAGGTGTTTTGAATCATGTGGTGGTGAGGGGTTTTGAATTACGTGATGGTGAGGTGTTTTGAATTACGTGGTGGTGAGGTGTTTTGAATCATGTGGTGGTGAGGTGTTTTGAATTACATGGTGGTGAGGTGTTCTGAATTACGTGGTGGTGAGGTGTTTTGAATTATGTGATGGTGAGATGTTTTGAATTACGTGATGGTGAGGTGTTTTGAATCATGTGGTGGTGAGGTGTTTTGAATTACGTGATGGTGAGGTGTTTTGAATCATGTGGTGGTGAGGTGTTTTGAATTACGTGATGGTGAGATGTTTTGAATTACGTGGTGGTGAGGTGTTTTGAATTACGTGGTGGTGAGCTGTAATCGTTCCAAACTTCCAGTCTGCACCTACCCACCCCCCCCCCCACCCCCCGCCCACCCCCATATGTATGTGCTGAGGGTTTCTTTTTTTGAATTGTTTTTTTTTCAACCTAAATCTTCAACCTAAATTGTTGACCTTCAACCTTCAACCACCACGGTTATATCAGAATGAGCCGATTCGTCACACGGTTGCAGATTGCTTAACCCCAATATGCAGCCTATCAAAAATTACATAATGCTGTTTTTATGGAGGTGTGTACTGTGCGTGCTGACGGGCATGATTACACCTCACTAATCATTTTTATTCGACATTGATTCGATTTTTCCGGTTCCCTAGTCATGAGTAACACTCGACCCAAACAAAAGCCAATGGGAATCTGACGCAACAAACCCAGGCAGTGTATAATCAGCAGAAGCCCCCACAAGAAAACCAAGATGGTGGCCATATTATTTAGTCTGGGTGCCATGATGGGTGGAGTCGAGCGACAATTGTGGGTGGAGTCCGACCAATCATTTCAAAACTTTTTGAAAGTTTCAAAAAGTTACATTTACAAATGAAAGTTACAAAGTTACAATTGAAAGTTACATTTCAAAAATCGACCCCAACAAGAACCACAACAGCAACAACAATCACACGGACCTTTTGTAGACCTGTAACGTGTAAATTGGTACTGTACAGAATATTGTTCCTTCACTATGCACCAGGACTCCTGCATCCTCGTTTCCTGTCTTATCTTACTAGAATTCACCAAATGTCCGTCCGTCTGTCAGTTCGAAGGTACCGCAAAAACGGCTGAACCGATCGCAACGATATTTTGGGTGGGTAATCCTCGGACCCCCTGGAGTAGAATAGGCTATATTGTTTTTCCAAGTTTTCCAATTTTCCAATTTTTCCAAACACGATGGAATAATAGCCGGCGAAGCCAGTGTTGTGAATGAACGCGTACGTATTATGTTGAAAAGCCAGATTTTGCTGGATCCCTTGAGAATTTCGAAGCTTTGACGCACCAAATCGCTCAATGGAGGCCGCCATCTTGTGGATGCGGAAGTATGCATAACAAATTGAAAAAAGTTCAATAGGAGTTTGTTTCACCCGTCTTTGTTTGATTCACGATCTTATGCACCTCTAATTTGTAATTAAAATACTTTAAGACCAACCTCGGCCCGCACGGGCCTGGTTATCATCAACGAAAATCGTCACCAAACACCGGAACCAATGAGATTCGAGCATTTGAAAAAATATTTCAAAAAACAAATCGCTCCATGGAGGCCGCCATCTTCCGGATGCGGAAGTATGCATAAAAAATTGAGAAAAAGTTCAATAGGGGTTTGTTTCACCCGTCTTTGTTTGATTCACAATCTTATGCACCTCTAATTTGTAATTAAAATACTTTAAGACCAATCTCGTTTCCCGGGCCCGCACGGGCCCTGGTTATCTTCAACGAAAATCGTCACCAATTACCGGAACCAATGAGATTCGAGCATTTGAAAAAATATTTCAAAAAAGCTTTTTACCACATTTCGGAGGCTGAATTCGGACGCTGAAAACGCCGTCAAGTATTCTAAAATTGACGAAGAATTATTTTTTAGAAATCTCGCGGCCGTAGGGGATAGTTTTTCACGGCCAGAAATATCCGAAGTTGAGACGGAATTCACCGAATTAATCAAGAAGGAAATTTTATAAATTTTAATCTCATCCAGAATGCAAATGGTGTCATTTTGAACTAGGTACGGTACCTACTACACCTACCTACTACCAACTACCTAACCTACTGATGCCTTAGTGATGGGTAAAATAGTGGCAAGAGGGTTTGGCTTCGCCGGCTCATTGCGGCTTTGCAGTCGGGTACTTGTATTTACCGATATGAACAGTGATGTGGCTTTTGTTGAAATTCTATGTACCAGGAGAGAGTAGATTGACTCCTGACGAACTCTTCCTACGCTACTCACGATAAGTTAGGGATATTGGCAGGTGCTTCGGTGTGGTTGATTTTGTGTATTAATTATGTTGAAAAAAGTTGTCGGTCCTAATTCTATGGTTATTAATGAGTGTGAAAAAACAGCATTCTTGATTTCAATACCCTAACCCAAACCCCCTATGAAAAAAAAATAAACTCACTCCTACAATATCCCTAACTTATTGTGAGTAGTGTACATAAACGTGCGGAACCGAAGTAACATGGCAGCGTGTGCAAAGCAACTGAGAAAGACGTGCAGCGGCCGCTTCCATTTTGCAGAAGTCAATCTTTTTTCAAAATGGGCGCCATGTACCGTTTAGATTTTGATGGTTTGCGTGTGATATGATTCAACGGATGTTTATATGAATCGTTTAAAATAAAAAAGCCTTAAATTTCTGATATTTTGCCTTTTCATTTGGGCTTCCCAATTGAAGCCCCGCCCATAGGGCGGGTACCTTTGCTAGTACTGGTTAATAATGAGAAATCATGAAACCAAAATGTCAGGCCATGGACTTACTGATCTCAATATTATGATTAACCAGAAACTGCACATCAAAGTCATCAATCAGCAGCGGCAATGCATTTAATCAGACAAATAGTAGTGGAAGAACCAACGACCAGTATAACTGTTCAGCCAATAAAGTTAAGTCACGTGACATGTGTGGTTTGTTTGAGAAATATTCTCAAGTTGGAGACTTGAAACATGGGTAGAGACAAAAATTTTAAAGTTTCGCATTTCTAAGAGAAAAATATTTCTTGAAGATGTTAAAAATAAAAAGAAGTGTTTATAAAATGAAGTTGTATTGAATTGGGTAAAAAGAGAATTAAACAAGAAAAAGTGAGTTGGTACGTCATATCATCCAGGTGCTCCTACATAACACAGACACAGGTCATGTGTTCGTTGAAGAGAAACAGGCAGACAAAAAGGAACACACAAACAAACGTAGGCATGTATGGATGGAGCCAAGAGATTTATGGAAAAGACAAACACAAGCATTCAGAAGAAAGTAACTTGGGGATCGTAAGGAAGGGTGGAGGAGTGGGAGTGGGGGTAGGAGGGAGAGGGGTGAAAAGGGGGGCGTGGGGTCAGTGTGAACATGGATAAAGTCACCAGCACAATTTATTTTAAAACAGATGAACATCAAAAGACATATAAACTGAGAGACGAACACAAACTGATGCAGACAATCTGTTAATAGAAATACAGACGTGGTACAGACACACCATAGAGTGACTCTCTATTTTCTTATCCTATATATTTATTTATTCGGAGGCCTGGCAGGATAGATTGCAGGTATGTACAATCACTTTTGAGCTGTCTCACCTGGGTTCGAATCTCAATCCAGGTTTAAACTGCCATCTTGGTGTTTCGTCCGCAGGGCAATTCATCAGTGTGTCTGCCGTCACTCGGATGCACGTTAAGCCGGGCATCCCGTCTGCTGGCATTCGTTGGTGGACGTTACAGATTCCACGGTGTCCTTCACGGAGAGCAGGCAAGCTATCGCCGACATCATCAAAAAATTACACAATTTCCTGCTCTATTTATAGGGGGCACTGCCTCAGTGGCACCAGCCACACTCGCAGCAAGTGATGCAAACTGCATGGACGCACGCAATACATAAGAAGAAGAAGATGATGTGTATTTTCCTTCATTTGATCTAATTAATTGTTTTTTTTATTTCCATAAACTTACAAGTAAGTTAGTTAATGTACATGCTAAAAAAAAACACATTTCATTTTATCGAACCACCACACCATATCCTGTGCAATCAGTCAAATCTTCTTCTTCTTCTTCTCTGGTTAACACAAGACTTCATAACATGGTGACACAATGAGAACGACGACGGTGGACTGCTTGGAGAGTTTGACCCGACACTCCATTGACTTCATGTGCTGCTCAGCCCAGTCAAGATTAGCCGCATTGTCTCGCATGTTGTGCAGGGTATTGTGATCGACGTCAGACGAAGGCTTCGGTGTTATCTCAGGAATGCCAGCTGAGACAAGACAGAAATAAACATTTTTAAACATGCACGTCAACCTGCATAACATCATGTATCAGTAGAAGGTGTGCAGGTGGAGAATCAGCCAACGATACATCTGCAGGTGTGTGTGTGTCTGCAGTAAGGGCAGAAGATCCGCGGCGTGATGTCAACACTAGATCGATGGTCCATGAAAGATGTGTTCCAGTGAAATGAAAGAGGTGGAGAATCAGGATTTTACAGGCTTTAAATGTACACCTGAACGGATCAGCGAGCAGAGATTGGAAGTCAGATTTGTTTTCTATTGGAAGAACAGAGTTTGGAAGTCAGATTTGTTTTCTATTGGAAGAACAGAGTTTGGAAGTCAGATTTGTTTTCTATTGGAAGAACAGAGTTTGGAAGTCAGATTTATTTTCTATTGGAAGAACAAAGATTGGAAGTCAGATTTGTTTTCTATTGGAAGAACAAAGATTGGAAGTCAGATTTGTTTTCTATTGGAAGAACAGAGATTGGAAGTCAGATTTGTTTTCTATTGGAAGAACAAAGATTGGAAGTCAGATTTGTTTTCTATTGGAAGAACAAAGATTGGAAGTCAGATTTGTTTTCTATTGGAAGAACAGAGATTGGATGTCAGATTTGTTTTCTATTGGAAGAACAGAGATTGGAAGTCAGATTTGTTTTCTATTGGAAGAACAAAGATTGGAAGTCAGATTTGTTTTCTATTGGAAGAACAAAGATTGGAAGTCAGATTTGTTTCCTATTGGAAGAACAGAGATTGGAAGTCAGATTTGTTTCCTATTGGAAGAACAGAGATTGGAAGTCAGATTTGTTTTCTATTGGAAGAACAGAGATTGGAAGTCAGATTTGTTTTCTATTGGAAGAACAGAGATTGGATGTCAGATTTGTTTTCTGAACAAAGATTGGAAGTCAGATTTCTTTTCTATTGGAAGAACAGAGATTGGAAGTCAGATTTGTTTTCTGAACAAACATTGGAAGTCAGATTTGTTTTCTATTGGAAGAACAGAGATTGGAAGTCAGATTTGTTTTCTATTGGAAGAACAAAGATTGGAAGTCAGATTTGTTTTCTATTGGAAGAACAGAGATTGGATGTCAGATTTGTTTTCTATTGGAAGAACAGAGATTGGAAGTCAGATTTGTTTTCTATTGGAAGAACAAAGATTGGAAGTCAGATTTGTTTTCTATTGGAAGAACAAAGATTGGAAGTCAGATTTGTTTTCTATTGGAAGAACAGAGATTGGATGTCAGATTTGTTTTCTATTGGAAGAACAGAGATTGGAAGTCAGATTTGTTTTCTATTGGAAGAACAAAGATTGGAAGTCAGATTTGTTTTCTATTGGAAGAACAGAGATTGGAAGTCAGATTTGTTTTCTATTGGAAGAACAAAGATTGGAAGTCAGATTTGTTTTCTATTGGAAGAACAAAGATTGGAAGTCAGATTTGTTTTCTATTGGAAGAACAAAGATTGGAAGTCAGATTTGTTTTCTATTGGAAGAACAGAGATTGGAAGTCAGATTTGTTTTCTATTGGAAGAACAGAGATTGGAAGTCAGATTTGTTTTCTATTGGAAGAACAGAGATTGGAAGTCAGATTTGTTTTCTATTGGAAGAACAAAGATTGGAAGTCAGATTTGTTTTCTATTGGAAGAACAAAGATTGGAAGTCAGATTTGTTTTCTATTGGAAGAACAGAGATTGGATGTCAGATTTGTTTTCTATTGGAAGAACAGAGATTGGAAGTCAGATTTGTTTTCTATTGGAAGAACAAAGATTGGAAGTCAGATTTGTTTTCTATTGGAAGAACAGAGATTGGAAGTCAGATTTGTTTTCTATTGGAAGAACAAAGATTGGAAGTCAGATTTGTTTTCTATTGGAAGAACAAAGATTGGAAGTCAGATTTGTTTTCTATTGGAAGAACAAAGATTGGAAGTCAGATTTGTTTTCTATTGGAAGAACAAAGATTGGAAGTCAGATTTGTTTTCTATTGGAAGAACAGAGATTGGATGTCAGATTTGTTTCCTATTGGAAGAACAGAGATTGGAAGTCAGACTTGTTTCCTATTGGAAGAACAGAGATTGGAAGTCAGATTTGTTTCCTATTGGAAGAACAAAGATTGGAAGTCAGATTTGTTTTCTATTGGAAGAACAGAGATTGGAAGTCAGATATGTTTTCTATTGGAAGAACAGAGATTGGATGTCAGATTTGTTTCCTATTGGAAGAACAGAGATTGGATGTCAGATTTGTTTCCTATTGGAAGAACAGAGATTGGAAGTCAGACTTGTTTCCTATTGGAAGAACAGAGATTGGAAGTCAGATTTGTTTCCTATTGGAAGAACAGAGATTGGAAGTCAGATTTGTTTCCTATTGGAAGAACAGAGATTGGATGTCAGATTTGTTTCCTATTGGAAGAACAGAGATTGGAAGTCAGATTTGTTTCCTATTGGAAGAACAGAGATTGGAAGTCAGATTTGTTTCCTATTGGAAGAACAGAGATTGGAAGTCAGATTTGTTTCCTATTGGAAGAACAGAGATTGGAAGTCAGATTTGTTTCCTATTGGAAGAACAGAGATTGGATGTCAGATTTGTTTCCTATTGGAAGAACAGAGATTGGAAGTCAGATTTGTTTCCTATTGGAAGAACAGAGATTGGAAGTCAGATTTGTTTCCTATTGGAAGAACAGAGATTGGAAGTCAGATTTGTTTCCTATTGGAAGAACAGAGATTGGAAGTCAGATTTGTTTCCTATTGGAAGAACAGAGATTGGAAGTCAGATTTGTTTCCTATTGGAAGAACAGAGATTGGAAGTCAGATTTGTTTCCTATTGGAAGAACAGAGATTGGAAGTCAGATTTGTTTCCTATTGGAAGAACAGAGATTGGAAGTCAGACTTGTTTCCTATTGGAAGAACAGAGATTGGAAGTCAGATTTGTTTTCTATTGGAAGAACAGAGATTGGATGTCAGACTTGTTTTCTATTGGAAGAACAGAGATTGGAAGTCAGACTTGTTTTCTATTGGAAGAACAGAGATTGGATGTCAGACTTGTTTCCTATTGGAAGAACAGAGATTGGAAGTCAGATTTGTTTTCTATTGGAAGAACAGAGATTGGAAGTCAGACTTGTTTCCTATTGGAAGAACAAAGATTGGAAGTCAGATTTGTTTCCTATTGGAAGAACAAAGATTGGAAGTCAGATATGTTTCCTATTGGAAGAACAGAGATTGGAAGTCAGATTTGTTTCCTATTGCAAGAACACAGATTGGAAGTCAGACTTGTTTCCTATTGCAAGAACACAGATTGGAAGTCAGACTTGTTTCCTATTGCAAGAACACAGATTGGAAGTCAGACTTGTTTCCTATTGGAAGAACAGAGATTGGAAGTCAGACTTGTTTCCTATTGCAAGAACACAGATTGGAAGTCAGACTTGTTTCCTATTGCAAGAACACAGATTGGAAGTCAGACTTGTTTCCTATTGCAAGAACACAGATTGGAAGTCAGACTTGTTTCCTATTGGAAGAACAGAGATTGGAAGTCAGATTTGTTTCCTATTGGAAGAACAGAGATTGGATGTCAGATATGTTTCCTATTGGAAGAACAGAGATTGGAAGTCAGACTTGTTTCCTATTGGAAGAACAGAGATTGGATGTCAGATTTGTTTCCTATTGGAAGAACAGAGATTGGAAGTCAGACTTGTTTCCTATTGCAAGAACACAGATTGGAAGTCAGACTTGTTTCCTATTGGAAGAACAGAGATTGGAAGTCAGATTTGTTTCCTATTGGAAGAACAGAGATTGGATGTCAGATTTGTTTCCGATTGGAAGAACAGAGATTGGAAGTCAGAATTGTTTCCTATTGGAAGAACAAAGATTGGAAGTCAGACTTGTTTCCTATTGGAAGAACAGAGATTGGATGTCAGATTTGTTTCCTATTGGAAGAACAAAGATTGGAAGTCAGACTTGTTTCCTATTGGAAGAACAAAGATTGGAAGTCAGACTTGTTTCCTATTGGAAGAACAGAGATTGGATGTCAGATTTGTTTTCTATTGGAAGAACAGAGATTGGATGTCAGATTTGTTTCCTATTGGAAGAACAGAGATTGGAAGTCAGACTTGTTTCCTATTGGAAGAACAAAGATTGGAAGTCAGATTTGTTTCCTATTGGAAGAACAAAGATTGGAAGTCAGACTTGTTTCCTATTGGAAGAACAGAGATTGGATGTCAGATTTGCTTCCTATTGGAAGAACAGAGATTGGATGTCAGATTTGTTTCCTATTGGAAGAACAAAGATTGGAAGTCAGACTTGTTTCCTATTCGAAGAACAGAGATTGGAAGTCAGACTTGTTTCCTATTGGAAGAACAAAGATTGGAAGTCAGATTTGTTTCCTATTGGAAGAACAAAGATTGGAAGTCAGATTTGTTTCCTATTGGAAGAACAGAGATTGGATGTCAGAATTGTTTCCTATTGGAAGAACAGAGATTGGATGTCAGATTTGCTTCCTATTGGAAGAACAGAGATTGGAAGTCAGATTTGTTTCCTATTGGAAGAACAGAGATTGGATGTCAGAATTGTTTCCGATTGGAAGAACAGAGATTGGAAGTCAGAATTGTTTCCTATTGGAAGAACAGAGATTGGATGTCAGACTTGTTTCCTATTGGAAGAACAGAGATTGGAAGTCAGACTTGTTTCCTATTGGAAGAACAGAGATTGGATGTCAGATTTGTTTCCTATTGGAAGAACAAAGATTGGAAGTCAGACTTGTTTCCTATTGGAAGAACAAAGATTGGAAGTCAGACTTGTTTCCTATTGGAAGAACAGAGATTGGATGTCAGATTTGTTTCCTATTGGAAGAACAAAGATTGGAAGTCAGACTTGTTTCGTATTGGAAGAACAGAGATTGGATGTCAGATTTGTTTCCTATTGGAAGAACAAAGATTGGAAGTCAGATTTGTTTCCTATTGGAAGAACAAAGATTGGAAGTCAGATTTGTTTCCTATTGGAAGAACAAAGATTGGAAGTCAGACTTGTTTCCTATTGCAAGAACAGAGATTGGAAGTCAGATTTGTTTCCTATTGGAAGAACAAAGATTGGAAGTCAGATTTGTTTCCTATTGGAAGAACAAAGATTGGAAGTCAGACTTGTTTCCTATTGGAAGAACAGAGATTGGATGTCAGATTTGTTTCCTATTGGAAGAACAAAGATTGGAAGTCAGACTTGTTTCCTATTGGAAGAACAGAGATTGGATGTCAGATTTGTTTCCTATTGGAAGAACAAAGATTGGAAGTCAGATTTGTTTCCTATTGGAAGAACAAAGATTGGAAGTCAGATTTGTTTCCTATTGGAAGAACAAAGATTGGAAGTCAGATTTGTTTTCTATTGCAAGAACAGAGATTGGAAGTCAGATTTGTTTCCTATTGGAAGAACAAAGATTGGAAGTCAGACTTGTTTCCTATTGGAAGAACAGAGATTGGATGTCAGATTTGTTTCCTATTGGAAGAACAAAGATTGGAAGTCAGATTTGTTTCCTATTGGAAGAACAAAGATTGGAAGTCAGACTTGTTTCCTATTGGAAGAACAGAGATTGGATGTCAGATTTGTTTCCTATTGGAAGAACAAAGATTGGAAGTCAGACTTGTTTCCTATTGGAAGAACAGAGATTGGATGTCAGACTTGTTTCCTATTGGAAGAACAGAGATTGGATGTCAGATTTGTTTCCTATTGGAAGAACAAAGATTGGAAGTCAGACTTGTTTCCTATTGGAAGAACAAAGATTGGAAGTCAGACTTGTTTCCTATTGGAAGAACAGAGATTGGATGTCAGATTTGTTTCCTATTGGAAGAACAAAGATTGGAAGTCAGACTTGTTTCGTATTGGAAGAACAGAGATTGGATGTCAGATTTGTTTCCTATTGGAAGAACAGAGATTGGAAGTCAGATTTGTTTCCTATTGGAAGAACAAAGATTGGAAGTCAGACTTGTTTCCTATTGGAAGAACAGAGATTGGATGTCAGATTTGTTTTCTATTGCAAGAACAGAGATTGGAAGTCAGATTTGTTTCCTATTGGAAGAACAAAGATTGGAAGTCAGACTTGTTTCCTATTGGAAGAACAGAGATTGGATGTCAGATTTGTTTCCTATTGGAAGAACAGAGATTGGAAGTCAGATTTGTTTCCTATTGGAAGAACAAAGATTGGAAGTCAGACTTGTTTCCTATTGGAAGAACAGAGATTGGATGTCAGATTTGTTTTCTATTGCAAGAACAGAGATTGGAAGTCAGATTTGTTTCCTATTGGAAGAACAAAGATTGGAAGTCAGACTTGTTTCCTATTGGAAGAACAGAGATTGGATGTCAGATTTGTTTCCTATTGGAAGAACAAAGATTGGAAGTCAGATTTGTTTCCTATTGGAAGAACAAAGATTGGAAGTCAGATTTGTTTCCTATTGGAAGAACAAAGATTGGAAGTCAGATTTGTTTTCTATTGCAAGAACAGAGATTGGAAGTCAGATTTGTTTCCTATTGGAAGAACAAAGATTGGAAGTCAGACTTGTTTCCTATTGGAAGAACAGAGATTGGAAGTCAGATTTGTTTTCTATTGCAAGAACAGAGATTGGAAGTCAGATTTGTTTCCTATTGGAAGAACAGAGATTGGAAGTCAGACTTGTTTCCTATTGGAAGAACAGAGATTGGATGTCAGATTTGTTTCCTATTGGAAGAACAAAGATTGGAAGTCAGATTTGTTTCCTATTGGAAGAACAAAGATTGGAAGTCAGACTTGTTTCCTATTGGAAGAACAGAGATTGGATGTCAGATTTGTTTCCTATTGGAAGAACAGAGATTGGAAGTCAGACTTGTTTCCTATTGGAAGAACAAAGATTGGAAGTCAGACTTGTTTCCTATTGGAAGAACAGAGATTGGATGTCAGATTTGTTTCCTATTGGAAGAACAAAGATTGGAAGTCAGACTTGTTTCGTATTGGAAGAACAGAGATTGGATGTCAGATTTGTTTCCTATTGGAAGAACAGAGATTGGAAGTCAGATTTGTTTCCTATTGGAAGAACAAAGATTGGAAGTCAGACTTGTTTCGTATTGGAAGAACAGAGATTGGATGTCAGATTTGTTTCCTATTGGAAGAACAGAGATTGGAAGTCAGATTTGTTTCCTATTGGAAGAACAAAGATTGGAAGTCAGATTTGTTTCCTATTGGAAGAACAGAGATTGGAAGTCAGATTTGTTTCCTATTGGAAGAACAAAGATTGGAAGTCAGACTTGTTTCGTATTGGAAGAACAGAGATTGGATGTCAGATTTGTTTCCTATTGGAAGAACAAAGATTGGAAGTCAGACTTGTTTCCTATTGGAAGAACAGAGATTGGATGTCAGATTTGTTTTCTATTGCAAGAACAGAGATTGGAAGTCAGATTTGTTTCCTATTGGAAGAACAAAGATTGGAAGTCAGACTTGTTTCCTATTGGAAGAACAGAGATTGGATGTCAGATTTGTTTTCTATTGCAAGAACAGAGATTGGAAGTCAGACTTGTTTCCTATTGGAAGAACAAAGATTGGAAGTCAGACTTGTTTCCTATTGGAAGAACAGAGATTGGATGTCAGATTTGTTTTCTATTGCAAGAACAGAGATTGGAAGTCAGATTTGTTTCCTATTGGAAGAACAAAGATTGGAAGTCAGACTTGTTTCCTATTGGAAGAACAGAGATTGGATGTCAGATTTGTTTCCTATTGGAAGAACAAAGATTGGAAGTCAGATTTGTTTCCTATTGGAAGAACAAAGATTGGATGTCAGATTTGTTTCCTATTGGAAGAACAAAGATTGGAAGTCAGATTTGTTTCCTATTGGAAGAACAGAGATTGGATGTCAGATTTGTTTCCTATTGGAAGAACAAAGATTGGAAGTCAGATTTGTTTCCTATTGGAAGAACAAAGATTGGAAGTCAGACTTGTTTCCTATTGGAAGAACAGAGATTGGATGTCAGATTTGTTTCCTATTGGAAGAACAAAGATTGGAAGTCAGATTTGTTTCCTATTGGAAGAACAAAGATTGGAAGTCAGATTTGTTTCCTATTGGAAGAACAAAGATTGGAAGTCAGATTTGTTTTCTATTGCAAGAACAGAGATTGGAAGTCAGATTTGTTTCCTATTGGAAGAACAAAGATTGGAAGTCAGACTTGTTTCCTATTGGAAGAACAAAGATTGGAAGTCAGACTTGTTTCCTATTGGAAGAACAGAGATTGGATGTCAGATTTGTTTCCTATTGGAAGAACAAAGATTGGAAGTCAGACTTGTTTCGTATTGGAAGAACAGAGATTGGATGTCAGATTTGTTTCCTATTGGAAGAACAGAGATTGGAAGTCAGATTTGTTTCCTATTGGAAGAACAAAGATTGGAAGTCAGACTTGTTTCCTATTGGAAGAACAGAGATTGGATGTCAGATTTGTTTTCTATTGCAAGAACAGAGATTGGAAGTCAGATTTGTTTCCTATTGGAAGAACAAAGATTGGAAGTCAGACTTGTTTCCTATTGGAAGAACAGAGATTGGATGTCAGATTTGTTTCCTATTGGAAGAACAAAGATTGGAAGTCAGACTTGTTTCCTATTGGAAGAACAGAGATTGGATGTCAGATTTGTTTCCTATTGGAAGAACAAAGATTGGAAGTCAGACTTGTTTCCTATTGGAAGAACAGAGATTGGATGTCAGATTTGTTTTCTATTGCAAGAACAGAGATTGGAAGTCAGACTTGTTTCCTATTGGAAGAACAGAGATTGGAAGTCAGAATTGTTTCCTATTGGAAGAACAGATATTGGAAGTCAGACTTGTTTCCTATTGGAAGAACAGATATTGGAAGTCAGATTTGTTTCCTATTGCAAGAACAGAGATTGGAAGTCAGATTTGAGCAAATTGTTGTAGTTGTTGTTGTTTTTATTTAACTGAGGCGACACCTGGAAAACCTTGAGCACAGCGTCACACAGCCTTTGGCACCACATCCACAATGTCCTTGGAGATGGTTGCTGGAATGCACGGCGATGCTCGGGCACAGTTGGGTTTGCCACTTTGCCCGAGCCGTTTGGAGAAGCCCGGTGTACTTCGTACAGATGGCGTCCTGCGTACGACAATTGTGGGGTACTCCCTGCAATGGGAAGCGAGCACGCAGACTTAAAGGTTAACGAGGAGCACGGGAAGCGAGCCAGAGGTGTGTTCGACCCTCTACATCATGTCATCATGGTATGCACTGCACGTAACAGCCACGTCGATTCCGCAGCTAATGCGACGCGTAAAGTGTTTGGAGGAGGCCATCAAGCCGCTGATAAGCTCGTGCTGGTGAGTGCTTGCTGTCCAAGGCCAGATTAGTTCGACAGGCTGTCATGTGACATAGAGAGTGCCTGTGAAACTCAACCACCCGCACACCTGCCCTCGCTGAGGTGTAAACAGGTTGGTATATACATGCTCGGCCATTCTCTTCCATTTTTCGTTGGCCTTCATCATGGTCCTTCAGATTGGGGGGGCGGTGAAATATCGATGTTTGCATTCTCAAGTAGCCACAATGACACCAATACCTGCAGTACACAGTTGCTTCGACATCTGTACAGGTACAGGTACACCATGCTGCTCCAAATTGCCTCAGCGTTCCCAATTGTGCTCAAGTTGCATGATGCCAGCACCCCATCTCCTAAGGAAATATGGAGATGGTGCCAAAGTCAGTGTGCGTGACACTCATGTGCTCAAAGTGTCAGACGTGTGGCCTCTGGCTCTGGAAGGGAAGGGGAACTTGGCTCAGGTAGAAAATTATGAATGGAGGAGCAAGGGAAGCAGAAGATGGGAGGGAGGACATGAAACATTCCACCACATTTGTCTAAACCGGTAAACGTATTAAATAGATGTCTCAAAGCCCATAATCTTTGCTACAACACCTGGATGATCTTGTATACATGCATCGGACCACGAATTTCAATCACTCCGACGCCATTTCAAACATGTGTGTCGTTCTTCCTCCTTTGTGTTTTCCATCTTGAATAAATTACACAGCAAACAAGTCCAAGGAATGACCCGAGCGGGGTCAATTCGCACTATAATACGCACTTTAATTCATTGCCTTTCAGCGGGTAAGGTCTGCTCGAGTTAAAAGGCAACACGTGTTCCTGGGTGTTATCAAATTTGTAACTTCGTTATATTCATAATTTAGCCCAAGCGAACGGGGGTCACCGTCATCAGGTGTTCCCGCTCGAGTCGAAGCAGACGGACATGGCGTGAGAGCCGCAGTGAACGTTTGGACAAATTTTTTTTATTTTTTTTATCGCCGTCCGTCTGTCAGCGTCGAAGTTCGCTCTGGAATGGAGAACCTGCTGGTTAACGTCAGTTTGACACTCGGCCTACAGTTTACATTCCGCGCAAGGCGACACGAAACAGGCCGGGCCCACGTGAGGGCCGCATGATGACGTCACGGGCTCCACGAAGGGAAAGCCACGGGTGTTCAGGAGTTTGTCTGGAGAAATGTTGTTGTTGAACTCTTCGTCGTTCATTCCACATTGTGAGGTTTGGGAATTTTTTTTAACTCAAACTTCATTCTTGTTCGCCAAACAAACTGATGTACCCTCTGGCGACTGGCGGTGAGGCGACCACATGACCCTCTTGCCCTGAAGTAGTGAAGTTATTGCCACTCTCATCTCCCTTCACACTCGCAGCGGAGCCTTGTCCATTAGCCACATGTAAACGACCAGATGGAGACGCAGATAGATCTAATCAATTGATGCATAGAGTGAGATATTGATGGACGCGTAAATACAAGAAGAGATTGATGTTTAACTACAGACTTGGCATTTAATATGGATTTTTTTTTTGTGGGGGTGAACTTACTTTTCAAGATGACTTAGAACCAAAAGTTCATTGGCATTATGTTGAAATTATTCTAGATTTTGTTAATGTGACCTTTAAAAGAAACAAAAAACACATTTGACATTTCGAAGCAATTAAATTGATCCTTGAAAGTGATGTAAACCGATATCGAACTCAAATCACGGACAGTACTGTGTTAAACTTCTGTACGTTTTCCAGAAGTATCTCTTTATTTTGCACATTAGCCAAAAAAAATTTCAACAAAAACAAAAGTTAAATTATGACTGGGATTACGGACAGTAAAATTACAGTTCAGTACTTCGTGTAACCCCCACGAGCATTCAGGAGAGCATGTACACGTTGAGGCATGCTGTTCACGAGATTTGCCAAGGATTGGACAGGAATCGCTTGCCATGCAGTGAAAATAGTCTGCTGCAATTCACGCACAGAGGTCGGCTGCTGGTCCAAGTTGTCGATTTGACGCGTTAATTCTGCCCACAAGTTCTCTATCGGATTCATATCCGGGACATGGCAGGCCACTCCATATGCTCTACACCACGGTCAGCAAGAAAGTGTTGGATCATGCGAGCACGATGAGGCCGTGCATTGTCATCTTGGAAGACAAAGTTTCCTCGAAAGGCTGCACGAGCAAATGGAAGCAATATTTCTTCAAGAATGACCCTGTACTTGAACTGGTTCAGGTTTCCATTCAGAACAACCAGGTCAGTTTTGCCCCCTGCATGAAAAGCAGCCCAAACGGTCACCCCACCACCTCCAGCTTGGACTCTTGGCACAATACAATCTTCGTTGTAGGCTTCATGCACTTGTCTGTGCACTCGGTAGCGGCCATCTTGACGATAGACCAGAAATCTAGACTCGTCACTGAAGGTCACGTGATTCCAGTGTCCTGGCTGCCATTGACGGTGCTCTCTGGCCCACTGCAATCGACGCTGGTGGTGTTGTCTGGTCAGGCGTGGCTTTCTCAGGGGACGCCTGGCACGATAGCCTGCTTGAACCAGTCGTTGGTTGACTAGCCTTCTGGATACAGGCACATTTGTCAGTTACTGCCACCCAGCCCGAAGCCGATTAGCTGACTTGTTACGGCCATTGCGGACTAACCGGTGCAGCTGGCGATCATCTCTCCTTGTGGTTCTGCGGGGACGTCCTGGCCTCGGTATTGGAGTAGGGACACCCCTCTGAGCATTTTGTTTCAGGATCTTTGACACCTGACCTTGAGTGATGCCATACTGCCGAGCAATAGCACGCTGTTTCATGCCAGAATTTCGTAAAGCCACCACTCCATGACAAACAGCATTGTCAAGTTGACGGACCATCTCCAGAGGAAGCGGCAATAACTTTTGTAGATGTGCAGCAGTTCTTTTCCACTAATACAGAACGCAACAACCCCTATATACATGATTGTGAAGCCAATCGTCAAATGTACCTGTCCTTACATTTTGTCACGCCACCTGTGATATTATCCTGTTATTGACTTCTTGCTGCGAAAGACAATCAGTGACATGGTTCTTTTAACAAAGAAATCACCGAAGCGTAAAAGAAACTCACCAGATTGATATCCTGAGTTCAGAAAGTAAACCCAAGTCAAGGAAAAAAAATATTCCATATTAAATGCCAAGTCTGTAAATACACACATCACACACACACACACACACACACACACACACACACACACACACACACACACACACACACGCACGCACGCACGCACAAACACACACATCCGTACACAATACACAGACACACCTCACACACATCCATACACAATGCACACACACTACACACACACACACCTTACACACATCCATACACAATACACACACACACACCTCACACACATACACACACACACACACACACACACACACACACACCTCCCACACATCCATACACAATACACACATGCATACATACACATACACACACACACGCACACAAACACACATACACACACACACACACAGACACACACACACACACACACACACACACACATCCATACACAATACACGCATGCATACATACACATACACGCATACACACACACACACACACACACACACACACACACACATCCATACACAATACACGCATGCATACATGCACATACACACACACACACACACACACACACACACACACACACACAAGGATTCGGACAAAATTTGGCAGAGATGTAGCGTATGTGAGAAGGACTAAATTATTCGATTCTGGTGAAGATCCAGATCCGGATCTGGCTAGTAGAATTTTTAAAGTGATTCTTCAACATTGGGAGAAAGAGCCAAAAACGATACATAGAAGGAGATCTCAAAAAGTTGTGGACGGATTTGGATGAAACTTGGTGGACCGGTTGGGCGTCTGACAAGGACTAATCGATTCGACTTTGGTGAAGATCTGAATATGGATTCGAATATGAGAATTATTTAGCTTTTTAAGTGATTCTTCACCATTGGGAGATGGGGTCAAAAACGATACATAGCAGGATATCTCAAAAGGTTATGGATGGATTTGGACGAAACCTGTTGGACAGGTTGGGTTTGTGACAAGGACGATTCCACTCAATTTTGGTGAAGATCTGAATATGGATTCGAATATGAGAATTATTTAGTTTTTTAAGCGATTCTTCACCATTGGGAGATAGGGCCAAAAACGATACATAGCAGGATATCTCAAAAAGATATGGATGGATTTGGACTAAACATGATGGACAGGTTGTGTGTGTGTGTGTGTGACAAGGAAGAATTGATTCAATTTTGGTGATGATCCGGATCGAGCTAGTATATTTTTAAAAGTGATTCTTCACCATTGAGTGATATGGTCAACCAGGTGGAGGTGTGCTCTCTAGGACCTACTGAGTGCCGTTCTAGTTTTTTACCCTGCGCTCCCAATTTCCGAGCTGCATCTCAGAGCTGGCTTGAGCTTTCTGAATTAAATTTCGGATCAATAATGTGATTAGAAAGTATGCGGGGTTGACATAATTTTTTGACATTGATTTACTTTTCAAGGTCATGACCCAATTATAGACAATTTAACATTTTTCAACATATATTGACTAAGGGTTGTCTGATCAGAACAAAATGGCCCTCTCTAGACAGCCTAGACTCTAGACCTAGAGCATGTCGCATTTATACTTAATTTTTATCTAACCCTCCAGGTTCGAGGTCAAGGGGAAATGGTTGTTTGAAAAAAATAACGAATTTTCTGTCATCGCACAATTTTGCCATTGTGGAATCTTAAAGACCGCTTGCCTTCCAAGATGTTCTTGCATCATGATAGTGTACCTGCACTGATGATGTGCACCTGGTATTTGATTAGTGTCCTTGACCTACTTCTTTGGATTGTGGCCTAATTGACAAAAAACACTTTTTTGATCATAACTTCAATAGTTTTCCTCCGATTTTAATGATGTTGAGTTTTATGCATAGCATCTAGAAGGGCAGACATTTTTTTAATTTACACTCTATCCCTAAATGTTGAGGATCAAGGTCATATGGTAGTCTGAAAAAAATATTGGCATCATTGACAATGGCCAAGGGTAAGTGTTACGGATTCGTCACTTCCGTCTTTGTGGTTGTCATCCACGTGAAGCATTTTTAGTTTCATGTACTATTATTGTTACAGTTTGAGTGTGAAATGGAGATAACTGTATTCAAAGGTAAAAATAATGTCTCTGAAGGAAAACGAGATGGGTGAGGGCGAAAACGGAAGAAGAAGAAGAAGAAGAAGAGGCGGGCGAGCGGATCGAGTGAGATCGGGAAAGGAAGGCCGATCTGCTTCGAGGTGTCGAGCGGACGCTGGTGGACATTGGTCACGAGTGAATGTTGGTTTCCCCGGGAAAGGGATTCTTGTGACAGTGTCGTTATTGCTGTGGCAAATAAACCTGCGTGACGGGTTTTGCTTTTGGTTCTGAAAGTGAATCGTCGCTGGAGAGCAGGTACGCCTCCATTACGGGCCCGTCCGCCATTTCACCTCGCACCAGCCATTCGCTTGGTTCTCGTGTGTGTCGAGGATTTCGCTTGGGAAATCTTGGGAAACTTGGATTTCGCTTTCGCTTGGGAATTTCGCTTGGGAAATTGGGAATTTTGGGAATTTTTGGGAATTGGGAATTGGGAAAAATTGGGAATTTCGCTTGGGAAACAAAATCTCCGCATGGGAGCTGCTGATCGTTCATGTCAGCGTCATTGTCTGGTGAACCGAAGGTATGAATCCCCAGTCGCCTTTTGGGTGAACTTTTACCGGTCCGACGTCGGCCCGACACCTAACCAAGCGGCTCTTCTGCAGCGTCGACTGTTAGCCGTTCTGGGTTCAGGTCTCAGTACGATCTTTTCTTGTGACCGCGAGATAACGACTTTGGCCTGGGATCGACTTTGGCCTGGTATCGTGACACAGTGACTTTGGGGGATGTTACCGATTGCTCACGTGGGAATACCGTGAGTTATTGATTCAGGAAATTGGTGGTACCATCATAGAAATTATATGGTGTTTGCTGTGCAAGTGAGGTTTTCTTGTACGTGCATTACTTGTTATTATTGTGTGGTTTTAATACAATACTTGGTTTTTGGTAACAATTGAATGGTGTGGTTTCACCATTGGTCGTTGGCACACATAATAGCACATCTTTCTGCCGTGACTCCTTTCGGGGCTCGGAGGTACACCGTGGCCAGGGTTTGGGGAGGAGCACGTAACAGAAATTGGGGGCTCGTCTGGGATAGAATTCCTTAACATTCCCAAAATTCCAAAATTTGGAATTTTCTAACATTCCAAAATTTGTATTTCTAAAAATTTGAAATTTTTGTGTGAAGGTTAACAGGTGCTAACTAATAGTCACAATGGTGTTTGAAGTATAAAAGTTTGCGACGTCCCCTAACGAGGCACAATTCCAGGCGTTAAAAAGATCGGAAATTATGATATTGGCCAAATATTATGACTTGGAGGTCCGAGTTAGTATGAAGAAAGCAGAGATTCAGACATTGGTGGTAGAATTTCTAGTGGGACAAGGAACATGGGAAGAGGTAGCCTTGGATTGGTTACCAGAGGAAAAAGGAAATATGGAGCTCTGGAAAATGGAGATGCAACTGCAGAGCCAGGAAAGGTTAAAAGAGTTGGAATGGAAAGCAGAAAAGGAAAGAGCAGAACAGGAACGAGAACTCGAGGAGAGAAGAGCAGAGGAAAGAGCAGAGGAAAGGAGAGCCGAAAGGGAGTTAAAGGAATGGGACATGGAGTATCAGAGGGAACTTAAACTCTAGGAGCTTGAATTACTGGGGGAACGGAGAGAAGTAGTATCCATGCCGGCTAGTTCGACAACCAGTCAGAACTCTTGGGATGTTGGTAGGCATGTGAGGCTGGTTCCACCCTTCAATGAAAAGGAGGTAGCCAAGTTCCTTTTACACTTTGAGAAGGTGGCTCAAATGTTAAAATGGCCTGTGGGGTCATGGACTATGTTAGTACAAAGTGTTCTGGTGGGTAAAGCTCAAGATATCTATTCGGCTTTACCGATTGACAAATGTGCAGATTATGAGATAGTGAAGAAAGCCATCCTCAAAGCCGATGAATTGGTCCCTGAAGCTTACCGACAAAAATTTAGGAATGCCAGGAAGAGGGAGAGTGAGACCCATGTGGAGTTTGCCAGAATGAAGGAAACTATGTTTGATAGGTGGTGTAACTCGAAGGAGATTGGGAAAGACTTCAACCGTTTACGACAATTGATCTTGGTGGAGGAATTCAAACAGAGTGTCCACGTGGACATTAAAGTGCATCTGGATGAAAAAAAAGGTACCGGAGTTGTATGAGGCAGCAACAGTGGCAGATGACTATGCCTTGACACACCGGATGGGGTTCCACAAACCTAACTTCCCACCTAGAGTTAGCCAGGGGAGTTACGGTAAATCAGGTTCGGAGAACAAATTTTCATGGAGGCGGCCTAGAGAGGACTATGGGGACAAATCTGATACCGTGACTTTTAGGGATCAGAAGACTACAGTTCCAAGGCATACCTATCTTCTGGGGGGCCCGAGGCAGACCACGGGTTTTCCCTCCGGGCCTACTTGCGCTTTTTACAAGAAACCTGGGCATTTCATGTCCCAATGTTACACCCTGAAAAGGAAAAATCAGGATCGGAGTCAGGCTAGTGCAACTCCGAATGCGTTGGCCAATGCGAGAAATCGTCCTTGGAGGACAGTGCCTTGTGAAGGTTCCCCTGCCAAAGTTACGGCATCACAGAACGACCTTGTCCAAGAGGGTTACAAACCTTTTATTTCGGAGGGGTTTGTGTCACTGGATGGGGACTTAACTAACCAGAGACCTGTTAGGGTATTGAGGGACACAGGAGCACATCAATCTTTGATGCTTGAGGGCATTTTGCCATTGTCGGAGAAGACGGCAACTGGTGTTAGTGTGCTCTTACAGGGGGTTGGTGACTATGTTAAAGCTTCTCTTCATAATATAAAAAATATAACCACCTTTAGAGGCCATTTTCCCCCGCAAAGCGGGGGTTGGCCTTTTTCGGGAACCGTGGTTGTTGTTGTTTTTCGGTCCCCTTTTTGAAGCAATGTTTTACGGCCGGATGCCCTTCCTGACGCCAACCCTTTTTGCCGCCTTTAACGATCCTATTTAAAGTCTGAGTTGGTGTCAGGACCGGTCATTGTGGGGTTACAAGCCACTCTTCCTGTAGAGGGAATTTCTTTTATTATCGGGAATGATTTGGCCGGTGGTCGAGTTTCTGGTAATCCGATGTTGGTTGAAAAGCCCAGTATGGAAAATAACACAGCACAGTTAGAGCAGGAGACTCCGGGTATCTTTCCATCCTGTGCAGTGACTTGTGCTATGGGTAGGAAGTGCTCTGAAGAGAAGGAGAAGGAAGGTGATGTGGATTTGGGTTCCATCGAGATATTGGAGGAAAGGTCGGGAAGAGATAATAGGAAAGGGAGTGACATCCAGGAACCTAAGGAAAAGGTGGCATCTGGACCAAAAGAGAAAATGGAGTGTCCGTCGGAGACATCTGGGAACGAGGCTGAACAGACGGTGCTTGTCCGAAAGAGACTTGTTGAAGAACAACACAGAGATTCGTAGCTCCAGAGTTTGATTGGAAAAGCCATTACAGAGGAAGAGACTATGAAGGTACCTGTTGGTTACTTCATGAAAGGGGAAATACTCATTAGAAAATGGAGACCACCGGAGGTGTCAGCAAATGACGAGTGGAAAGTTCATTACCAAATTGTGGTGCCACAGCCGTACCGGAAGGAGATATTGAGTTTGGCACATGAGACACCTTTGGCCGGGCACCTTGGAGTGAACAAGACATGTGACAGAATATTGGTACATTTTTTCTGGCCAGGATTGCGACGGGATGTGGCGGAGTTCTGTAAATCTTGCCATTCTTGCCAGCTGGTGGGAAAACCTAATCAGAAAGTCCCTTCTGCACCTTTAAAACCAATTCCAGCTTTTGAAGAGCCATTCAGCCGTGTCATTATTGACTGTGTAGGCCCTTTACCTAAAACTAAGGCTGGACATCAGTATTTGCTGACCATCATGTGCGCTTCCACGAGGTTCCCAGAAGCAGTGCCTCTTAGGAAAATTACTGCGGCAGTTATTGCGAAGGCCTTGATTGAATTTTTCACTTTGATTGGCTTACCTAAGGTCATCCAGTCTGATCAGGGTTCCAATTTCATGTCAACGCTATTTCAGCAAGTGGTACACCTGTTGGGAGTGGAGCAAGTAAGATCAAGTACTTACCATCCCGAGAGCCAAGGGGCCTTGAAAAGGTTTCACCAGACATTGAAGAATATGATCAGAATGTACTGTTTTGAATGTGACAAGGATTGGGATGAGGGAATACCCTTATTGCTGTTTGCTACGAGGGAATCTGTTCAGGAGTCATTGGGATTCAGTCCTTTTGAACTTGTGTTTGGACATGCAGTTCGAGGACCATTGAAATTGGTGAAAGAACAGTGGCTGCAGGAGGAGTCGCAGTCAACAGTGGTAGAGTATGTGTCAACGGTTAGGCACAGATTGGCAAAGGCTTGTGAAGTTGCGAGAGGAAACTTGAAAGTGACACAGGATAAAATGAAAGTGAGACATGACAAGAAATCTCAGAGAAGAAATTTCAGTCCTGAGGACCGGGTGTTAGTGTTGCTTCCTGTTCCAGGTCAGCCACTACAGGCTAAGTATTTTGGTCCCTATGCAATCGAAAGAAGGGTTAATGAAACAGATTACGTGGTGACAACTCCTGACCGACGGAAAAAGCGGCAGCTGTGTCATGTCAACCGACTGAAGAAATATTATGAGAGGAAGCCTGTTGAAACAAATGGTTCCTATCTCACCTGTCGTGCCTGTAGACGGGGTGCAAGAGAATCCAGAGGTTGAGGCCGGTGTGAAATTTGATAACATTGATGACCAGGCTTGTCCCAGATTGACGAACACGGAAGTGTTGAGTAATTCAGACGAGAAATTAGGTCATTTGACGAGGGAACAACAAGGACAACTATCCAGCCTAATTTTTGAGTTTGCACATTTGTTCACAGATGTACCTGGTCGTACTGACTTGGTATATCATGATATTGAGGTGGGGGAAGCCACTCCTGCGACACAACATCCCTATCGGATGAACCCTGTGAAGATGGATTATCTTCGGAAGGAAGTTCAGTATTGTTACGTGCTCCTCCCCAAACCCTGGTCACGGTGTACCTCCGAGCACCGAAAGGAGTCACGGCAGAAAGATGTGTTATTCTGTGTGTCAATGACCAATGGTGAAACCACACCAACCAATTGTTACCAAAAAAACAAGTATTGTATTAATGTCACACAAGAATAACAGCACAAGTACAATATTCATCAATTGTACAACAAATATTATATCATTCCTATGATGGTACCATCAGTTTCTTACTCAATAACTCACTGGGCTCCAAGTGAGCCAAAAGAACATTCCCCAAAGTCTCTGTCCCGGCACCAAGCCAAAGTCGATCCACGCTCCGGCGATCACAAGAAAAAGGTCGTATCAAGACCAGAATCCAGGTCGGCTGACAGTCAACGCTGCCGAAGAGGCGCAAAGGTGCACCCAAAAGGCGACTGGGAAATCACACCTTCGGGTATGAATGTTCAACGGCTCCCAAACGGAGGACCGCAAATTCCCACTTGAAATGCACGTTACACATGCAAACCAGGCTAACGGCTGGGTGCGGTGAAATGGCTGGAGCGAGGTGAAAAAGCTGGAGCGATGCGAAATGGCGGGAGCGAGGCAAAATGGCGGTCGGGCCCGGAATGGAGGCGTACCTGCTCTCCAACAACGATTCTCTCCGGAATCAACCACAAAACCCGTCACGCAGGTTTATCTGTCACAGCGATCACGACTCTGTCACAGGAATCCCTTTCCCGGGAAAACCAAAGTTCACTCGTGACCCACGTTCGCCAGCGTTTCCTCGAGACCTCAAAGCAGCTCGGCTTTTCTTCCCGACCTCTCTCTTTTTCCCTCCTCTTATTCCTCCGGTTTCTCCCTATCCGGTTTCCGGTTTCTTTTAAAACACTGATTTTTCACCTTTTGCAAACAGTTATCTCCATTTCACTTAAACGATAACAATAATAGTACATGGAACCAAAAATGCTTACAGTGGATGAAAACCACAACGACGGAAGTGACGAATCCGTAACAGTATATGTTGGAGAATGACATCATCGAACCAAGCAGCAGTGAATGGAGCTCACCATGTGTGTTGGTTCCAAAACCCGATGGCAGTTTTCGCTGTTGTACGGATTTAAAATGGGTTAATGCAGTGACCAAGACCGACTCATATCCCACCCCGAGGATTGATGACTGTATTGATAGAATAGGCCCAGCTAAATTTGTAACTAAATTTGACTTGCTGAAAGGATATTGGCAGATTCCTCTTACTGATAGAGCCAAGGAAATCTTGGCTTTAGTCACACCAAATGGGTTGTATCAGTACAAGGTTCTTCCCTTTGGATTGAAAAACGGGCCTGATACATTTCAACGGCTGATTAATAAGCTTATTGCAGACCTTGAGGGGGTGGAGGCTTATCTGGATGATGTCATCATCCACACCATGACCATGGAAGATCATATTAAACAAATTCATGCATTATTCAAGAAACTGACCGAGGCAGGTTTGACCATCAACTTATCCAAGAGTGAGTTTGTAAAAGCACAGGTGGTGTTCCTAGGCCATGTCGTAGGTCAGGGTCAGGTGCAACCAGTGACAGCCAAGATAGAAGCCATTGATCGCTTCCAAGTTCCAAAAGGGAAGAAGGAAATCTGGTCAAATCCGTTTCTGGTGTTTGTTCCCCCTCCATCCCCTCCCTTACCTCAAACGGCTACACAGCTGACTCCGCACGTGAAAAAGCTGAATGCCTCAACTCTGTGTTTGCGTCTAAATCTTGTGTCCCAAACCCATCCCTCTCTGTACCCACCATACCCAGTCGTACCCTGCTGCTCCTGGACTCCGTGTCCTTTCCTCCTGACAAGGTGGAAAAGTTTCTGTCAACCCTCGACTCTGATTCTGCAACTGGACCCGACGGCATCAGCCCACGGGTCCTAAAATCTTGCTCTGCTGCTCTATCTCACCTTCTCTCTGTTCTCTTCACCCTCTCTTTTGCTCAAGGTCAACTGCCATCTGCTTGGAAATCAGCCAACATCACCGCTTTGCACAAAAAAGGTGCAAAAACAGATCCTAGCAACTACAGACCAATCAGCCTTCTCCCAATTATCAGCAAAGTCATGGAATCCATCATTGCTTCGGATATGAAATCTTTCCTCTTCTCCAATGGCTTGATCTCTGATCATCAATTTGGTTTCAGACCAGGTCACTCTACTCTGGACATGCTGCTTCTGCTGTCTCAACAATGGATGGAGGTCCTCAATGCCAAACAGGAAATTAGAGCTGTCTCCCTCGACATATCACGTGCCTTCGACACGGTCTGGCACCCCGCTCTGCTCACCAAACTCTCCTCCTTTGGTATCCATGGAAATCTCCACGCATGGCTGGCGGACTTCCTCTCTAGTCGTCGTCAACGTGTGGCCCTGAATGGGTTTCTCTCATCTCCTCTTCCTGTTCAGGCTGGAGTTCCCCAAGGCAGTGTTCTGGGCCCCGTGCTTTTTCTGGTCTTCATCAATGATCTCTCTGACTCTCTCGAAAATCCTCTCTATCTCTTTGCTGATGACTCCACTCTCTGCCGCTCCATTCCTCTTCCCTCAGATAGGCAGTCTGCTGCCTCCTCACTCTCTGAAGACCTGGACAAAATCACAGACTGGTCAAACAAGTGGAACATGTCTTTCAATCCTGACAAATCTCACACTCTTACTATGTCTCTCCGAAAAGATCGACTGGACAACCCTCCCATCTACTTTCTCAACAATCCTCTCCAAGAAGTTCTGTCGCTCAAGATTTTGGGTCTCACTATCTGCCATGATCTTTCTTGGGAAAACCACATTTCCAAGCTGGCCTCCAAAGCCAGTCGCCGACTGGGCATCCTCCGTCGTGCGAAGTCCTTCCTCGGCACACCTGAGCTCCTCACCACATACAAGGCTTTCATCCGCAGCTCAATAGAATACTGTTCTCCCCTATGGGCCGGTGCTCCTGCCTCACACCTAGCTCGGCTTCACGCTGTTGAAACCAAAGCTTTCAGAATTATTGGAATCTCCCGCGATGAAGCTATCTCTGAGGGCCTTTCACTCACTCACCGCAGGCAGGTAGGTGGTCTTTCTGTCTTCTACCGACTCCTCTCCGGCCTTGCACCCCCAGCTCTCTCTGTGCTCTGTCCCCCAAATATTCCTACAGGTCGCACAAGATCTGCCAGCAACCCTCTGATGGTTAAACTGCCGAAATCTCGGCTCTCTGCTCACCTTCACTCTTTCATTCCTCTTTTCTCCCGCCTCTGGAACAAACTCCCTCACTCCCTTCAATCCCACTCCTCCCTCCAGGTCTTTAAAACAGCTGTTCACCACCATCTCTTATCTTCCCCCATCCAAAACCTTGATCTTTTCTACCCCCGCTAATTCACCCCAGATCCACCTTGTTTGAAATTCCAACTTCTTTCCTGGAAGTCCTGGCAGTGTCCATATGTTTTATACCTCTCCCACCGCCCCCTTCCCATGCCCCCCCCCCCCCCAAAGCCCTCGCCCTCTCTCAGATCTCTCGATGTCTCCATGTCTCTCGGTCCCTGCTCTCAAATGTTGTGTTTGTGTCCTTCCCCCTCTCTCCCCATCTTGTCTACCGCTCCCGATGTTATATGTTTTATGTGTCGGTTTGTCTTTCTGTGTGATTAATGTTCGCTCTTTCACGAGCCTCGATCTTGTATACAAAAAAAAAAAAAAAAAAAAAAAAAGGAGCTTATGAGATTCTTGGGTATGGCTGGTTGGTACCGGCGGTTCTGCAGGAATTTTTCTGATGTGGTGCAGGAATTTTTCCTTTAACGAATTTGCTGAGGAAAGAGACCAAGTTTGTTTGAGATGACAAATGCCAGGCTGCCT
Source organism: Myxine glutinosa (assembly GCF_964187855.1). Taxonomy (NCBI): domain Eukaryota; kingdom Metazoa; phylum Chordata; class Myxini; order Myxiniformes; family Myxinidae; genus Myxine; species Myxine glutinosa. The sequence goes on along the minus strand of NC_136270.1, from coordinate 8,431,431 downwards.
TTGCCCACGTCAAAGCGATATTAATGAGCTCTCCTGTCCTAGCAGCGCCGGATTTTCAAGAACCTTTCAAGTTGGCCATTGATGCAAGTGATGTGGGGGCTGGGGCAGTTCTATTACAGGAAGATGATGATGGCGTGGATCACCCGGTGTGCTACTATTCGAAAAAGTTTAACAAATATCAGGCAAATTATGCCACTGTGGAAAAAGAGACCCTTGCTCTCCTGCTAGCGCTTCAGAATTATGAGGTGTATCTGGGAACTACTACCTTTCCTATAAAAGTCTTCACTGATCACAACCCCTTGACCTTCATTCAAAAAATGAAAAATAAAAATCAGAGATTGATGAGATGGAGTTTGTCTTTGCAGGAGTTCAACTAGGAAATTGAGCATGTAAAGGGCAGGGACAATGTCGTTGCCAATGCTTCATCCAGAGTGAACTAATTTTGAAAATTCTTGTAGGTTGTTTGGAAGTTTTGTTGCTTTCTTCTGGGGAATATTAATTATTGTTGCTCAAGTGAGTTGATCAGTCATAGGTTGATTGGTAGTGTTTGGGTGTGAGTTTTACGTTTGTTTGTTAAAGTGGGTTTCTGCATGAAAAGAAAGTTTTCACTATGTTCAAACTTTCTTTCTTGAGGGTGGGGAGAGTTACGGATTCGTCACTTCCATCTTTGTGGTTGTCATCCACTTGAAGCATTTTTAGTTTCATGTACTATTATTGTTACAGTTTGAGTGTGAAATGGAGATAACTGTCTTCAAAGGTAAAAATAATGTCTCAGAAAGAAAACGAGGTGGGTGAGGGCGAAAACGGAAGAAGAAGAAGAAGAAGAAGAGGCAGGCGAGCGGATCGAGTGAGATCGGGAAAGGAAGGCCGATCTGCTTTGAGGTGTCGAGCGGACGCTGGTGGACATTGGTCACGAGCGAATATTGGTTTCCCCGGGAAAGGGATTCTTGTGACAGTGTCGTTATTGCTGTGGCAAATATACCTGCGTGACGGGTTTTGCTTTTTGGTTCCGAAAGTGAATCATCGCTGGAGAGCATGTACGCCTCCATTACGGGCCCGTCCGCCATTTCACCTCGCACCAGCCATTCGCCTGGTTCTCGTGTGTGTCATGGATTTCGCTTGGGAACTCGCGGTTCTTCTCGGTTCTCCGCTTGGGAGCCGCTGATCGTTCATGTCAGCGTCATTGTCTGGTGAACCGAAGGTGTGAATTCCCAGTCGCCTTTTGGGTGAACTTTCACCGGTCCGACACCTCACCAAGCGGCTCTTCTGCAGCGTCGACTGTTAGCCGTTCTGGGTTCAGGTCTCAGTACGACCTTTTCTTGTGATCGTGAGAGCCAAGGGGATCGACTTTGGCCTGGTATCGGGACACAGTGACTTTGGGGGATGTTACCGATTGCTCACGTGGGAATACCGTGAGTTATTGTTTCAGGAAATTGGTGGTACCATCATAGAAATTATATGGTGTTTGCTGTGCAAGTGAGGTTTTCTTGTATGTGCATTACTTGTTATTATTGTGTGGTTTTAATACAATACTTGGTTTTGGGTAACAATTGAATGGTGTGGTTTCACCATTGGTCATTGGCACACATAATAGCACATCTTTCTGCCGTGACTCCTTTCGGGGCTCGGAGGTACACCGTGGCCGGGGTTTGGGAAGGAGCACGTAACAGTAAGTCAAGAGAGATCACCGAGGGTAAGCTGGGAGAGCCTCACCCTTGGCGATCGCTTTGTGATCACAACTACCTTGTTCTTCTTCTTCGTCTTTAAAGGCCAAATTATTCCTAACTTATTGTGAGGGTCGGCTGGGGAAAGTGTTTAACCCAAGTCGTTCACGAACCGGCTGACCAGGCCTGAAAGTAATTTGAGCAAGAATTTGGAATTTGTTCAGGATACCAATGATGACTCAACCTAGACTTTGCAAACGACACAGTGGGATGTTCAACGTCCACCAACTAATGACGGCAGATGGGACACCCAGTTTAACGTCCATATGTGGGATGGTGCACTTTGTGATGTAACGCCCTGCATGAGAAGCAACAATCTGTCTCCTTATTCTTGGTTCGGGAATCCAACCCAGGCTAAATAGCTCATAGCTCACCATCCTGTTGATCAACTGGTTGTCACAGAAACATGATATTTGGATGTATTAACTTTTAGATGGACTGTAGATAAATGATTTTAACCCAAATGTACAAAATTGTCATATAACAAGGACGATGCCAATCTGTAAACTCGACGTCAATAACAATGCACGATCAGCTTAAGCTGAGGCCCAAGTAACAAAAACAGACATTAAGAATCAGAACCCAGTTATTAGATGGTATATGTGAGATTCACAGATAATATAGATGAGATTCACAAATAGTATAGATGGGATTCACAGATAATATAGATGAGATTCACAGATAATATAGATGGGATTCACAGATAATATAGATGAGATTCACAGATAGTATAGATGGGATTCACAGATAATATAGATGGGATTCACAGATAGTATAGATGGGATTCACAGATACTATAGATGGGATTCACAGATAGTATAGATGGGATTCACAGATAATAAAGATGATTCACAGATACTATAGATGGGATTCACAGATAATATAGATGAGATTCACAGATAGTATAGATGGGATTCACAGATAATATAGATGAGATTCACAGATAGTATAGATGGGATTCACAGATAATATAGATGGGATTCACAGATAGTATAGATGGGATTCACAGATACTACAGATGAGATTCACAGATAGTATAGATGGGATTCACAGATAATATAGATGGGATTCACAGATAGTATAGATGGGATTCACAGATACTATAGATGGGATCCACAGATAGTATAGATGGGATTCATAGATAATATAGATGATTCACAGATACTATAGATGGGATTCACAGATAATATAGATGAGATTCACAGATAATATAGATGGGATTCACAGATAGTATGGATGAGATTCACAGATAGTATAGATGATATTCACAGATAATATAGATGGGATTCACAGATACTATAGATGGGATTCACAGATAATATAGATGGGATTCACAGATACTATAGATGGGATTCACAGATAGTATAGATGGGATTCACAGATAATATAGATGATTCACAGATACTATAGATGGGATTCACAGATAATATAGATGAGATTCACAGATAATATAGATGGGATTCACAGATAGTATGGATGAGATTCACAGATAGTATAGATGATATTCACAGATAATATAGATGGGATTCACAGATACTATAGATGGGATTCACAGATACTATAGATGGGATTCACAGATACTATAGATGGGATTCACAGATACTATAGATGGGATTCACAGATACTATAGATGGGATTCACAGATAATATAGATGAGATTCACAGATACTATAGATGAGATTTACAGATAAGATAGATGGGATTCACAGATACTATAGATGGGATTCACAGATAATTTAGATGGGACTCACAGATAATCTAGATGGGATTCACAGATAATATAGATGATTCACAGATAATATAGATGGGATTCACAGATAATATAGATGGGATTCACAGATACTATAGATGGGATTCACAGATACTATAGATGGGATTCACAGATACTATAGATGGGATTCACAGATACTATAGATGGGATTCACAGATAATATAGATGGGATTCACAGATACTATAGATGGGATTCACAGATAATATAGATGAGGCTAGACCTGTGCCCTAATTGTGGTTTCACACCTTGTTAATGATGTGCAATTATTTAGTTTAAGCAAACAGCATAAGCGGCAATACAATGATGTATACAATACTACATTATAAAGATTCATGAAAACAATCTAGTTTGTGCTTTCTCTGGTTGGTACTCGTACATTACTATTTCTCATCCAAAAAGGCCTCGAGCATCTATCTCTCCCGAAGGAAATGAAGCGTTGCGTGAGAAATTAGTTATGGAACTTACAGCAGCACTCATTGTCTTGGTGACACTCAGAATGTTCCCACTCAATCTCTCCAAGGGTTCAAGTCATCTTACATCCCTACTCGTGATCCATTCAACTACTATTAACCCACCGAACACTACCGTCCAAGTATAAATTGCCGTCCTGGTGTTTCGAGGGCTGAGTGATTCATCAATATGTGCTGTACCTCGGATGGACGACATGGCGTCCTGTCTGCTAACATCAGTTGGTGGACATTATAGATCCCCATGTGTTTTTTTTTGTGAAGAGTAGGCGATTCCTCTCTTCCATCATGAGTATAATCCCCTTCCTTCATCCATCATCTTACTCTTCCTGCAGCCTAGAGTTGTGAAATAAAGACGGGGTTTGAGGACAGATTTGTCAAAAACAAATAATGACAAACATGGCAGATGAAACAGGCAGACATTTGTAATTTAGCAAAAGTATTGGACCAAAGACTCCAATAGAATGCACTTAACATGGGAAAGAAAAACACGAGTGAAAGGGAAATGGTGGTGGTGGTGATGGTGATGGTGATGGTGGTGGTGATGGTGGTGGTGGTGGTGATGGTGGTGGTGGTGGTGGTCATGGTGGTGGTGGTCATGGTGGTGGTCATGGTGGTGATGGTGGTGGTGATGGTGGTGGTGATGGTGGTGGTGGTGATGGTGGTGGTGGTGGTCATGGTGGTGGTGGTCATGGTGGTGGTGGTGATGGTGGTGGTGGTCATGGTGGTGGTCATGGTCATGGTGGTGATGTTGATGGTGATGGTAGTGGTAGTGGTGGTGGTGATGGTGGTGATGGTGGTGGTGGTGGTGGTCATGGTGGTGGTGGTGATGGTCATGGTGGTGGTGGTCATGGTGGTGGTGGTCATGGTCATGGTCATGGTGGTGATGGTGATGGTGGTGATGGTAGTGGTGGTGGTGGTGGTGATGGTGGTGGTGGTGGTGGTGATGGTCATGGTGGTGGTCATGGTGGTGATGGTGGTGGTGATGCTGGTGATGGTGATGGTGGTGATGGTGGTGGTGGTGATGGTGGTGATGGTGATGGTGATGGTGATGGTAGTGGTGATGGTGGTGGTGGTGGTGGTGGTGGTGGTCATGGTCATGGTGGTGGTGGTCATGGTGGTGGTCATGGTGGTGATGGTGGTGGTGGTGGTTATGATGATGGTGGTGGTGGTGGTGGTTATGGTGATGGTGGTGGTGATGGTGGTGGTTTGAGTACATGAATGTACCCATCACAGACAATGTGAGTCAGTGCAAAGTGAAACCTCTGGGGTGGCAGCTTAGTAGTTGGGGTTGATGGAGTGCGGTGTTAATCCGCCTTGTTGAGGACACTTTTCAGGGTGTTTAAGTCCTGCAGCAGGGCTTCAGGAACCCCAAGGGAAGGTCAGACAAATGAGGAACCCTGACAAAATGGAGTCAAAAGGAGAGACCTGGACCATGCATAACAAAACAACCACAATGGATATAGCCGCAGGTGTCCTGAAAAGATCAACTGTATTGGCTGAGGTCTTATGATTGTATCATTCTTCATAAATCGTGTGTGTGTGTGTGTGTGTGTGTGTGTGGGGGGGGGGGGGGGGTGAGGTGGGAATGGGGTGAGGGTGAGGTAGGTATGGGGTAAGGGTGAGGTGGGTATGGGGTGAGGTGGATATGGGGTGAGTGTGAGGTGGGTATAGGGTGAGGGTTAGGTGGCTCGGGATGGCGGGGAGGTGGGTAGGGATGACGGTGAGGTGGGTAGGGATGACGGTGAGGTGGGTCGGGGTGAGAGGGAGGTGGATAGTGGGTATGGGTGAGGGTGAGGTGTGTAGGCGGGTAGGGATGAGGGGGAGGTGGTTAGGGATGTGAGTAGGGATGATGGGGAGGTGGGTAGGGATGAGGGAGAGGTGGGTAGGGATGATGGGGAGGTGGGTAGGGATGATGGGGAGGTGGGTAGGGATGACTATGAGGTGGGTAGAGGTGAGGGGATGTGGGTAGGGGTGAGGGAGGTGGATAGGGGGTATGGGTGAGGTTGAGGTGGTTAGGGATGTGGGTAGGGATGATGGGGAGGTGGGTAGAGATGATGGGGAGGTGGGTATGGATGACTATGAGGTGGGTAGGGGTGAGGGGATGTGGGTAGGGGGGTGGATAGGGGATATGGGTGAGGGTGAGGTGGGTATGGGGTGAGGTGGATAGGGGTGAAGGTGAGGTGGGTAGTGGGATAGGGATGAGGGTGAGGTGGGTAGTGGGATAGGGATGAGGGTGAGGTGGGTAGTGGGATAGGCGTGAGGGTGAGGTGGGTAGTGGGATAGGCGTGAGGGTGAGGTGGGTAGTGGGATAGGGATGAGGGGAGGTAGGTAGTGGGATAAGGATGAGGGGAGGTAGGTAGTGGGATAGGGATGAGGGTGAGGTGGGTAGTGGGATAGGGGTGAGGGTGAGGTGGGTAGTGGGATAGGGATGAGGGGAGGTAGGTAGGGGTGACTTTGAGGTGGGTAAGGATGAGGTGGAAGGGTAGGGGTGAGGTTTGCAGGGAGGTAGGGTGAGGGAGCTGGACCAATATCCTACATCTCAAAAACAGACCACATCTCAAATAAAACAAGCGTTACGCCTAGGTCCCCCGTCGGTGAAGTGATGTGAGTTTACAAAGTGGAAGACGTAGAAAATATGGAAGAGTCGATAATATTTGCGAGTGGGTTGGAGACACACCCACACACCAGATTAGAAGTTAGTAGTTCGTTTATTTTTCAAGATATTCCGCTCACAAGTTTCAGACATATATGGCGGCAGCCATCTTGGATTTTGACGTGGCGACCCAATTTTCAATAGGGTTCTTCCATATGCCTAGTTGCACCCACACACCAAATTAGAATTCGGTCCTTCGCTTACGCATGCACGCACGCACGGACGGACGCACGGACGGACGCACGCACGCACGGACCGACGCACGCACGCACGGACGGACGCACGGACGGACGGAGGGGAAAACCATAGTCCCCCTTTCGCTCCGCGGTGCCACGGGGGACAAAAGCTTTGCTGGAGCTGGACCAATGTCCTACATCTCAATTGCATCAAGTGTCCCAAATCTGGAGAGTGACAGTTTTTAGGCATTTCTATGTTGACTCATACGTGGCAGATGTCTATTTGGTTTATTTAACATCTTCAAAAGTCTGAAAAACATTGGGTGATAATAATCAGGTTTAGTTTGCTCCATTTGCCAAATAAGGGAGAGAACCAGGGGACGAGCGTCGCTATCAGAGGAGTCGTGGGTGTTTGTTTTATTATGGAAACCTGGTTCCCATCGTGGTTGGCAGCAACTGGCAAGAACACACACACTGACACATACACACATACACACACACACACAAACACACACACACACACACACACACACACAACCACACATACAAACACACGCACACAAACACACACACACACACACACACACACACACACACACATAACCACACATTCAAACACACACACACACACACACACACACACACACACACACACATAACCACACATACAAACACACACACACACACACACACACATACACACATAACCACACAAACAAACATACAAACAAGCACACACATACAAACACACACACACACACACACACATAATCACACACACAAACACACATACAAACACACACACACACACACACACACACACATAACCACACAAACACACACATACACACACACACACAAACACACACACACTGACACATAGAAACACACACACATAACCACACAAACACACACACATAAACCCACACACACACACACACACACACACACACACACACACACCACACACACACACACACACACATAAACACACACACACACACACACATAACCACACACACACACACACACACACACATATATAACCACACACACACACATAACCACACAAACACACACACAAACACACACACACACACACACACACACACACACATAAACCCACACACGCACATAACTACACACACACATAACCACACACACACACACACACACACACACATAAACCCACACATAAACACACATAACTACACACACACATAACCACACACACACGACAGGGGAGCAGCACCACCCCATGGCAGCATGTTTGTGTTTTGGAAATTCCTCACGTGGTCACGCTGCCCTCATCAGATCAATGTTCGTACTGCACGACCCACAATCACGCTGACTACTCACGTTTTACGAACCCCCAGAATGACAGAGCACAACATTCACAGCTACATTTGAGGCTTCACATTGAAAATGATTCATTCCAAAAGTTTGCTTCGTTCGTTCGTTCATTCTCTGCCGCACAAGGCTGCAAAGCAGCATCATTGGCTGAGAGCGCAGCTGAGCTGCTGATGGATGCCCTCTGCTGGTTAGAGCAGGAATTTATCATTTGTTCAGGGTGCCGGCGATAGCTCGCCTACTCTTCGCAAAGAACACCGTGAGGTCTTAAACGTCCAGCAACTGACACCAGCAGATGGGACCCCCAGTTGAACGTCCATCCGAGGGACGTCACACACAATGAGGAATCACTTCCGGTGTTTCACAAGAAGTTTATAGCCAGAAGTTTATGTCGTCCAGCGGATCGGTGCAATACAGAGACGAATCGTGCACTTTTTGATAAAAGCATCAAACTTGGTACACATATTCAGTAGGCCATAAGAAACAAAATTAGATATAGTGCCATCCCAGTTTTGGCCTGTGATTGCTATGGCGGCCATCTTTCAAAATGGCCACCACATAACACAGCAACCATGAGGCCTCTGATCTTAATTCTGGGGTCTATATATAGGTTTTGGGGGTCATATAAATCAAAGGAGACAATATCGAGTATGTGTGGTCACTTACGGTACCGAAAAATTGGCAAGAGTTCTTGCGGCTCTGACAATAAGAAGGAACTGTTCTCATTCCTCAACAGAGAAGTTGTCAACATTCAAACAGAGAAGCAAATAATCAGTGCGCTGAATGAGGATGTTGTTTGTCGCCAGCCAAGAAACACGGGAGGTTTAGCCACATGTACACATGAGGAAGCAGACAGCCGTGTGATGCTTCATGTTGCTGATGCAGCTAAACAACACAACACTGTTCTCATCCGTACTGTGGACAGTGATGTAGTTGTTCTGGTAGTGTATGTATTTCAAAAGCTACAAGTGACACTGGATGCTCTGCGGGTGGCGTTCGGCACAGGCAAGCACTTGCGCATGGTACCAGCTCATGATATCTCAGCTGCAATTGATCCTGAGAAGTCCATTGCACTTCCAATGTTTCACGCCATTACTGGGTGCGATACGACCTCTTGCTTTGCTGGCAGAGGAAAGAAGACTGCTTGGGATACAGGGAGCATGTGCCCTGAGGTTACAATGGAGTTAATGAAGCTGATGGAACAACCACAACTGTGAGATGTTGATGCTGCTATGGATGTTCTGGAGGGATTCGTCGTACTTCTTTATGACCGAACAAGTTCTAAACACCATGTTGATGAGCTCAGGATCGACCTATTCACACGGAAAGGCAGAGACGTGAGCAACATTCCACCGACCAAGGGTGCTCTACTTCAGCACACTAGACGAGCAGTACACCAGGCCGGTCACATCTGGAGTCAGGTGCTTGAAGCAAAGGCTGCGCCTCCACAACCGGACGGATGGGGATGGACCCGTAGTAGTGATGGAAACTGGGATGTTCTTTGGAGCAGTCTTCCTGAAGCCAGCAGAGTTTGCGGAGAACTTATTCGATGCGGTTGTACCAAAGGCTGTCGAACAAACTGCAAATGCACAAAAGCAGCTCTGCCGTGTACAGCTTTGTGCGAATGTGGGGGTTCTTGCCATGATCAGTTCATGTGATATCTGGCATTTCACATTTGATGGTCAGCCTAACTGACTCATGGCACATTGGTATCTACAACAAGAAGTAACTCGGCTTCGTATTCGATTTGACTCTTATTTTTTTATAGCACTATAATTTTAATTTACGGGCCAGGTATCTTTTGTTTCATCAATACAAAATAAAGCAATACAAAGACTGCCAAATGTTGTCTCTGTAAACTGGAAAAGGGCACTTGTGTTCCAAAAGTGGTACAACACGTGATCACACATACTCATTATTGCCTTCTTTGAATTCTACTAGGGCATGCCCGTACTATATACATATCTAAAATTATATCCCCCCCCTCTATTTACATGAAATGGTTTGGTCCATTCGCAAAGCCAAAGCGAACGGCTTGCGAGTACGGTGACAATCCCCCCCCCCTCTATTTACATGAAATGGTTTGGTCCAAAGCGAACGGCTTGCGAGTACGGTGACAATCCCCCCCCTCTATTTACATGAAATGGTTTGGTCCAAAGCGAACGGCTTGCGAGTACGGTGACAATCCCCCCCCCCCTCTATTTACATGAAATGGTTTGGTCCAAAGCGAACGGCTTGCGGAGTTTGGTAAAGAAATCGCCATAGCGTGCACAAACGCGCAGGAAAGCGAAAGAATCGCAAATTAGTTTTAATTAGTTTTAAAACATAGTTTAACGCCAACATAGCGGCAACATAGTTTGCCAACGTGAAATAAATGAATACGCTCTCAAATGTGCCGTCCGAGGCAGAGTCTGTTCGCCACGTTCGGCACACGTGATAACTCGCTGCTCTCTGATTGGTTGAATCGTTTTTTGGACATAGCTCGGTAACTACTTGTCCGATTAATATGAAACCTTGAAAAGGCACATCCTCGGGTCCCCAGCAATATACCTGGCAAGTTTCAAGTATATCGGACCGGTAGTTGTGGAGAAACAGCGGTCGCATACACACAGACACACAGAGATTACTGGAATTATAGATAGACTAGGGCATGCCCGTACTATATATATATCTAAAATTATATCCCCCCCCCCCCCTCTATTTACATGAAATGGTTTGGTCCATTCGCAAAGCCAAAGCGAACGGCTTGCGAGTACGGTGACAATCCCCCCCCTCTATTTACATGAAATGGTTTGGTCCAAAGCGAACGGCTTGCGAGTACGGTGACAATCCCCCCCCTCTATTTACATGAAATGGTTTGGTCCAAAGCGAACGGCTTGCGAGTACGGTGACAATCCCCCCCCCCCCTCTATTTACATGAAATGGTTTGGTCCAAAGCGAACGGCTTGCGGAGTTTGGTAAAGAAATCGCCATAGCGTGCACAAACGCGCAGGAAAGCGAAAGAATCGCAAATTAGTTTTAATTAGTTTTAAAACATAGTTTAACGCCCGAGCGAGTTTAACGCAATCGCAAATCGCATCGCAAAGCGAAAGAATCGCAAATTAGTTTTAATTAGTTTTAAAACATAGTTTAACGCCAACATAGCGCCAACATAGTTTGCCGACGGGAAATAAATGAATACGCTCTCAAATGTGCCGTCCGAGGCAGAGTCTGTTCGCCACGTTCGGCACACGTGATAGCTCGCTGCTCTCTGATTGGTTGAATCGTTTTTTGGACATAGCTCGGTAACTACTTCTCCGATTAATATGAAACCTTGAAAAGGCACATCCTCGGGTCCCCAGCAATATACCTGGCAAGTTTCAAGTATATCGGACCGGTAGTTGTCGAGAAACAGCGGTCGCATACACACAGACACACACACAGACACACACACAGAGATTACTGGAATTATAGATAGATGACTCCAAAAACCTATACATAGCCACCAGAATTAAGATTCTAGGCCTCTTGGTTGTTGAGTTATATTAAAGCGCGGAGTTACGCGCGCTGCTTGCGAGCAAGGAGGAAGCGGACAAGCGGTAACTTATAAGCGTTTTTATTTCAGGAGCTCACTGTAACACTGGCGCGCTCTGGGCTGCGCGCCCGGTGTATATCATGAGGCCACGCCTACCCCTCGGGCGTGGCCACCGCCCACTTGGTGCACGGAATGATGTCACCACGCCAGTGGGCTTTTGTGTCCGCCACACGCGCCCCCCCAGAATTCCCGCGCACCTGGAGGGCCAGTTTGCGGGGCAGACGAATGACCCGGCCGAAGCGCCCCCTGGCGATCGGCGGCGTCCGGGGTGCAGGGATGCCAGGTGGGATGCCCCTGGCTGCCCCTGGGATGGGTGCAGGACCGGGGGGTGGCGTGGTGGTGGGGCTGGGCGGTGCCGGGGGTCCGCCCGAAGGGGGGCGGCCCCGACGTGGGGGTCGGGCCACTGGCGGTGGATGGTCCACGTTGAGGTGGGCCGGCTTGAGGCGGTCTACCGAAACGCGGTCAGGAGTACCGCCGATGTCCAGGGTGAAGTGCTTCGCCCCGGTCTCCAGCACGCGGAAAGGCCCGTCGTACGGGGGCCGCAGTGGTGTCCAGTGGGCATCGTGGCGGACGAAGACGTACTCCGCCGTGCGAAGCTCCAGGGCGACGTGCGTCGGTGGGTGCCCGTGGCATGCCGTTGGCACCGGGGCGAACCTCTGGGCGGTCTCTTGCAGAGCGGAGCGCTGCTGTGCCGCGGACCATGGTGCCGTGGAGTCGGGGAGGAACTCGCCCGGCACCCGCAGCGGTTGCCCGAAGACCAACTCCGCCGCGGATGCGCGCAGGTCCTCCTTGGGCGCCGTCCGGAGGCCCAGCAGGACCCAGGGGAGCCTGTCGACCCAGCCGCCGTCGCGGAGAGTGGACCGGAGCGCGGCCTTCAATGAGCGGTGAAATCGCTCACACAGGCCGTTAGCCTGGGGGTGGTAGGCCGTGGTTCGGTGCAGCCGGACCCCGAGCCCCTGCGCGACCGCCCCCCAGAGCTCCGAGGTGAACTGGGGGCCGCGGTCGGACGAGATGTCTGAGGGGGCGCCGAACCGGGCGACCCAGGTGGCGATGAAAGCCTGCGCGACATTGGCCGCCATTGTCGACGCCAAGGGCACGGCCTCCGGCCACCGGGTGGTGCGGTCCACCATGGTGAGGACGTAGGTGAAACCCCGCGAGGGGGGCAGAGGTCCCACCAGGTCCACGTGGACGTGGTCAAACCGGCGTTCCGGCACCGTGAACGGGGCCAACGGGGCCTGGGTGTGCCGGTGCACCTTGGCGCGCTGGCACGCGAGGCACGTCCTGGCCCAGCCGCGGACGGCCTTCCGGAGGCCATGCCAGACGAACTTGTCAGCGATCAGCCTTTGGGAGGCCCTCGCGCCCGGGTGGGACAGGCCGTGGATGGCGTCAAACACCTGGCGCTGCCAGCCCGCGGGCACGATGGGGCGAGGACGCCCGAGGGAGACGTCGCACAAGAGGGCCGCGCCCGTGCCGTCGAACGCCACCTCGGTGACGCGGAGGCCCGTGACGGCGGTCCGCAAGGCCTGGACGTCGGGGTCAGCGGCCTGGTCCGCTGCCATCCGGGCATAGTCGATGCCGAGGTGGACTGCGTGGGCGACGGCCCGGGAAAGGCAATCCGCCACCGGGTTGTCCTTCCCCGTGACGTGCTGGATGTCCGTCGTGTACTCGGACACGGCCGAGAGGTGACGCTGCTGCCGGGCCGACCACGGCTCGGTGACCTTGCCCATCGCGAAGATCAGCGGCTTGTGGTCGACGAAGGCAGTGAACGCACGGCCCTCGAGCAGATGGCGGAAGTGCCTGACCGCCAAGTGAAGCCCGAGCAACTCGCGGTCGAAGGTACTGTAACGGCGTTCGGGCGGGCGAAGCTGCCGGCTAAAGAACGCCAGCGGTTGCCAAGCTCCACGCACCCATTGCTCGTGCACCGCGCCCACCGCGTAGTCCGAGGCATCGGTGGTGAGGGCGATCGGTGCATCGGGCGCCGGGTGCGTGAGCATGGTGGCGTTAGCCAAGGCGAGCTTCGCGCCCGTGAACGCCGTGTCCATCTGCTCGGTCCAGGTAACGTCGCCTTTGCCCGGCTTACCTCGGAGAGCTTCGTGCAGGGGGCGCAGGAGCTGGGCGATACGGGGCAGGAACCGATGGTAAAAGTTCACCATGCCCAGGAACTCCTGCAGCCCTCTGATCGTGCGGGGGCGCGGAAACCCCTTCACCGCCTCCACCTTGGCCGGCAGGGGGACGGCTCCGTGCCTGGTGACACGGTGCCCCAGAAAATCGATTATGGTGGCGCCGAACCGGCACTTTGCGGGGTTCACAATCAGGCCATGCTGGCCCAGGCGTTCGAAGAGCGTGCGGAGGTGGCGTAGGTGCTCTTCGCGGGACGCGCTGGCAACGAGGATATCGTCCAGGTAGACGTAGACAAAATCCAAGTCACGCAGGACGCTTTCCATCAGTCGCTGGAACGCCTGAGCCGCATTCTTCATACCGAAGGGCATGCGCAGGAACTCGAAGAGTCCGAATGGCGTGATGACCGCCGTCTTCGGGACGTCCTCCGGCCTGACGGGGACCTGATGGTAGCCGCGTATGAGGTCCACCTTCGAGAAGAAGGACATGCCCGCCAAACGGGCGGAAAAGTCCTGAATGTGGGGGACGGGGTAGCGGTCGGGAGTCGTGGCGTCATTGAGACGGCGATAGTCCCCGCACGGTCGCCATCCCCCGCCGGGCTTCGGCACGATGTGCAGCGGCGACGCCCAAGCGCTCTCTGAGCGCCGAACGATGCCGAGTCGCTCCAGGGTAGCGAACTCCGCTTTTGCCACCGCCAGCTTCGTCGGCTCGAGGCGGCGTGCCCGGGCGTAGACCGGTGGCCCGACGGTGGGGATGTGATGGGCCACCCCGTGCTTGACGGCCCCCGCCGAGAAGGTGGGCCGCGTGAGGGCCGGGAAGCCGGCTAGGAGGCGGGTGAATGCGTCCGCTGCCGGAAGCGTACAGACCAACGTGGACGGAACCGAACCGTTCGGCAAGCCGCTTGGCAAGCCGCTCGTTGAGCTGGGCAACGCACAAGCGAGCGAGCTGAACGTCTCGGCCTGGACAAGACGTCTGCGCTTGACGTCGACCAGAGCCCATTAGCGCACAGGAAGTCCGCGCCAAGCAGTGCCATGGGCACGTCGGCGGTGACGAACGTCCATCGGAAAACCTGCCCTCCGAACCGCAGAGAGAGGCAGCGTTTTCCGTACGTACGGATGGGCGTCCCGTTCGCGGCAAGCAGCGCGGGGCCCCCACCCACGGCGTGCTTGGCTGACGTGCCGGCGGGAACGACACTCACCTGCGCTCCCGTGTCGCACAGGTAACAGCGCCCGGAGAAGGTGTCCGTTATGAACAGCAGGCTGCTCGAACGGCCGGCGCTCATCGCCACTATTGAGCGCCGGCCCAGGCGTTTCCCGACCTGTTGAAGGAGCATGGTGGATGACACTGCCGAGCTTCGTGGCCGAACTTGGCGTGGAACCAGCACCAGGTGGTGGAGCTGGAGGAGCGCGGCTGGCTCCGCCAGGCCAGTGGAGTTGGCGGGTTTCCCCGCGGTGGCGGTTTTCGCCGCGGCGGTGGGCGGGGCGTGGCGGCGGTCACGAGGTGCGTATCAGCATGCTGCGTATGCTGTATAAGCTGATGCTGTGGATCAGCAGCATCAGCAGCAGCATCAGCAGCATCAGCCACGAGGGCCGTGACGGCCACGCCGACTCTCGCCCGCGTGTCCGAAGCGGCGAAGTACTTGTCCGCCTCGGCTGCCAATGCTCGGGGTTCCGTTAGCCCGGTCCCGGCCAACGTGAGGCGAACCTGCGCTGGAAGTTGGCGACGGAAAAGCGCCCGGAATAGAGAACCGGGGGCTTCGTCGCCCAACAGTGACAGCATATGGTCCATTCGGACCGACGGGCGCGTGTCACCGAGCTCGGGGAGATCCAGGAGGCGGTCGGCCGGTGCGTCGTCCGTGAGGCCGAACGTGGCTAGGAGTAGCCGCTTGAGTGCCTCGTACTTGTGGCCGTCCGGTGGGTGGCGAAGGACGGACACAACTCGAGCGGCCGTGCCGGGCCCGAGGGAGGCGACGACGTGGCAATAGCGCGTGTCATCGCCGGTGAGGCGCCGAAGCTGAAATTGGGCTTCGGCCTGGACGAACCAGACTTCGGCCTGAGCCTCCCAAAATTCGGGAAGTTTGATGAAGTTGGCCATGGCAATGGCGTCGCGTGTGGAAGGATCGCTCCGGCAGATCCAACGTCAAGGGGGTCACCAGTAAAGCGCGGCGTTACGCGCGCTGCTTGCGAGCAAGGAGGAAGCGGACAAGCGGTAACTTATAAGTGTCTTTATTTCAGGAGCTCACTATAACACTGGCGCGCTCCGGGCTGCGCGCCCGGTGTATATCATGAGGCCACGCCTACCCCTCGGGCGTGGCCACCGCCCACTTGGTGCGCGGAATGATGTCACCACGCCAGTGGGCTTTTGTGTCCGCCACAATATGGTATTTTAGTATTAGATGGTGGCCATTTTGAAAAATAAAGCAATAGCATTAGAAGGGATGTTCCATATTTTGGCAAATGGCCGCCACAGCCGTCATAGGCCAAAACTGGGATGGCAGTATATCTATTTTTTCTTGTAATGGCCTACTGATGATATGTACCACGTTTGATGCTTTTATCAAAAAGTGCACGATTCTTCCCCCTATCCGCTCTACTAATAGCCGGGTCGGGATTCAAGCCGAGGCTAGATAGCTTTGAGGTGAGTGTGCGTACCTCAATGCCATCCTGCCAGCTCTGTCTCCGAAGTCATCTTTATTTTGTATGCAGCCAGTGGCCGCTGGTTTCATTACTTCTGGAAACATAGAGAAGCATGAGAATATTGTGGACCCGAGTTCGATTCTGAGCAGAATACAATCTGAAGTGGTTGCTTCCAGGTGCAATCTCAGAGAAGTGAACTTATTTTTACCTGTGACGTGTTGCAGGTCAACAAGAGCTATGCGGTGCTGTTCTTGTTGGGGATCGATTTTTGAAATGTGCAAACACCCATTGGTCAGACATCTGCCGGACCACACCCACATCTGTCACTTGACTCCACCCACCATACCGTGGTGAAAAAACATGGCCGCCATCTTGGTTTTATGTTGGGCCTAACACATTAGGCCTGTAGGCCTCTGCTAATTATACACTGCCCGAGTTTGTTGCGTCAGATTTCCATTGGCTTAGCTTTGAAAATCTGATCATGTGTTGATTAATAGTAAAGTATAATCAAGCCCATCAGAATGCACAATACGTGAGAACGCAACCGCTACATTACAGAAATTATTTAATAGGGAATTAAATGAGCTTTTCCCAATCGGGTGTTACCGGGTTTTGTTGCAGGTTGTGGACACAGTACGGTCATTCTTGTTACAATTTGACCAGAAGGATTTGGGCAGCAGTATGAACTTTCCAATATGAACGTTTTCAATTCTCGTTGCACTGAGAGCAGAGTCAACCAGTGTGTAGACAGGAACCACACTGACACTAGACCAAGTGGGCAAGCAGATGTCACCTTTCATCTTTCATGAATGTTGTTCATCGATCTGAGATCCAAATGCTTTGAATGAAAATATGGGGCCATCTTTTTATTACATATACACTACATGACCAAAAGTATGTGGACACCCAAACATCACACATGTCATTCCAAATTCATGGGCATTAGTATGGAGTTGGTCCCCCCCCCCCCCCCCCTTGCTGCTATGACAGCCTCCACTTTTCTGGGAAGGCTTTCCACTAGATGTTAGAACATTGCTGTTGGGATTTGCTTCCATTCAGCCAAAAGAGCATTAGTGAGGTCGGGGACTGATGTTGGGCGATTAGGCCTGGCTCGCTGTCGGCGTTCCAATTCATCCCAAAGGTGTTTGATGGGGTTGAGGTTCGGGCTCTGTGCACGCCAATCAAGTTCTTCCACACCGATCTCGACAAACCATTTCTGTATGGACCTCGCTTTGTGCATTTGTCAAATCTCAACTTCCGTCAACATTTGCCACCTCGCTTTGTGTGGGCATTGTCATGCTGGGTGGGGGTGGCCTGGATGTATATCATGCATGCCAAATAAGGATTGTACCATGAAATGGCTCACAAAACTTTTAAAGAAGCCAAGAATACTTGGATACGCATCGCCGAGAAAGGGGTATTCATCCACACAACGAAAGATTTGGAGAACTTCCTGATCAACTCGTCCAAAAAGTTTGTCAAAAGGTAGCCCGTAAGGCAAAGTCATCTAGTATAGTGTTTGTCTGTCCATTTGTATATATGTATGTCCCTCACAAACATACACCAATCAGAGCTGAGGATATGGTCACATGACAGGGGTGGTGTGATGTAATTATGGTGTTCAACAGCTGATGCTGCACACCGCCATTTTGATTTGTATGCCATTCAGGCCGAACATATTGTTGTGGAAATGAGAATTGTGTTTTTTTATTGTTGTAAAAATATCGCCCTCCTTCCTCCAGTTGTGTATAAAGGTCAAAGGGCGTCCCTTAGTTAGGTCATATACAATCACGTTAGCCAATCATAGGTTTCCTCCTTGTTGGTAGTTATTTCCTTATTCTGTGTATTAGGTTAAGGTTTTGTCTTCCATTAATTAATACTCCATTGCACCGAATTCAAATAGAGTAGATTCCCTTTCATTCCCATTCCAAAAGCCTTTATTACCAACTGCATTTGCCTCCATTGAGCACGCGGTTGGCTCGGAGAAGAAAGGCATGTCTCCACCTCGTCATAGAGGGGAGGAGTGAGCCAGCCCTTGCTGAACGCCAGCCCAGAACGAGGGGTTTGGCTTTGAGAGGGCGTGGGGAGAACCGTCGAGTAGGTTCGCGAAGGTTGAAGGGCGTGGCCTATATAACCCGCATGAGACACCCCCACCTCAGATGTGCTGGAGATGAGCTAGGCAGATGAGTCCAGATGAGTCCAGATGAGCTACGGAAATGAGTCCAGATGAGCTACAGAGATGAGTCCAGATGAGTCCAGATGAGCTACGGAGATGAGCACAGAGGATGAGCGCTTAAAAAGCACGCGACGCACCTGAGACGAGCTGCGTGGTCCAGGAGAGGAGAGAGGGATGTCCCATGAGCTTTAAACCACCACAGCTTTGAGCTTCGATGGCAGTTTTCGACCGTGGCCGCGAAGGAACGGCGGCTGCTGAACGTGCCGATCGAGAAGGGGGCGGCGGCTGCTCACTCCCGGCCCGACCGTGCTCCGGTTCCAGTTGGACCTTCCCCTCCTTCCAGCCAATCGTTCCTGCCTTCATTCCCCATTCGTGTGAGTCTGTCTTTTGTTTGTTCTGTCCTGGGTTAAGTAAGACTGCATAGGTAAGCTAAGGTGCACTCTGTCCGCTTCTTCTTCTTCTGTTTTTATTTTATTATCCTTCCTCCTCCTTGGTTTCTTTTAATTGTGTAAATATTAGTAATAAATTATAGTCGTATTTCAAACCCTTTTTGTCTTCTTCTTCTTCACATCCATCGTCTTTGTCTTTTCCCCATTGAATACCTGTGGCACGATTTGGCCAACGTTCAGGATTGGGTTAGTCTTTGGTAACGGTTCGTGCCGCGGCTGCCATCCACTCGGCAAATTAACATCTCATCCGCGGTCGCGAACGAAGCTGCTCACCTGCCTCTGGAGGGAGCTTGTGCAGCTTCAGGGACCACGTCGGTCAGTCACAAACGAGGGGACTAATCCCCCCTCGAGAAGGGAACCGAGGCCGACGTTGGGTTCCGTAACATTTGGTGTCGGGAGCGAGATTCGGACCTGAAGCGCTTAGCGCGCTCAAATTTCGAGTGGGCCGAAATGTTGTTTTATAAAAGCCCAAATTAAATCGTGCCATGGATAGTCAAGGCGACGGGATGCCGGTGGGAGAGATAGAAGGGTTAGGGGTAACCCAGGACCAGAGGGAAGAAATGGAGGAGGAGAACAATGAGGAGGTGGTTGAAGGGGTTTCAGGCGCACAAAATGGCGCCCTCGCGCACGTGGTTGCAGCGGCACCAAATTTAGCGGCGCCCGTGACCGTAGCAGCACCGTTGGATTTGAACCTTTTTATGATGCAAATGGAGGCCCTTATGGCCAAGAATAGTGAGCAATTGGGAAGCCAAATTGAAGGGATGGAAAGCAGAATGAGGGACGAAAGGAGGGCTCAGAGAGAAAAATTGGGAAATCTAATTGAAGGGTGTTGTAATAGAATAAAAGGGGACAAATTGAAGGACATAACTGCCCAGGCCAAAGAAGTAAATGAGGGACTGGCGAGGGACAAGGCCAGGTATGAGGCAAAGCGGGTGGAGGGGACAGAGACCGCAGGTTGGGCGAGCAGGTCCCACGGGTGCACGAGGAGGTAAAGCGGGTCGAGGAGCACTGGTTGAGCGAAGTGGAGGAAAGCGCGGGTACAATGACGGGTGTAGAGATCGCGACCCGTGGTTTGGGGCAGCCGGCGACTGCTGAGGTAGGAGAGAAAATTTTATTAAAGCCAGCGGTCGTTGAGGTGAATAAAGAAAAAACAGTAGTGGGTATAATTGAAATTGTAGAAACGACAGACGTAGAAGAGCAACAGTCGGAGGAAGGAATGGAAATTGCTCAAAGTCCGAATACACATCCTGATGCTGTGCTCATTCATCCTTATGAAGATTTGCAGGTGTTGGTGCAGGGAGGAAGAAGAACCCCGAAAGTGAGACGGGCTGTATGTGGTGCCGGGAGATCTTGTAAGAGGGGGTTTGGCGCGAAGAGAATTGTCGCGCGATTGGGATCAATATGGCACCCGGGCGTTGGTGAAGGGTCCCGTGTGAGGGGAAATGGCGCGCTTGTGGAAAAAAAGTGTGCATCGGGGAATGAGCGTGTTACGGAGCGCGAGTGTGAAACCGAGTGCGAGCGAGAATGCACGTCGGGGTGTACGGAGTGTGACACAGAGAGTGAGTTGGTAGTGGCGTGAGTGCGAGAGAGCACATCGGAGCGCGAGTGTGAAACCGAGTGCGAGCGAGAATGCACGTCGGAGGGTCTGTGTGAAGCAGTGTACGGAGTGTGACACAGAGAGTGAGTTGGTAGTGGCGCGAGTGCGAGAGAGCACATCGGAGCGTGAGTGTGAAACCGAGTGCGAGTGAGAATGCACGTCGGGGTGTACGGAGTGTGACACAGAGAGTGAGTTGATGGTGGCGCGAGTGCGAGAGAGCACATCGGAGCGCGTTAGTGGGTGGATGCAAGAGTGCACGCCCATGGTGAGTGGTACGGAGTACGTACAGAGGGAAAGTGCGCAAGACGGTGCGCGAGGTGTGTTAAGGAAGTGTGCGAACGGCGAGTGTGCGCGAGAGGTGTGGT
This sequence comes from Myxine glutinosa, assembly GCF_964187855.1. NCBI lineage: Eukaryota > Metazoa > Chordata > Myxini > Myxiniformes > Myxinidae > Myxine > Myxine glutinosa. The sequence goes on along the minus strand of NC_136270.1, from coordinate 8,410,371 downwards.
GTGTAACAGGGAGTGCGGAGGTGGAATGGACGGAGTGTGGGGGATGCACTGGAGGCATTGGAACGCCGGGCTTTGTGAGTGTGAAACGGGTCGCGTGGTGTGAGCATGCAAGTGAAGCATCGACGTTGACCGGGTTAGCAGTTAGGGCGACGGATAGCGGGCGCTCGGTGCGCGGAGCGCTTTGTTGGATGCGAAGCTTCGCGCGGGGCGTGCTTTGTTGGATGCGAAGCTTCGCGCGGCTCGATGCTGCGTCGTCCCGCTTCGGAGCGTTGCGCACGATTCGGGCCTGGCCCCGCCCCGCACGGTCGAGTCCGGGCCTTGTCGGGCGAGGCGACCGGTCCGGTTCAAGGGCGAGTAGGAGGAAGCGGAACGGTGCCCCCTGGCGGGGGCGGGGTTCCGACCGGGCGAGATTGAGCCATCGGGCCTGGGACCGCAAGGTGCCGCGCCGAGATGGTGCGTGGAATCTCGGCCCGACCAAACCACCTCCCTTGAACCAAAAGCCGGACGGATTCAACCTGCAGGCGACCAAACCACCCGCGTTCATTGCTCGGCTGTGCGAAGCCGGGCTTTGGGAATGTAACGATGCACCGAGGCTCAAGTTTAATGGACTGTGATAATGATAGTGTTTTGGACCCAAAATTGAAAAGCAAAATTTGATGATTGGCAAAGGATTGGCAGATTGATGATTGGTAGAGTGATTGGCAAATTTTTAATTGGCTGGAATTTGGTGAGCAAAATTTATAGTGAGAGATACCCGATGTGGTGGGATGGCAACTCTGCCATCCCTCACAGCGGGGCAAAGGAGCACTAGGTTTATGGGGTTGGCAGTGAAAACTTGCCCGGGAGGGTTAGGATATCGTGTGTAGGGATCTAGAGAGGATGACCATAGGTAACGGTAAGGTTAGGTAGTGACACCGATACCTGTAGTGGGGACGCAGGTAGATTAGTTTGGATTATAATGACGAGGGAGCGCAATAGTTTAAAGGGTCGACTGGGAAGCGCAAGTTCCAGAGGGGAGTAGTTAGATAAGATGATGCCGTGTGTTTGAGAATCGAAAGTGTATTGAGCGTGGAAGTGTATGGAGCAGTGAGTGAGGAACGATTGAGATTGCACAGGTGTGCAACTGAACAGGTGTATGGAGCAGTGTATGAGTGAGTGATGGTGATGTGTGTTGTGTTGACTAAATGGTCCAGGGAGGAAGGAGGGTGCAGGTGGCACCAGGTGAGATTGCACAGGTGTGCAACTGCAGGTGTATGGAGAATGGTTGTGTGGAATACATGGAGTGTGGAAAATATGGAGTATGGAATGGATGGTCGTGGAGTGAGTATGGTGGAAACTGTGGAGTGGAGTGGATGGTGCGAAGGTGTGGATGGGGGAAAGGAGGATGGACCCCATCACGAATACCCGGGGAGGGTAGTGTAAGAGTTAGGTAGAGGGTACAGGTAAATTGTGGTTGGATATTGGCATCTGTGGTGCGTGTGGAAGAATGGAGTTTGGATGGGTGCATTAGTGACGTGGAAATGGCTGGGCGTGTGGCCTGTTAGTGTGTGTAGTGGAATGGACACTCCGCCACTGTGAGGATGTCGGGCAGGTGAGGCCGCAGGTGGGCTCTGGGAGCCGTTAGAGTTGTGGATGGGGCCCGAGGATCCGGAGGACGGACCCGGGTAGCCCAGTGCCAGAGGGCACCGAGTGGGGAGAGCGCCAGAGGGCCTTCCCCAGTGTTAGGTTAAGGAGCAGGTAAGCTCGGAGGCAACTACAGTGGTGGAGGTGTGCAGGTGGGTAGACCTGCTGGGAGAGCCACACGACCCAGTCCTGAAATTGTGCAAGGGCACAGGGAGTTGAATCGGGGGAGTGAGACCCCAAATTGATGAAGCCTGTGGAGTGATCCCCCCCCCCTCCCCCTTCCCACGCCTCCTGCCCCCAAGCCCTCTCCCTCCCACACTTCTCCCTGCTCTCAAATGTTGTCGTTGTGTGCTTCCCCTTCTCTCCCCATCTTGTCTTCCGCTCCCTCTTTTTGTATATTTTGTTTGTCTGGTTGATTTGTTTGTGAAATAAATGTTAGCTCTTTCACGAGGCCTCGATTCAGTATACAAAAAAAAAAAAAAAAGCCCCACAGTTTGGTAAATGGGAATTTGGTTCTTAAAACCGCATAGAGTAAGATTGCCAATGGATTGGCAGGGAAAGACCCCGGGTAGTGTAAAGTGTGTTAAAGTCATTTAGAGGATAGTTAGGATTAAGAATCTCCTTGCACCATCTACATCCACTCACCTGAGGTGACGACGCTACTCCACACCATGCCAGGTTGTTTTTATTATTTTGTGCAGATGTTTGGAATGTGAGACGCATCATGACGTGGGTGTGACATTGTGCTGATGTTCCATCTCTTCCTCCTTATGAGGATTGATGATGAATTGGTGATGGCAAATTTTGAAGTAGTGGGAGTGAAGACGAATTTGGTATAGGGGAAATATGGGGAAGACAAGACATTAGTGATGAATTTGTAAATGTGTAGATTGTTGTAAATATGGGGTAAGGGCAAGAGTAGAGTAGGTGACAGGGGGGGGGGTGACGTACGGTAGGGACGAGCTTTTCTCCGCTCCATCTCCAAACGCACCTCGCCTCGCATTGCCTTGTTTGATGTGTGTACCCTTGTGACCTTACCCCTCGCTCACCTGTCTTTTCCCCCCCTTGTCTCCCACACGAGGACTGTGCACCACTGGGCGCCGAGGGGAGCGTGCGGGAGTCCGCCATTGTGCGCCCGAAACTCCTGGAACCAGCTGTCTGCATCGATGCACCACCTTATGGACCACATGTCTGTGGCTGAGCACCACTGATGGACCCCATGGGTTGGGGCAGGGCCCCTCTGCTGGAACCGGCCATGAAGGCCCAAGATCTTGCTGGCGGACCTTGGTCACAGGGCACCGATGCCACACAGGTGAACCACAATAGTCGGCCCTGTGGGCCATAAATAAATAAAAATGGACACGTCTGGTGCATTTCATTTTATGTCCAAATAGGCCGCCAGCAAAGAAGTTGACAACATCTGGAAGAATACCAATGGCCAGCAGAGGGAGCCGAAGAGGAAGACCAGCACCAAGGGTTTGTTTGGTTATTTTTATTAAGAACTGTGGTGACTGTGCGCCAAAGGGTGCTTTGTGGTGCTTGATGGTGTTTTTGGGTGCTTCATGGTGCGTCGATGCAGGGCAGACTGTCTCCCTCCCAAAAGAACAATCACAGGTCCTGGGTTGCGTTTTGTAAATAAAATAGAGTGACTGTAAATAATGCTCCCCCCCCCCCCCCGTAAATGTATAGTTTGAAGACAATTCCGCAATTCGGTTAGCTGTGGGCGTGAGTCTGTTAGGTAGGGTGCAATGGAGCAGGGGGACATATTTATTTGTGTTTTAAAACTGTCACACTCAGGGTCAGGTTAAATGTAGAGGGCTCTACACCTACGTGCCACACTAAAAGTAAAGGTAATAGGCCCGGGACGTGCCTAAGAGGAGGAGGGTGCAGTGTTGTGGAAATGAGAATTGTGTTTTTTTATTGTTGTAAAAATATCACCCTCCTTCCTCCAGTTGTGTATAAAGGTCAAAGGGCGTCCCTTAGTTAGGTCATATACAATCACGTTAGCCAATCATAGATTTCCTCCGTGTTGGTAGTTATTTCCTTATTCTGTGTATTAGGTTAAGGCTTTGTCTTCCATTAATTAATACTCCATTGCACCGAATTCAAATAGAGTAGATTCCCTTTCATTCCCATTCCAAAAGCCTTTATTACCAACTGCATTTGCCTCCATTGAGCACGCGGTCGGCTTGGAGAAGAAAGGCGTGTCTCCACCTCGTCATAGAGGGGAGGAGTGAGCCAGCTCTTGCTGACCAACCCAGAACGAGGGGTTTGGCTTTGAGAGGGCGTGGGGAGAACCGTCGAGTAGGTTCGCGAAGGTTGAAGGGCATGGCCTATATAACCCGCACGAGACGCCCCCACCTCAGATGCGCTGGAGATGAGCTAGGCAGATGAGTCCAGATGAGCTACGGAGATGAGTCCAGATGAGCTACAGAGATGAGTCCAGATGAGCTACGGAGATGAGCACAGAGGATGAGCGCTTAAAAAGCACGCAACGCACCTGAGACGAGCTGCATGATCCAGGAGGAGAGAGAGGGATGTCCCATGAGCTTTAAACCACCACAGCTTTGAGCTTCGATGGCAGTTTTCGACCATGGCCGCGAAGGAACGGCGGCTGCTGAACGTGCCGATCGAGAAGGGGGCGGCGGCTGCTCACTCCCGGCCCGACCGTGCTCCGGTTCCAGTTGGACCTTCCCCTCCTTCCAGCCAATCGTTCCTGCCTTCATTCCCCATTCGTGTGTCTGTCTTTTGTTTGTTCTGTCCTGGGTTAAGTAGGACTGCATAGGTAAGCTTAGGTGCACTCTGTCCGCTTCTTCTTCTTGTTTTTATTTTATTATCCTTCCTCCTCCTTGGTTTCTTTTAATTGTGTAAATATTAGTAATAAATTATAGTCGTATTTCAAACCCTTTTTGTCTTCTTCTTCTTCACATCCGTCGTCTTTGTCTTTTCCCCATTGAATACCTGTGGCACGATTTGGCCAACGTTCAGGATCGGGTTAGTCTTTGTTAACGGTTCGTGCCGCGGCTGCCATCCGCTCGGCAAATTAACATCTCATCCGCGGTCGCGAACGAAGCTGCTCACCTGCCTCTGGAGGGAGCTTGTGCAGCTTCAGGGACCACGTCGGTCAGTCACAAACGAGGGGACTAATCCCCCCTCGAGAAGGGATCCGAGGCCGACGTTGGGTTCCGTAACAATATCGTCAAACCTGTCATATATCACAATCTGCATGCTCTACCTTGACGTTTTTCATTCAGCGTGAAACGCAAACAAACCGATTGTTAAAATGACCATGAAATATGGAAAGCCTAGGGTTTGCGGGTCTTCCAACAACACGGTATGTTTCGGCTTTAGGCTTCATGCCTTCATGCCTCACCTTCAGGCCGATTCGGACAAATTAGCCCAAGTTTCTTAATACCATGACGGTGCCACGTTTTTGTTTTTGTAGTTACTAGGGCATGCCCGTACTATATATATATCTAAAATTATATCCCCCCCCCCCCCCCTCTATTTACATGAAATGGTTTGGTCCATTCGCAAAGCCAAAGCGAACGGCTTGCGAGTACGGTGACAATCCCCCCCCCCTCTATTTACATGAAATGGTTTGGTCCAAAGCGAACGGCTTGCGAGTACGGTGACAATCCCCCCCCTCTATTTACATGAAATGGTTTGGTCCAAAGCGAACGGCTTGCGAGTACGGTGACAATCCACCCCCCTCTATTTACATGAAATGGTTTGGTCCAAAGCGAACGGCTTGCGGAGTTTGGTAAAGAAATCACCATAGCGTGCACAAACGTGCAGGAAAGCGAAAGAATCGCAAATTAGTTTTAATTAGTTTTAAAACATAGTTTAACGCCAACATAGCGGCAACATAGTTTGCCAACGTGAAATAAATGAATACGCTCTCAAATGTGCCGTCCGAGGCAGAGTCTGTTCGCCACGTTCGGCACACGTGATAACTCGCTGCTCTCTGATTGGTTGAATCGTTTTTTGGACATAGCTCGGTAACTACTTGTCCGATTAATTTAAAACCTTGACTAGAACGGGCACTCGGTAGAGCGCATACCTTCGCCGCAGCTACTTTTGTTGCCAAAATAAAAGACTACAAGATCTGTGTAGCAAGATTCGAGGGAATGACACTCGATGACTACAAGATCTCGGCGCTGATTCGTTGTCACTGTGCCATAGTCCCGTTGATTTGCACGGAAAGAACCATGTTTACGGCTGCTAATCCAAGTTTATTACATGCATCCTTACAACTGTAAAATATGCATATATATATATACAGTATGTTCTGTTTTTCATCTCTTCAAATTGCACCAACAGTCGAAAACATCATGACACATAAGAATGACACATCTACTTTCATCCAATTTGGATCCGAATTGACCGCGTTATGATTTAAAAAAAACCGCACATTTTGCAAGGGCGTGACCCCCCTGACCTTTGGCCCCCAACCGCTAACAAGGGTTATGACGTCAGAGTGTCATGTCGCATATCACAAGATTGGGCATTGAATTCTGAACATTTTGGCATTAGTTTCATACAAATTGGACACAAATTGACCGCGCTATGGTAAAAAGACGATTTTGACCTTTTCATGACCTTGACCTTTGACCCGATCGATTCCAAAATCTAATCAAATGGTTCCCGGATAATAACCTATCATCCCACCAAATTTCATGCGAATCGGTTGAATACTTTTTGAGTTATGCGAATAACATACACACACACACACACACACACAGACATACAAATAAATACACAGCGATCAAAACATAACCTTCCGCTTTTGCGAAGGTAATGAAAAGGCACATCCTCGGGTCCCCAGCAATATACCTGGCAAGTTTCAAGTATATCGGACCGGTAGTTGTCGAGAAACAGCGGTCGCATACACACAGACACACACACAGAGATTACTGGAATTATAGATAGATAATAATAATGTTAATAACAATAATTATATCGTAAATATAATCGGAACACTGCAATCCCTTTGTTGTGACTGCGAGGTTACTGGATTGGAGTGGTGTATGGTTGGTTCAGTGTGTGTGTTACTGTACTTCAAAGCAAAATGCCATCGTGTGTTGCCGACGGGTGCACAAATCGTGACGAACGAGGACGAATCAAAGGCAGGAGTGACACTTTCCATGGGTAAGGCTTCAAACACTGTTACTGTGTGTGCTACTGTGTGTGTTACTATGTTTGTATGTGTTTCTATGTTTGTGTGTGTTACTATGTTTTTGTGTGTTATTGTGTGTTACTATGTTTGTGTGTGTTACTGTGTGTGTGCGATACTATGTGCGTGTGTGTGTTACTGTGTGTGTGTGTGTGTGTGATACTATGTGTGTGTGTGTGTGTGTTACTGTGTGTGTGTGTTACTATGTGCATGTGTGTTACTGTGTGTGTGCGATACTATGTGTGTGTGTGTGTGTGTGTGTCACTGTGTGTTACTGTGTATGTGCGATACTATGTGCGTGTGTGTTACTGTACTGTGTGTGTGTGTGTTACTATGTGTGTGTGTGTGTGTGTGTTACTAAGTGCACGTGTGTTAGTGTGTGTGTGTGTGTGTGTGTGTGTGTGTGTGTATGTGTGTGTGTGTTACTGTGTGTTAACACACACAGTGTGTTACTGAAACTGAACGAAACTGGCAGCTGAAGGAGCAAAACAAAGTCATTGTCTTACACTAATGGTTTATTAAATTGCAGAAGCATAGCCTGGGACTCCGTAAGCAGTTTGTGAGTGTAACTTCCATGGGATCGGGTGGCACTCCACTGCATCAGAGTCCACTGTAATAATAACAAGTGAATCCTCTTGGATTGCGCTGAGGTTCGGGCATGGAATTTCTAGGAGGAAGTATAATTTGTATGCAATGAAAGTACATGTAATATGGGATCGAGTAAGATCGAGTAAGCTTCACCAGTGCGCGTGCGCGAATTTACGTCACGTCGGCAGCGAGAAGGCGTTCCCCAACACGAACCAATCAGGAACTGCCACGCCCACTTATATGATCTCAGAATTCCTGTGACAGGAATTAGCGTTACACTGGCTGGAAGTCATTCGCTAGAGGCGCTTCCTCAGCGCCAATCACCAGTGCGCGTGCGCGAATTTACGTCACGTCGGCAGCGAGAAGGCGTTCCCCAACACGAACCAATCAGGAACTGCCACGCCCACTTATATGATCTCAGAATTCCTGTGACAGGAATTAGCGTTACACTGGCTGGAAGTCAATCGCTAAAGGTGCTTCCTCAGCGCCAATAATAATAATGCATTTATTAGCGCTGAGGAAGCGCCTCCAGCGAATGACTTCCAGCCAGTGTAACGCGAATTCCTGTCACAGGAATTCTGAGATCATATAAGTGTGACGTGGCAGTTCCTGATTGGTTCGTGTTGGGGAACCCCTTCTCGCTGCCGACGTGACGTAAATTCGCGCACGCGCACTGGTGAAGCGCGAGATTCGGCCCAAGGTTCTTATTATTTTATATAGCGCTTTTCAGGAAGCCCAAAGACGCTTTGACAGAGTGCAAAACATAATGCATAGCAAAACATAAAAACAATTGCAAAAAAAGAAGAATCAATAGGGAAATATTCAAAGCACAAAGGAGGGAGAAGGAGAGGAGATAGTCAGGGGTTAGATGCTGTGGGTTAAATGTTGAATGCAGTGTTGAACAGGTGGGTCTTGAGTGATGTTTTGAATGTGGTGAGTGAGGAGGAGTCTCTGATGGTGTGAGGTAGCGAGTTCCAGAGGGTGGGAGCAGCGATGGAGAAGGCCCTGTCCCACCAGGATCTAAATTTGGTCCGGATGGGGGGGGGGGGGGGTACAGGAGGTTGGTACCAGCAGAGCGGAGGTTGCGGGTGGGAGTGTGTCTGGAGAGGAGGTCAGCCAGGTAGGATGGGGCTAGGTTATGGAGGGCTTTGTAGGTCAAGAGGAGGATTTTGTACTGGATTCTCTGGGAGATGGGGAGCCAGTGAAGCTTGTAAAGGACGGGGGTGATGTGGTCACGGGTCCGGGAATGAGTGAGTAGACGGGCAGCGGAGTTCTGAATGTATTGGAGTTTATTGGTGATTGTTGAGGGTGAACCATAAAGGAGGCTATTGCAGTAGTCCAGACGGGAAGTGATGAAGGCGTGGATGAGGGTTTCTGCAGCCACGGAGGAGAGGGATGGACGGAGACGGGCGATGTTTTTCAGGTGAAAGAAGGCTGTCTTTGTGATCTGTTTAGTGTATTTGTCGAAGGAGAGGGTTTGGTCAAAGATGATGCCAAGATTCCGGATGTGAGGGGAGGTGGATACTGGGAAACCGTCGATGTTGAGGGCAAAGTTATGGGTGGACTTGGTGAGCGTTTTTGGGCCAATGATGATTATTTCAGATTTATCACAGTTAAGTTTGAGGAAGTTGATTTGAAGCCAGGATTTTATTTCAGTGATGCAGTTTGTCAGGATAGAGTGGGTGGCGGTGGAGATGGACTTGGTGGAGATGAAAAGCTGGATGTCATCGGCGAAGCAGTGGAATTGGAGACCATGACGGCGGATTAAGTGACCGAGGGGGGACAGGTAAAGGATGAAGAGGAGGGGGCCAAGAACTGAACCTTGGGGGACACCTTGGGGGAGGGGAGCAGTAGGGGATTTGCAGTTATTGATGGAGATGAACTGACGTCTGTCAGAGAGGTATGATTTAATCCAAGAGAGGGCAGTGCCGGTAATGTTAAAGGTGGTTTCAAGTTGGGTGAGGAGGATGGTGTGATCGATGGTGTCAAAGGCGGCGCTGAGGTCGAGGAGGATGAGAATGTTGAGGTTGCCAGCGTCAGAGGAGAGGAGAAGGTCGTTGGTGATTTTGAGGAGAGCAGTTTCAGTACTGTGGTTGGAGCGGAATCCGGATTGGAATGTTTCATACAGGTTATTGGCAGAGAGGTGATGTTTGAGTTGAGTGGCTACAGCGCGTTCCAAAACCTTTGACAGAAAGGGTAGGTTGGAGATGGGTCTGAAGTTATTTAGGGTGTCAGGGTTTAGTCCAGGTTTTTTCAGAATGGGGGTAACAGCAGCAATTTTGAGGGATGGTGGGACGATGCCTGTAGACAGGGAGGAGTTTATTGTTGCAATGATAAGTGGAGAGAGAGCAGGGAGGGAGGCCTTGACAAAGCTGGAGGGGATGGGGTCAAGAGTGCAGGTGGCAGTTTTCATTCCAATGAGGAGTTCAGAGAGGTCAGTAGGGGAGACTGGGGAGAATTGAGACAGGGGATGGCAGGATAAGGGGGGGCAGGTGGTTTGAGGGGGAGCGGGTGCGGCGGTGGTCAAGCTGTTGTAGATGTTTTCAATTTTGCGTTGGAAGAATGAAAGGAAGGCGATGCAGTTGTCTATTGTGAATGACTGGGTGGTGGTGTTCAGGGGGCTGAGGAGTTTGTTTATTGTAGAGAAGAGTGCTTTTGGGTTTCCGGAGCCAGAGTGGATAATTTGAGAGTAGTAGGCGGAGCGGGCGCGGGAGAGGGCATCTTTATAGTGTTGTATGTGGTCCTTGTAGGCCTGGGAGTGAACTGTGAGACCTGTTTTATTGCGGAGTCTTTCAAGTTGGCGAGCACGAGTTTTCATCAGGCGGAGTTCAGGGGTAAACCAGGGAGCAGAATGGGTGAAAGAAACTGTTTTGGTTTTTATAGGCACAAGTTGGTCAAGGCAGGAGGAGAGAGTGTGGTTGTAGTAGTCAGTGAGATCAGAAGGGGTGTGGAGGTCAACGAAGGGAGAAGTGGACATTTTTTCAGAGGGTCGATGAGAATGATGTAGGTGAAAGAGCGTTTAGCGATCTGTACCTGCGATCTATTTTTAAAATTAAATCTAGATGATGGACACAGATTGCGTATATCATATTCCCGTCAGGAAGCGATTCATTGTTACCCGGTAAAGCCGGATACTTTTGCTCGTACAGAATAAACCATGAGTGTCTCAATGCAATCTTCCACTTCCATGACAGACAGATTGGAGACTTACAGTACTTCAAAAAAAATTTATACTTACATTATTTGCGAATTGGTATCCCCACCCAGGTCATACTATCCTCTTCAACTAAAGTATCAAACAAGCCCCGCTACGCCGCTGTTAGACTTTGTCTTGTTACCCTCGCTAGAGGAGAGGGTATTGCATTTGAGTCCGTTTGTCTGTCTGGTTGTTTGTCCACACAGAATAAATATGATTTTCTCTGCAACCGTTGGTCCGATTGACAGGAAATTTTCGCCAGAGGTGCAACTCATCCTGTAGATTTTTTTACGATAATTATAACGTCATCGGTCACGTGGTTCGGCCGCCATCTTGGAAAAACCGAAAACCTTTGCACCTCCATATCTCCGAAAGCGCTGCATAGAAAAAAATTGAGACGGCTCATTGTAAAGAACTCTCCATGGGGAATAACATATGTTCATGATGACATCATAGGTGCCTCCATTATGACGTCATAATTCGACAAGTACAAAACTTCATCCGATCAAGATGAAATTTCTCGAGTGTCACCTAGGGATAAATTGGTGAAGGAAAAAAAGATGATGACGTCATCGGTCATGTGGTTTGGCCGCCATATTTGTTTTAACACAAAAGCCTAAAAAAACACGAAAAACACGTGCTGGCGAGGGTCTGCAATCTCCGATTGCTCTTTCTTGTTTATACCTTGCAGCCCATACTGCAAAACCTCCTAACAATGTAGGCCCATGCAAGGCCTGAAGGTTTATTGATGGGCATGTTCTACCAAAACCTTTATGCTTCTTAACACCGATGGGAAGGTTATATATCTGGGGTTGTTGATGCAAAGGCCAAGTCTAAAATGTTGATACTGTATTAACTATGAATCAAGTTTGGGAGGAGGTGGGTAGGGTGAGGCGAAGTTGTATGGATTGTGAGGGCCGTTGGAAATACATCGTTTGGTTGGTTCCGGGGCCACAAGAGAAATTATACTATATTTTTGCATCTATTGGTGAAAAGAGAAGCGTCCGTTCGTGTTCGGGTGTGTGTTATAACCACGGCCACTACGAGCTAATTGTATTAACAGGAAATGGTACGAACTTGGCATCTCTCATATTCCTATATTTCCATGAGTCTGATTTGCATTCAGGAATTGAACAACTATGGTTAACCATTTTGAAATTGCCACGATTTCATCTAAATGCTGAAAATTATGTTTAAAACACAATTTGAATTATAGGTTTCGCACTGGTAACTGCAGGTTAAACGTGCCCGTCAAACAGAACCGAGTCGGTGTAAACACACACCCACACAAGGCCTCATTTAGCATTCATACATCATATTGGTTATTTCAAAAATCACGTCTTGGAGATCAATTAACCATCAACTCACCACGCTTTAGAAGTTTATTGAATCAATTGCAGAGCTACTTTATTCCAAGCAAAGGCTAACTTAACAGTAAAAAGAAAGAAATTATAATAAAGTCACAAAAAAGTGCTCTTTACTAACCCCATCAGTCTTATCACAACAAAATCCCTCATCCTGCTTATCACAACAAAATCCCTCCTCACTGTCATCGTTGAATATTAACCGGTGAGTTAAGTTAGGAGAAAGAGGTCTGAAAATCAATGACAAACATGCAATTGTTTACACCAAACTTGTGTTCTTGAATGAACATCAAAGTGAACGATATCGTGGACGATGTGCAAAGTTGCTCGAGTCATGTGAGTTGCAATTTCATTCGTTTGTGTTCTGAATCACAATCAACAGGTAGTCTTTTTCTGCAAATAAAGAAAAAACGCAATTTCAATGACGGTCGTTTTTGACACGCACATTTGAGAATGGCAGACAAGGCTTTCATGGTAACACACAAAACAAAAAAAAAACAAAAAAAAAAACAATCTCCACGGATGTCTGTAGCATTGCAACCATCTTCACATTCGTGAAAGTAGTACCTGCAGGATAGTGGCATCTTCCACCATTCACGACCCATTCAATTTGGTGTGAACGAGACGAGGACTTCAAGTTTGGGTTCTTGGACAACAGATGTAGGATACGTAAAACTACCGGCCGATCAAAGTCAAACAACAAACGACAACAGTACAACAACAACAACAAACTAGAACGGGCACTCGGTAGAGCGCATACCTTCGCCGCAGCTACTGTTCTGTACTTGGCATGGGAGTGTAGGGAACAGAACAGTGAACAGTTTGGTGCTGATTTCATGCAAATCGGATAAGAATTGACCGAGTTATGACAAAAAACGCACATTTTGCAAGGTCGTGACCCCCCTGACCTTTGACCCCCAACCGCTAACAAGGGTAATGTCTTCACTGGGTCATGTCGTATATCACAAGATCGGGCATTGAATTCTGAACATTTTGGCATTAGTTGCATGCCAATTGGATAAAAATTGACCGCGCTATGGTAAAAATACGATTTTGACCTTTTCGTGACCTTGACCTTGACCTTTGACCCGATTGCTCCCAAAATCTAATCAAATGTGTCCCGTATAATAACCAATCATCCCACCAAATTTCATGCAATTCGGTTGAATACTTTTTGAGTTATGCGAATAACATACACACACACACACACACACACAGACATACAAATAAATACACAGCGATCAAAACATAACCTTCCGCTTTTGCGAAGGTAAAAACGATACAACAACATACAAACGATACAATACGGTACAACAACAACAACACCAACAACAAACATGAACATCACATCGCTGACAATCTAAAAGACTTTCATTTGTAGCTTGATGGAGTACTGCTCTCCCCTTTGGGCTGGCACCCCTGCCTCACACCTTGTCCTACTTGATGGCATGGAAAGCGAAGCCCTCACAATCATTGGAATCTCCCGTGATGAAACCGAGTGTTGAGACCTGTTACTTTCACATCGCAGACAGGTTGGTGGCCTCCCTGTATTCTACCACCTCCTTTTTGGTCTTGCATCCATTTCTGGGCTCTGTCCCTCCCAGGTTTATTTATGGAGGGTGCACACTGTCCGCCAGTAACCCTTTTCTTGTTAAACTCTCAAAATCCAAGCTCACTGTTCACCTCCCCTCATTTGTTCCTATTATCTCAACTGTGGAACCAACTTCCCCAGTCTGTTCGGTCCCATTCTTTTCTCCAGGGCTTCAAGACAGCTATTTGCCACTATCCCAAGTCATTCCCCATTCGATATGCATGATTTATTCTCCCCCAAATGATGTCATTCTCAAGCACTCCCTTTTCCCAGGTCATTGTGATCCCCCCCCCCCCCTCTCCCTCCCCTCGTTTCGTTTTAGTTGTCGGTTTGTTTGCTCCTTGTCTGTTTCATCCCCGACTTCCCTTTTCCTCTTCTTGCTGTGTTACATTCAGCTTGTGTGCAGCTTGTTCACCCCCATGTGCCTTCCTCCCCTTCCGCTAGATCTCCCTCTCACTTTTACTCTGCTGGTGGTGTTTCCCCCTTTCCATTTTGTTCCATTCCATTCTACTCAAGGTCTTCCACAAGCCTCGATCATGTATATTAAAAAACCTAAATCCCCTCAACTCCCCCCCCCCCCCCACCCCCCACAAGTACAGACTTGGCATTTAATATGGAATATTTTTTTTGTGGGGGTGAACTTACTTTTCAAGATGACTTAGAACCAAAAGTTCATTGGAATTATGTTGAAATTATTCTAGATTTTGTTAATGTGACCTGTAAAAGAAACAAAAAACACATTTGACATGTCGAAGCAAATAAATTGATCCTTGAAAGTGATGTAAACTGATATCGAACTCAATTCACGGACAGTACTGTGTTAAACTTCTGTACGTTTTCCAGAAGTATCTCTTTATTTTGCACATTAGCCAAATTTTTTTTTCAACAAAAACAAAAGCTAAATTATGACTGGGATTACGGACAGTAAAATTACAGTTCAGTACTTCGTGTAACCCCCACGAGCATTCAGGAGAGCACGTACACGTCGAAGGCATGCTGTTCACGAGATTTGCCAAGGTTTGGACAGGAATCGCTTGCCATGCAGTGACAATAGTCTGCTGCAATTCACGCACAGAGGTCGGCTGCTGGTCCAAGTTGTCGATTTGACGCGTTAATTCTGCCCACAAGTTCTCTATCGGATTCATATCCGGGGACATGGCAGGCCACTCCATATGCTCTACACCACGGTGAGCAAGAAAGTGTTGGATCATGCGAGCACGATGAGGCCGTGCATTGTCATCTTGGAAGACAAAGTTTCCTCGAAAGGCTGCACGAGCAAATGGAAGCAATGTTTCTTCCAGAATGACCCTGTACTTGAACTGGTTCAGGTTTCCATTCAGAACAACCAGGTCAGTTTTGCCCCCTGCATGAAAAGCAGCCCAAACGGTCACCCCACCACCTCCAGCTTGGACTCTTGGCACTATACAATCTTCGTTGTGGGCTTCATGCACTTGTCTGTGCACTCGGACGCGGCCATCTTGACGATAGACCAGAAATCTAGACTCGTCACTGAAGGTCACGTGATTCCAGTGTCCTGGCTACCTTTGACGGTGCTCTCTGGCCCACTGCAATCGGCGCTGGCTGTGTTGTCTGATCAGGCGTGGCTTTCTCAGGGGACGCCTGGCACGATAGCCTGCTTGAACCAGTCGTTGGTTGACTAGCCTTCTGGATACAGGCACATTTGTCAGTTGCTGCCACTCAGCCCTAAGCCGATTAGCTGACTTGGTACGGCCATTGCAGACTAACCGGTGCAGCTGGCGATCATCTCTGCTTGTGGTTCTGCATGGACGTCCTGGCCTCGGTATTGGAGTAGGGACACCCCTCTGAGCATTTCGTTTCAGGATCGTTGACACCTGACCTTGAGTGATGCCATACTGCCGAGCAATAGCACGCTGTTTCATGCCAGAATTTCGTAGCCACCACTCCATGACAAACAGCATTGTCAAGTTGACGGACCATCTCCAGAGGAAGCGGCAATAACTTTTGTAGACATGCAGCAGTTGTTTTCCACTAATGCAGAACGCAACAACCCTTATATACCCGATTGTGAAGCCAATCGTCAAATGTACCTGTCCTTACATTTTGTCACGCCACCTGTGATATAATCCTGTTAGTGACTTCTTGCTGCGAAAGACAATCAGTGACATGGTTCTTTCAACAAAGACATCACCGAAGGGTAAAATAAACTCACCAGATTGATATACTGAGTTCAGAAAGTAAACCCAAGTCAAGAAAAAAAAAAAAATCCATATTAATGCCAAGTCTGTATTATCAATTCCTCTTCCTCTTCTCCTCTGCCCTTTATAAGGAGTAAGGTCCAATGGCACCAAACTGCTGGCCTGCCCTCTACCTTGACCACAATACTCATCTACTCCCCTCTGTCTTCAGTCAACTATCTCCACTCTACCTTACTGATATGCCTCTTCACACAATACTCTGATCTCAACCACATTCTACCTCTTTTCCTCCGACCTTGTTCCCTCAACCTATCCGCTCTCTTGCACCAAGTGTCCAGCCCACCTTAGCCCACCTCCAGCCCACCTTAGCTCATCTGCACACCAATCTTCTCCCTCAGTTCATCCATCGTCCTTCTATCCACACTCTTCACTCCAGCAATCCTCCTGACCCAGTTGTTCTCATAAACCTGAAGCCTCTGTTGTTGTCTCTCTGTCAGTGCCACAGTCTCCATACCATAAAGATAGGCCGGCGTTGAACAAAAATCAATCACAATAAAGCACAAAAATGGTGAACTTTATAAAAGTTGGATCTACCTGGTGCTACGAGGATCTCATTCTTGCGGGATCGGATACGAAGGAAAGTCAGGTCATTTTGTGGATCGACCTCTCTCACGGCACTGCGGGCCATTACAGATAACTGCTGCATCAGGCTGGCGTATTGCACCGTGGTGTTGTTGTCCATTGTACTCCGGATAGGCATGCCTGAATAATGTGAAGATGGCAGACATGAGATTTTAGTGCTCAACTGTGTTACCTGTGTTTGAGAGAGAGGAAAATCAGAGGCAGATCAAGGAAACAAGCATTGGGGATATGCTGAAGAGCACATTTGAATATCAAGTAGTGCAAACAGGGAGTGAGTATCACAATTCGAGAGGTATTGATTAAACAGGATGAAAAAAACCAAAAACAATCGACAAAAATAAATGAAACACACCACACCTTCAGAATTTATGACAATGACACCAATGACTCCCTTTTGTGCCTGAATGCGTTTGAGCGTTTCTTCAACTTCGGCCTGAAACACAGAGAATGAAATAGAATGAAAGGAGAGAGAGAGAATGAAAGCGAATGAAAGAAGAGAGAGAGAATGAAAGAGAATGAAACAAGAGAGCGAGAATGAAAGAAAATGGAAGAAGAGCGAGAGAATGAAAGAAGAGAGAGAATGAAAGCGAATGAAAGAGAGGGAGAGACAGAGAGAGAAAATGAACATTGGACTGTATATAATCAAGGATGATCAAACTAATAAGCTTGGTTAGTAGCCGTGCACGTCTCAGCACTTTAGTGTGTGAATGACCGACAGTACTGACTCTCACACAGACATCAATGTGTTCATTTATTTACCTGCCTGGAAGCCCGATAAATCACCAAGTCACCTATTGATGCCTACTAGCATCCACAATAACATTGCAAGTACATTTCTACAGAAATCAAGGATCCACATATAGAGCCTGCACTTTGGATTGACAGACACGGACGGACAGACACACACATACGCACACAAACACACACGTTCACGCACAAACACACTCAAACACACGTGCACACACACACGTGCGCGCACACACACAAATACGCACTCACAAACATACACAAACACAAACATGCGCACACAAACACACATACGCACTCACAAACGCACACGTACACACACAAACATATACACACACACAAACAAAACACACACAAAACACACACACACACACCAAGCTAAAGCGGTGGTCTCATGGATAAAGATTGTCCTCACTGGTGTGGGTTCGATTCCCAAAGATGCTCAAAAACATGACTTGGAGAGATGGGTAGTGACCGGATGGGTCCATCACACATATAAACGCCACGAAGCACCCAAACTCCAATGAAAACCTTCATAAAATCATCATAATTTAAAATATCCCAAACGCTGTCGTTATTGAGAAATGGAAAATCTATCTAAATACACATCGTCAGTCGGGTTATAACGATAAATAAGCTGTATTTTGAGTGAGGATCATCAGAGAGGAAGAAGCATATACCAATATACCATGTTTACGGGATGGTTACAACCGGAAACGCCAAACCCTCAAACGCCAAACCCTCAAACTCGGAAGCGGAACTTCAAGAACACCTTCAATCGAGACAAGAAAATGAATGAAGTAAAATTTATCCTCTATTGAACTGCTTCATAAATAATACATGGTATCTTTTTTTGTATTTACCTGAGACATTTTTGAGACGTCCAAAATAAACACTTAATAGCCAATCAGGCAGAAGAGGATTGTCGTGGTGTATAACATTAGTAATACGTAGCAAATTGCTTCCCGCGTTTATAGCATTGAAATTCAGAATTAATTAATTGATTTGGCGGTGAAATCGACGTTGTTTTAATCGGAGGTGTATCACTGTCGTTTGAGGTTGCGTGGCTGTCATTCCGATCCGTCATCACGCAGCTATTTAGCAAAATTCACAAGTTAACGTTGACACTGTAAATTAAATGCGAGGTTTTAATCTTTTTAGTTACAGAACAAATAACAGACGTATGATACACTGTAAAGCGCAAGACTAAATTTAGTAATCACGGTAACCATGGTTACAGGTGAATGACGTCTCCGCTTGCTTCACAAACAAACCCAACAGGCAAACGTTCACGAAAGTTATGCAGACAAAAGTTCGCAATGACTTTTGTGACCTGTAATCATAGAATAAGAGGTTCTTGCGATAAGGATGATTTTAACAAAACAGTGATCAGCTGAGGATCCCAGTACTTTTACCCTGGTACGTATCTTCACGAAAATCCGCATTTAGTAAATGCTATTATGGCTTTAATCTATTATAGTATTAATATCCAATCTATTAAGGACGTACGTTTTGTGAATTTCTCGTCTCGGTGGAACTTGCTATCACTTTTTACGAAAAGTTTACTAAAAGACACAGACAGACCCAGAGACACATGCACAGACAGAGACAGACAGACAGACAGAAACACACATACAGAGACACAGAGAAAGACAGAGACACACAGACAGTCCGAGACAGACAGACAGAGACAGACAGTCAGAAACACACAGACAGAAACAGAGAAAGACAGAGACACACTGACATACAGAGACACAGACAGACAGCAGAAATACACAGACAGAGACACTGAGAAAGACAGACGGAAGCACAGACAGACAGTCAGAAACACACCGACAGAGACACAGAGAAAGACAGAGACACACAGATAGTCCAAGACTGACAGACAGAGACACAGACAGACAGAAACACACAGAGAAAGACAGACACACAGGCAGCCCGAGACAGACAGACAGAGACACAGGCAGACAGTCAGAAACACACAGACAGAGACACACAGACAGTCCAAGACAGACATACAGAGACACAGACAGACATACAGAGACATACAGACAGACCGAGACACACAGATAGACAGACACTGCAAACAGAGAAAGACAGCCAGAGACAGACATGTATCCGTTGATGAGTTCAATATGAGTGTTTGGGACTCTTGGACCCTTTGGTGAAAACTCAGGGAACCTACATTTTTTTACCCTCACTCCCTCTCCTTGTCCGAACCCCTCTTTTTGTCTGATAATGGATAAAGATCTCCGTTTCACCTTATGTTATTATAAGGGAAAAACGAAAAGATGCAATTGATTGGTGATTGATGCTCAATAATTAAGTCTTGTTTCTGCACTTCTTGTGAACTTTAGGTCATCGTGGGAATGTGGTCACATATGGCGAGCTCGTTGTCGATGGAATGATCACATGACTGTAGGTGGTAGTGCAATGTGGTCGTGATGTAATCGCACGACAAGGCGCGATCCTGGTATGACATGGCAGCATGAGAATGCCATGGGTTGTGGCCATGCCAAAGTGCTGCCGGAACCTTCGGACAAACTTGCTGGGGCCTCCGAGGTCAAAAGGACTTTGGACTTGGCCTCGACGGATCCTGGATGGAACGGACGGAACAAGGTGGCCAAATATCGGGCGCGGTTTGACCAGAAGGTCACCGCGAAATATGACATAAAGGCGCTGATCGGACGTGGAAGCTTCAGCAGAGTGGTCCGTGTAGAACATCGTGTGTCCAAGCAACCCTTCGCCATCAAAATGCTGGAAACCCGGAGCAAGGAAGGTCGGGAAGTTTGTGAGGCAGAGCTGGCTGTGCTCCGGCGTGTGCGCCACTCCAATGTGGTGCAGCTTATCGAGGTCTTCGAAACTCCGAACCGGGTCTACATGGTCATGGAGCTGGCAACGGGTGGTGAGCTTTTTGACCGCATCATTGCCAAGGGTTCTTTCACCGAGAGTGATGCAACGCGAGTCCTCCAAATGATCTTGAATGGTCTGCATTACCTGCACAGCCTGGGAATAACTCATCGTGACCTGAAGCCCGAGAACCTTCTGTACTACCACCCAGGTCACGACTCCAAAATCCTCATCACGGATTTTGGGCTCGCAAGTGCACGAAGAAAGAGTGACGACATGACTATGACGACCACCTGTGGCACACCTGAATACATTGCGCCTGAGGTGCTGCTGCGCAAACCATACACGTGCGCCGTGGACATGTGGGCACTCGGAATCATCTCGTACATCCTTCTGAGTGGCACCATGCCCTTTGAGGATGAAAACCACAGTCGTCTCTACCGGCTCATCCTGCGTGGCAGGTACAGCTACTCCGGAGAGGTATGCTGTCATTAATGGGGTAGTAATGTGGGATATGATGGGAACAGCAAAGTCCGTGTGGATTTTATACTTTCAACATTGGTGTAACAAGACCTTTCAGCTCTCTGCATTTCCAAAAAAACCTTGACACTTTATTACTCAACCTGAGGTCAATTAAAATACAACAACAACAACAACAACAGGCATTTTAAGGCCATTTTCCCTGCAAGAGCGGGGGTTAGCCTTGCGGTCCCCATGACAATCTTCTCCATTTTGCCCTATTTTCTGCATCTCTCCTTGTTAACCCCCTTGCCCGCATTTCTTCTTCCACCATCTTTAGCCAAGTCTTTCTCGGTCTTCCCCGTCCTCCACTTCCTTCTACATTAATTTCCATCACTCTTCTCAACCAGTCACTTTCATCCTTCCTCAACACATGACCAAACCATCTCAACCTGTTCATCTTCACAGCATCCATCACAGGCTCTATCCCCATCATCTTTCGCAATTCATCATTTGTCTTCCTCTCTCTCAACGATACTCCGCACATCCATCGAACCATTCGCATTTCCACCCTTTCCAGCCTTCGTTGCTGCTCTACGTTCATTACCCATGTCTCGCTCCCATAGGTCAATTAAAATTATAACTAATATTTAGGTTATAATTACTCCCTCCAGGGAGTAATGCATTCACTCGTGTCCGTGTGTGTGTGTGTGTGTGTGTGTTCGTGTGTTTGTGAACAAGATATCTAGAAAGGTTCTGAACGGATTTCGATGAAAGTTGGTGGGATGATTGCCCTTGGGATGAGGAAGAATTGGTTAGTTTTTGGTGAAGCTCAGGATATTATTCCGGATCCAGGAATTTTTTGAAGGATTTTTTTTACTATTGGAAGATAGGGCTCAGCAGCGGCCACCCACGGCGGGAGTATGCGCTCTACTGAGTGGCGTTCTAGTTTTGATTGTCTTCCTCTTGTACATACAAGTTGATCATTGTAATTGACCACATGTCAGATCATCACAGCAGCAAGTTAACCTTCTCATCCAGTCTGTTTTTCCTCTTGCCTAATGCTGTTCCATTTGACATAATTTATTAGCACTTGGCATGACGCCACAAAGCTACTGTCTAGTTAGAGGGGCAAAATGATCACCAAGTCATGCCATCCCCGGTTAATTACAATTCAATTTCGCACCGCTATCTCATGTGATCCTCCATCCTTATCCATAATTTTTTTTTATCCGCATTACCCGACCTATTCTAACTCTCTTACTTGCAGGTAACCATGTTCGGCTCCTCCATCCCCAAATCTCTTTTACCTCTACTTTTCATTAATTTTATCGTCAATCCAACTGCTGCCCCATTGTCAATTCACACATACTATCCATTGCTTCACTCTTCCAAGAGTTTCAATGTTGTATAGGAAATATATATATACAGTCACGTGAAAAAGAAAGTACACCCCATGTAAAGTTTTGACTTTTTCAACATATTTCAACATACAGCTATTTGATCTTCATTTCAACAATATTGACAGATAAAGGTGATATAATATAACAAATATCATGAAACATTTACATTTTGTAGTCCATTGTATAATTTAAATAAACATAAATGCAAATTTCGCATGTGGAAAAAGTAAGTACACCCTTGGCTCTAATAGGTGGTATTGCCCCCTTTGGCAGAAACAACCTCAAGTAGGTGTTTCTTATAACTGTCTACCAGTCTCTGACATCGACTGGGAGAAATTTTTGCCCACTCCTCCATGTAGAATTCTTTCAGCTGTGCGATGTTTGAGTGGTTTCTTGCATGCACAGCTCGTTTCAAATCCCCCCCCCCCCCCCCACAACATCTCGATGGGATTTAGATCCGGGCTTTGACTTGGCCATTCCAGAACCCTCCATTTCATTCTTTTCAGCCATTCCTTGGTGGATTTACTGGTATGTTTTGGGTCATTGTCATGTTGCAAGGTCCACCTTCGGTTGAGCTTCAACTTTCCGACAGATGGCCTCACATTATCCTCAAGCACCCTCTGGTACAATGAAGAATTCATAGTGGATTATATGACGGTGAGCTGCCCAGGCCCTGATGCAGCAAAGCTGCCCCAAACCATAATATTTCCACCACCATGCTTTACAGTTGGTATCAGGTTCTTGTGGTCAAATGCTGTTTTTGTTTTTCACCAAACATGTCTTCTGGTACTGTGGCCAAATAGCTCTACCTTTGACTCATCTGTCCAGAGCACATTGTTCCAGAAGTGCTGGTCTTTGCCGAGGTGTTCATTGGCAAACTTTAGTCTTGCCCTGATGTTCTTTCTGGACAGCAAAGGTTTCCTCCTGGCACACCTCCAATGTAGATCAAATTTGTGCAGCCTCTTTCTAATGGTGGACTCATGCACTTTGACATCAACAGTGGCAAGAGCTACCTGTAGGTCCCGTGATGACATTCTGGGGTTCTGAGAGACTTCTTTCAGTATCTTGCGGTCTGCTCTCGGGCTGAACTTGCTGGGGCGGCCTGGCCTGAACAAGTTGGCAGTTGTTTGGAATCTTCTCCACTTGTAGATGATCTTCCGGACAGTCGAATGATTGATTTCAAATTGTTTGGAGATCTTTTTAAATCCCTTCCCAGATTCGTAGGCATCTATAACATTCTTTCTGAAGGCCTCAAAGAGCTCTTTTGATCTAGGCATGGTGACGCCGCACACTTCAACAACAAAGAGCAAACCAAACTAAATGTCTGAGGTTTAAATAAGACAGGTTCCTCCAAGATCCTCTCTGACGGTGTTCTAATCATTTGCACCTGAGCTGGTGCACCTGATTCTAATTTTAGGTATTTGAAGTAGTAATAACTGTTGGGGTGTACTTACTTTTTCCACATGCGAAATTTGCATTTATGTTAATTTAAATTATACAATGGACTACAAAATGTAAATGTTTCATGATATTTGTTATATTATATCACCTTTATCTATCAATATCGTTGAAATGAAGATCAAATAGCTGTATGTTGAAATATGTTGAAAAAGTCAAAACTTTACATGGGGTGTACTTACTTTTTCACGTGACTGTAATTGATGAGATGGTGACCAACGATCGTCACATATATCATCAGATATGAAAAGTAAAGTTTACCATGATCTGTGAAGAAGCAGTCACATGACCCTTGAAATGCACAACAACACAACAACAACATGCATTTTAAGGCCATGTTCCCTGCTAGAGCGGGGGTTAGCCTTGCGGTCCCCATGACAATCTTCTCCATTTTGCCCTATTTTCTGCATCTCTCCTTGTTAACCCCCTTACCCGCATTTCTTCTTCCACCATCTTTAGCCAAGTCTTTCTCGGTCTTCCCCGTCCTCTACTTCCTTCTACATTAACTTCTATCACTCTTCTCAACCAGTCACTTTCATCCTTCCTCAATACATGACCAAACCATCTCAACCTGTTCCTCTTCACAGCATCAATCACAGGCAATATTCCCATCATCTTTCGCAATTCATCATTTGTCTTCCTCTCTCTCAACGATACTCCGCACATCCATCGAACCATTCACATTTCCACCCTTTCCAGCCTTCGTTGCTGCTCTACGTTCATTACCCATGTCTCGCTCCCATAAATCATAACACTTCTCACACATGCAGCATACACCTTTCCCTTCAGCTTCAGCGACACTCTCCTCCTCATCAGCACGCCACTCAGTTCCCGAAACTTCTTCCATGCACAGCTCACTCGAGCAACCGTTGCCGAGTCTGATCCACCTTCTCCATTCAGCATGTCTCCGAGGTAGCAAAATGTTTTCACACCTTCCAGCTTCACGCCGTCTCCAAGATCCAACTCAACATTTCCTCCATCTGCAGCTCCCTCTGTGCACACCTTACATTTGAATGTAGCTGCCACACTGGTTAATGACCCTCTCAGACCACTACATTTTTGATGAACCCACTCAGCACACATTGTACATTGAATGGAGTTCACTCCGACACCCTTCCTGCACACAGCACACGGCCACTTCCCAGTTCTTTCCACCTCACCACATGCTTTACCACTTGCCATCACCTTTGTCTTTCCGATATTCACCTTCAGACCTTTTGTCTCCATACATTCCTTCCACTTGTTCATCTTTTCCTTCAGTCCATCCATACTTTCCGCAATCAACACCAGATCATCTGCATACAACAACTCCCACGGTAAACCCTCCTTTACGGTCTGAGCCAGCACCTCCATCACAGCTACAAATAGTAGTGGACTTAGTACCGACCCCTGATGCACTCCCACCTTCACCTCAAACTCACCACTGTTCCCGTTGTAGAAGAATTTTGTGTGATGACTCACAGGACTCCAATGACCGGACACAGGTTTACAAAAGGTCTGGTTTATTAACTGGTTATTCACTTCATTCCATTTACCAAATAATACCGCATAATATAATGGATCAGGTTAACTCTTTTCCAATGTCCTTCTCGTTCGGCTGATGTTCCTCCGCCATTCCCGTCGGGCAGAGGTTCTGATGATGGGCGCTCGTTCGCTCCGTCGAGCAGGAGTTATCGTGGCAAGTCCTCTTCGACTCCACGTTTGCTCTCGTTTATATTGGACAAACTGGAGTTAATCCCCTGTCCGCTGAAGGTTAATCCTTTCTCCGCTAATGCCCCGAGGTCATGCATGCACTGAGTCCTGGCATCAGCTCGCTCCCCTCCTGCTGTGATTTCCGTTTACCAAACGATAGGGGGGTGCTTCAGCCAGGGGCTGTGACCAGGTGGACAAGAGATTATCATGTTCGGGCGCATTCCTGACTCATTTACAAACTCGTCTTTCACAGAGTTTGCATGTAAAATGTATCTGCTTTGTTACCAGGTTAATTAATAAGTTACCAGTGCCAATTAATAAGTTACACTGAGTTACACTTCCACAATTCCCTCATCTTTTTGTTTTTTGTTTATATTAACCATTAATCTAAACATCAATATAAGTAAACAATCACTCACTACAAGTAAACATCATTACAAGTATAAGTAAATAATCAATCACTACAAGTAAACATCATTACAAGTATAAGTAAATAATCAATCACTTTGGTAATCAAATTCCCTTGGGCATACACCGTCATCCTGCAAGAATCACAAAACATTTCGTTGGTCATTGACTCCTTCCATATCGTTCAATCTATTGCATTTGCATCACAAATATATTTTCAAAAACAACACTTCACCATCACCAAGATACAACAATTTCACTTCATTTTCAAGTTTTGTAAAGCATCTGCACCATCTGGTAAAAAAACGTTTGCCTCCACACAAATGTTGACTTTGTTTGAAAGGAAGGGCTGATCACTTATGTTTGAATCCTGGTATGAAACATTTTCTCCTAATGTCTTCATAGCTCCTGCACTACTTTGTGTAGGATTTCGCTGTTGTGGTAACATTGCGGAGTCATAGACTGACCCTGCTCTCCTTGTAGCATTCTTGCCACTTTTTGCTGTAAACCATAGTAATTCCTGAACACGGCCTTCACCCAGTTGTAGTCGACTTGCCTCCTCCCTCATTGTGAGTGGGCAGCAAGTATTGGTGTGACGTTGATTGGCCAGCAAGATGTGGAACAGGGATGCCGGATGCATCCACAATGATGTTGGGACCATGGTGTTCAGGTCATTCATGGTCCTTACCAGGAGCAACCAGCAGAATCGTGCACAGCTGTTGTGACAAGGGCACAGCCGTTTTTTGCAGCTCCATGCTGGTTCCCCGGACGTTGGTGAAGTAATAACATATGTCCCCGCATTTCACAGAGGTTGCAGGTAACATGTCGTTGTCCTGCAACTTCTGATGTGGTGAATGTTCGAAGCCTTCGAACAAGAGTAAGTGATCGCCTTTCTTTCATATGTTGCAGTGTGATCCAGGCAAATGGTCACATAAATTTCCTTGGTGAAGGTAAGCATTCATCTCCAAGTTACACGGGAGAATGTCTTCATCATTCTTTGAGAAAGAGGGTGTATGCCACGATTAACTTCATTTTTTTTTTTAGCCACAAATTTTCTTTCTCGAACTTCTTCCCAATTCCGTTAGCAATCCCTCCAAAATGTGATCTCGTCTTATCCTTATGCTCAGTCACATCTGAATCTGCTTTCCGCACACACTGAATCAGATAGGGTACATCTTACCATGAAATCAGCATAATCATGTATATCTTCCGACAGTTTCACATTCAACAATTTGTTGTTTTTCCTTAACACAAAAAGTTATATTCATTTATATGCGTCACACAAATAATATTCAATCAGGTATGTATTTTATTACTAAACTAAGAATAGCATTGTATATGATTACAATCACAAACGGGAATACCTAATTCCCAACAACAATTTTTTTCAAACCAACAAATTAAACATAATGTATTATTACCATAATTCCTC
Organism: Myxine glutinosa; assembly: GCF_964187855.1. NCBI lineage: Eukaryota > Metazoa > Chordata > Myxini > Myxiniformes > Myxinidae > Myxine > Myxine glutinosa. The sequence continues at coordinate 8,383,565 of NC_136270.1, read as the reverse complement.
TCCACTTTTTTTCTTTTCCCTCTTTTTCCTAACAGTGTGTCACTCGTGGTGATATGAGTTCACTGATATTGTAATTGACACAACTCATAACATTGTCGTTATGCCATTATCTTAATTCTACTGTTTCATTTGCAACATCACTTGATTTAATCTTTTAATCTCAGTATTTTTTCATATCATCATAACAATCTTTCTATTTTAGGTCCATATTTGTTTATATTCTTATCAACCTCCTACGGTTTATCAATTTGTTCCAAAACACTGCAACCAAAGGTTTTAACCAAAGCTCTACCAAACTATTTCCAATTTGAACTCAAAATGCTAATTAAACAACAATTCAAAGAATTAACTTCAATGGGTCAACAAACTCATTTTATAAACAGATCTAATTTTCCCATCCAATAATTTTCCTTGCCAAATGTCATATTGCAACACTTTAATAAACCTTCGAAAAATGTCTCCCAAATCAATAAATTCCCTTTTTACTTCCCAAATACTCATCTGTAAATTACATATTCAATTACAGTTTTTCCCTATTTGTTCGGCCTAAATGGCCACTGAAGTGGCTGCCAACATGCAGTACCGTTTTATCTACCAAGCAAGTATTCGTCCACATAAGATCTCTACCAAAATGTTGTTTGTAAAAACAAATCTGGGATTTCTGATTACATGGATGCACACTCTCAGGACATTTCAGGCTGCTTGTTAACAATCCACTACGATTAATTAATTCCTTTACCCACAATCAAATAATTAGTACAAATTGAGGATATTATCCCTATCACATTCATTTATAGATTCATTATGTTGGATCTAAATTTTCTCCCACTGCTGCAAGGAAGAACAATAGCTCTAATAAGTCTTTGTAATATCTCACTTCATTTACCCAGCATCGAAGAATTTATTTACTATCCATTCCCATCTGTTAACCAGTGACTTTGTTTGAACTCCAAAACTTAATTTGATGAATCCCATGTGTATGGTACCACTTATTGAAACCCATACTTTTGTAGAAAATATCCAAGTAAGTGTTTTTTACACCCCCTTAACTGTTGCTCATCCATTTCTATGCACCCAGTGAGTACTACTGACACCAGTATGCCAATATAGGTGTGCGAGATTAACAAATATGTTGCAGGTACACGTAACAGCGCGTTCTGAGTATAAATAACGTAACAGCGCGTTCATGTCTGCCCCTTGGTTTAAGATGCACAATGCATTCCGTTTTAAAACTCACAATTGTTCAAATCAGCAAGATTTTCTTTACTATTTTCCCATATCATCTATGCCTAATACACATCCATACATGCAGCACAATTTATATGCTGATAAAATTCAAGTTTATATATATATATATAAATCCATGAGCAGAGTATTCTGGGAAGTCAGTGTAAGACCTCTCCCAAATTTGGATAATTTTGTACTCCCTCATTTCTTTTTATGAAGCTCATATCCATAAATAGCTATTATTCTCATATAAATTCTATCAAAAATGGAATCCCCAAATTACTCACAATTTTACTATTTAATTAATGGCTGCTCATAACCCAGCACATCAAATCTTTATATTCCATCTCCCTTGACAAAAGAGATAATGTTCATAATCAAATTTTATTTCTATTTTATTTTACGGATTCTCTGCATATTCAATCCCATCCACATAAAACTATCCATTTCCAGACAGGCACACTGTCGGTGTCAACAATCTTGTAAGATTGATACACAAAACAATAAAAAACACTAACATTGGCACACAAAAAATACACACACACATGCATTATGCGTATTTGTTTGCATTGGAACTATTTACAGATCAAGATGGGTGTCAATTTTATTTCAATTTCATAAAATTTGTCCTTCAATTTTAGAAATGCTAATACACAAATGGACCAAAAGCTTATTCTTAGAAAACCCCTATGATGTCACATTGAAATTACCCTTTCAGTTCCCACAATAATTTATCCAAATTTGACTACACACCCATTTACATGTCAGTCGACCACTGACTTATCAATCGTGTGGAACAATAGTCCGACATTCCCACCTGATCATCATGTGACCCTTGTCCCTTGGTTTAAAATTTGCAAAGCAATTGTTCCAACTTTGTAAATTTAAAATTGTGTGCCCAACATAAAAGATCCAATTTCGGCATTTGATCAATTAATTATCAATTTGCTTACAAGCAAAAGAAAAAATGAATAATTCTTGCTCCGAAAACTTTTCAGACCCAAGAATCATCGTCAGTTATTCATGTTTGTCCAGTAATCTAATTTGTTGAGGCCAATCGTCATTTGGGATTTGTCGCAATGAAGGCCTAATCATTGTCTGAGGTATCGGTCAGCACTGGTACCCTTGATCTTGGTTTCTTTGTCCTTGGTTTCTTTGTCCTTGGTTTCCCTGTCGAAATTGTCTTCTGCTCAGATATGGGCATCTCCTTATCCAGTGTCCCATCTCTCCACAGTTGAAGCACCGGCTTCTGTCGTTACCTGCTCTGTCCACTTGTTGACTTGTCTTTCTGGGCTGCATGTCTGGGTCTTTGGGTTGCCATTCTGACCTCTGGTTATCTCCTGATTCATAGTTGTTGTCTGTTGCATTGTTACGTTGTTGCATAGAAAACCTATTGCGTTGGTTCGTAGTCATCAGGGCTTGTGTCTGTAGTTGCATAAATTTTTCGGCATTTATAGCACTGTTCCTGGCCTGAATTCGCTGATGATGCAAAGCATAATTCAATATTTCTTGCATCGGCTTGCCTTCCCAAGCAATACACTGTCTTTCCACTTCACTCTTCAATTTCGGCAACAGACCATTAATAAAAAGGGGTTTTAGGGCATTGTCGATTTGTGCCCGGTCTATTCCCGAATATAGTCGAAAAACATCTCGCAATCTGTCTAAATAATCACTAGCATCCTCTCCTGTTTTCTGTTTGCACGTAACCACTTTATTCCAATCAGTCACGGGCGGCAATTTTTGTATGGCCTCTATTAATTTATTTATCTGTGTCATTTTAGCCTCCGTGGGTATGTCTAATTCTCCATTTACTGCATGTACCCAGTTTGCCTCACTCATTAATGTCTTCAAAGTGGTGGTATTAGGAATTACCCACTTTAAGAGTATTTCTATGTCTCTTATAGTCGGCAATTGTGTTTCCACAATCAATCGTAGCTCTTCTGCGAATTGAAGTGGATCTGTTTTGATTGATGGCATATCGCTCTGTAATGCCTTCAATTGGTGTATTTGCCAAGGTCTATACATCAAATCTGGGCGTTCCTCATTTGCCCCTGGAAATTGCCGTTGCGGGAAATTCATAACGCCACATTGTTCAAAACCTCCCTGTGGGAGAGTCAAGTTTTGAATGTTCATTGGCAGATCATATTGATCGTTGGATAGATTGGCATTCATCACAGAACCCTTACTCCTTGTATGGTGGTATGGGACGTATGTTGAAGTTGTTGCAGCTGGTTGTATTGCTTGCCCACTTTGAGTCGGTTCCTGTCCTCCAGTTGCACCCTCTGGGGTAGTCACCTCAACTGGGGCACTGCTTTCACCTGTCTTCTGTCGGCTAGAGCCAATCGTTTCACTCTGTACTGGCCCTTCGGCAGGTAGAGGTACAGGTACCTGTACTTCCTGTGGCTGATATACACTATTTCGCCGATAGGGTGGAGGAGTTTCCTCTTCTATTTCATTTATCTCATATGACCTTGCGTCTGGGTACAATCTGAACTGGGATCGCTTTCCATTGCTAACTTCAAGAGGCATTTGGGTGGATACCTTTTCCAACCTATGTTGTATCTGCTTCATTTCTTTCTTCACACCCCCCATTTTCGTTTTGGTCTCCCTGTCTCTAGACTCGATGTCCCAGTAATAAAATGGTTTCCAATCCACCTTCAACTTCTGTCTGTCTCTTGCTTCTAATTCTTCTCTGAGTGTTTCCAATGTGTTCCTGTCAAACGTGCCATCCTTGGGGAATTCCTTCTTTCTCCCTTTTGTCCATTCATGCCAAGATTCCAAATCTTTAAGTGAATGTGGACCATATTGCTGATACATGTGGTTGACGCAAGTGCCTCTTTGGGACAAGTCTAGCTGACCTTGTTTGCCCTTGCAGACTCCATTTCCCATTTTGCCTGTATGTGAATACCACTCAATATTCCCTCAATGTACCAGGTAGATTACTAGGATCTGCGCTTTGGAATGCACCTGTACACACCTGTACTATATGTCCTATAAATAAAATCTACTGGAGTTTGTTCCACCTTTTATCAAAGTAACGTTGGATGCGTTGTAGCTTGTTCCAGGTTCCTCTAAAGCTTCACTCGTACCTCCAGGAAGGATCTCTCCACCTGTTCACACGGTGATTTCCAGAAAATCTCCCTCAGCTGTGGCTTTGCACAATCCAATCTCACAGATCAGTATTTGCAGATGAGCCGGAGGGTCAGTATGAAATGGGTGAATCCTCAGGTGTCCGCTCTGTTGACGGGGAAATCACACAATGGTAACCGCACATATATATCTGTATATAAACTCACCACCTTGCTCAATTTTCCCAGGTTGTCTCCACATTGTTAATATCTCGCAAAGATATCAAAGCTTCTTTCTTGAGACCGCATTTTCATCAATCAAACAATCAATATATTCAATTCAATTTATTCAGTTCAATTTATTCAGTTAAATTTATTCAGTTAAATTTATTCAATTAAATTCAATCAATTAGATTCAATCAATTAATAATTCAATCAATTATTCAATTTCAATTAATTCATCAATATTCATCAATAAATCAAATTAATCATTTTGGATGACTCCTTGCATAAGCCCTTTCCCCAATGATGTCAGGACAGGTCCATCCATTGACCGTCACCTCTGGTTCGTACCTCATGTTAATTGATGAATCACCGTCCTGTCCTAGGGTCATATCTGACATATTTCCCCATTTTGCCTGGTCTCCACAAATTTTCTTTGCAACCACTAAAGGCAACCCATCCTTCATTCGTGAGACAGCCAAAATGGATGGCAGATATTAAAGTTCTTTGGGAAAAATATCTCATCATTTTTCTTTTAATAGTACCCAAATCTCTTGGCAATATAAATTTCGTAAAACTCCTGAAATGGGACTGTCAAATTCCTTCAATCATGCTAAATTTTGAAACTCCATCGCTTGTAATACCCAATTTATCCCATAGGGCTTGAAAGTTCTTTCCCAAGTTCATGCAGCATTCTGCATTTGAACCCTATGATATCATTCATAATAATCATCATGATTTTATAGTCATGGTCCTATCATAATCATCTATTTAAACGAACATTTCCTTTATCACCACAGCTATGTGGTATAATCAACAATAGAATAAAACTGTACATAGCAACAGGCTACCTCATGGCCACTTAGTATACCTATTGACAATAAGTCATAACAATATCGAATAATCATTGAACAATTCAAAAATCGCTTCCACTGCTCTAGCCGCAGCATCCGTGATATTTGTTTGCTCATTCACTATTCCTGATTCGTCATCAAGGATCTCCATCATCACACAGCGTACTTAATTCCGCATTTTAATGAGTATTCAACAGGAATTTACGACTCAAAGGAAAAAGAACGAGCAGACCTTTTGCAGGATGATCGTTACAAAAATCGTTACATATATTAAAGTATTTATAATGTCGACAAATCATATCTTAATTCTTACAAGATTTGGTTCTTTGAATAAATCACAGCACCGGGAGAACCAGCTCCAAAAATGGATCTTTGTGTTTATTCAGCACCCTAGTAATTGGTTCTTTGTGTACTAATTACACAGCACCCAGGCCCCGCTCATATGGATCTTTGTGCAGCGCTACACAGCACCTGAGCAAAAGGGGTTTCATCTACATTTTCCCTATCCGGTGTACCATCCGTGATATTTGTTTGCTCATTCACTATTCCTGATTCGTCATCAAGGATCTCCATCATCACACAGCGTACTTAATTCCGCATTTTAATGAGAGTTCAACAGGAATTTACGACTCAAAGGAAAAGAACGAGCAGACATTTTGCAGGACGATAACTGGAATTAGTCGTGAAAATATATCCAAATACACAAAAATACACACCCACACAAATAAACAACATTTATTCCGTTTAACAGAACAAACATTTCCTCTATCATGACATGCATGTCTTCAAAATTATATGACCAAGAGAAAAAAGTAAATTTAATTAAAACTGCGGGCAGTGATAATCCGGGGACCATACCGCTCCATCCTGATTGGACGAGTGCATGCTAGAGTCGTTAACAGCGACAGTCCAGATCCGATTGTTCAAAATTTCAACTCAATCGATCGAAAAATGAACGCAGGGATGCATTTTAAAGGTGCAGTGGCACTAACTGAGTTGCCACGAATATGGCCACGAAATTGCCAATATGGCCATCACAAAATATTTTCCTTAATCAATTGGCTCATAGCATAACCAATCTGTAAGTATTTCATCCGAAGATGTATCTCTGAGGACTTTTAATTAAATAAGTCATTTATAAATCAACGAGTTAATTTATTAAATGATTAATCAATAAATCAATATTTTCCTTGACAGCCACATCACTTGGTCAGTGTCATGTCCAAATATCAGCTTCCTTACTCAAAAGGTGCCTGAGTTAATGTAATGTAATTACTGTAATAAGATTACTGCAATTACTGTAATGATTACTGTAATTACTGTAATTACCGGAACTGTAATTACTGTAATTACCTCAGGTAATTACTGTAATGTAATTACAAATCTCACACTCTTACTATGTCTCTCCGAAAAGATCGACTGGACAACCCTCCCATCTACTTTCTCAACAATCCTCTCCAAGAAGTTCTGTCGCTCAAGATTTTGGGTCTCACTATCTGCCATGATCTTTCTTGGGAAAACCACATTTCCAAGCTGGCCTCCAAAGCCAGTCGCCGACTGGGCATCCTCCATCGTGCGAAGTCCTTCCTCGGCACACCTGAGCTCCTCACCACATACAAGGCTTTCATCCGCAGCTCAATGGAATACTGTTCTCCCCTATGGGCCGGTGCTCCTGCCTCACACCTAGCTCGGCTTCACGCTGTTGAAACCAAAGCTTTCAGAATTATTGGAATCTCCCGCGATGAAGCTATCTCTGAGGGCCTTTCACTCACTCACCGCAGGCAGGTAGGTGGTCTTTCTGTCTTCTACCGACTCCTCTCCGGCCTTGCACCCCCAGCTCTCTCTGTGCTCTGTCCCCCAAATATTCCTACAGGTCGCACAAGATCTGCCAGCAACCCTCTGATGGTTAAACTGCCGAAATCTCGGCTCTCTGCTCACCTTCACTCTTTCATTCCTCTTTTCTCCCGCCTCTGGAACAAACTCCCTCACTCCCTTCAATCCCACTCCTCCCTCCAGGTCTTTAAAACAGCTGTTCACCACCATCTCTTATCTTCCCCCATCCAAAACCTTGATCTTTTCTACCCCCGCTAATTCACCCCAGATCCACCTTGTTTGAAATTCCAACTTCTTTCCTGGAAGTCCTGGCAGTGTCCATATGTTTTATACCTCTCCCACCGCCCCCTTCCCACGCCCCCCCCCCCCCCCCCCAAAGCCCTCGCCCTCTCTCAGATCTCTCGATGTCTCCATGTCTCTCGGTCCCTGCTCTCAAATGTTGTGTTTGTGTCCTTCCCCCTCTCTCCCCATCTTGTCTACCGCTCCCTATGTTATATGTTTTTTGTGTCGGTTTGTCTTTCTGTGTGATTAATGTTCGCTCTTTCACGAGCCTCGACCTTGTATACAAAAAAAAAAAAAAAAAAAAAAAAAAAAAAAACTGTAATTTAATAAGAAATGTAATTAATTAAATAAGTACTTCATTAATCGCTCATAATTAAATAACTCGTGAATTCTTATCCGATTTATTTAATATTTGAGTGTCCCCAAAACGTTGGAGCAAAACGTTGCAACAACGAAAGTGAAACGTTGTAGATTATCCCAATGGATAATCCCAATGAATCACAATGCAATCCCATTAAAATCCCATTAAAATCCCATTAAAATCCCATATCTTGTCACCCTTTGCATTGTTGAAAGCAATTAATTCCATAACTCAATATTACCTCTATTTATATATACTAGGGCGTGCCCGCACGTACGTGCTTGCCCGTACGTGCTTGCAAAAAAAAACAACATGCGTGCAAGCAACAACAAAAACTTTGAAACCACGTGGCAGTAACGACCACAGAACCCCCCTTCTATTTACATGCAATGGTTTGGTCCATTCGCAAAGCCAAAGCGAACGACCACAGAACCCCCCCTCTATTTACATGAAATGGTTTGGTTCATTCGCAGAGCCAAAGCGAACGGCTTGGGAGTACGGTGACCATACCTTGGGACCCACTTGTCCGATTAATTTCAAACCTTGACAAATTTTCCATTCCTTCCCTTCCTGATCTTTCGATGTAGGGCTGGGTTCTTTTTTTAGGATCATGTTGCATCGAGCATTATTTTCCAAAACAGTGTGAACATTAAACCACACCAAAACCTCTGACATCCCACCATTAACACCTATTGTAAGCGTGCCGAATCAGTAAGCATCACCCCTTCTATGAGCCTCGACCAGAGGGTGGTTGTTACTCACAAACACTCGTCGCTAGCTGTTCCATTGTCTGCCGATTCCCACTCTGCTGTTTTTGTCTCATAATCACCAAGCAAGAACAGTACACATTTCCTGTAATTATCTCTCATAATCAGGATAAATTTGGAACAGCCCTTAAACTAACACCAAGCAGATCAATTTTTATATTTAGGTTGAGGTTTCACACAAACTGGTTAACTAAATAATACAGAATTATTATTATTATTATTATATCTCCGCCTTGGTGAACAGTTTATGTTTTGTATCCCACTGATAGGCCGGATCTGGATTCGGACCTGAACCAAAAATGGAATCGGCGTGTTTTTGTCACTTTTTTTTTTTTTTGAATAATATTAAAATAATAACATTAATAAGTATATTATGTTAAATATCATGTATATCGCTTTTCACCCGATCTCTTTATGGTGAAGAATCACTTTAAACAATTCTCGTAGCCAGATTCGCACCTGGGTCTTCACCAAAATCCAATCATTTCGTCGTGTCACCCATGCTATTTATCTGGCAAATTTCGTTAAAAAAACACACAGCACTGGTTCCGTGTCACCCATGCTATTTATCTGGCAAATTTCGTTAAAAAAAACAACAGCACTGGTTCCATGTCACCCATGCTATTTATCTGGCAAATTTCGTTAAAAAAAAACAACAGCACTGGTTCCGTGTCACCCATGCTATTTATCTGGCAAATTTCGTCAAAAAAAAAACAACAGCACTGGTTCCGTGTCACCCATGCTATTTATCTGGCAAATTTCGTTAAAAAAAACACACAGCACTGGTTCCGTGTCACCCATGCTATTTATCTGGCAAATTTCGTCAAAAAAAAACAACAGCACTGGTTCCGTGTCACCCATGCTATTTATCTGGCAAATTTCGTTAAAAAAAACACACAGCACTGGTTCCGTGTCACCCATGCTATTTATCTGGCAAATTTCGTTAAAAAAAACAACAGCACTGGTTTTGTTTCCTGGAAGCGTCCTGCAAAACGCTTTGCTTCTCGCAAAACGTCCGCCAATGGGAAGTAAAGGGAGGGAAAAGGAGCGGGAGGAAGAGACAGGGTGCCGGAATGGACATGAGGGACAATGAGGGACAGTGAGGGAGTGTTGGTATGCAATTTTTTATCCAATCGCCATCTTTCACAGTAATTCTGGACCGGCATGAGGGGGGGTTGTCTGTCATGAATTTATTTGTTGATCGAACGAGGTTTAGGCATGGCGGGAAAACTGAAAAAAAATTATTTATTTAAAACGGGTGTACACGATTGTACACGTGTACGGACCTTACCGAACCGACAAACAAATCGCTTCATGGTGCCCTTCATGAGCCGACTTGCCTGCAGACCAGAGTAAGGCTTTTAATACCCAGCGTATACTGTACATATACTCGCAAGCCCACGAATAATTAGAATCATTTAAAACGTTCCATCCTGATTTTACCTATGGACAATCACAAGTCCTACACACCAAATCCTTCATGTATATACACATAACTATTCCCAAGTTCGTAAATCATACTGGACCAAAAACAAGACACACTTACCTTTTAAAGACTTGTTTGTGTCCAGTTGATGTCAGCGGTGCCTCCAAATTGTAGAAGAATTTTGTGTGATGACTCACAGGACTCCAATGACCGGACACAGGTTTACAAAAGGTCTGGTTTATTAACTGGTTATTCACTTCATTCCATTTACCAAATAATACCGCATAATATAATGGATCAGGTTAACTCTTTTCCAATGTCCTTCTCGTTCGGCTGATGTTCCTCCGCCATTCCCGTCGGGCAGAGGTTCTGATGATGGGCGCTCGTTCGCTCCGTCGAGCAGGAGTTATCGTGGCAAGTCCTCTTCGACTCCACGTTTGCTCTCGTTTATATTGGACAAACTGGAGTTAATCCCCTGTCCGCTGAAGGTTAATCCTTTCTCCGCTAATGCCTCGAGGTCATGCATGCACTGAGTCCTGGCATCAGCTCGCTCCCCTCCTGCTGTGATTTCCGTTTACCAAACGATAGGGGGGTGCTTCAGCCAGGGGCTGTGACCAGGTGGACAAGAGATTATCATGTTCGGGCGCATTCCTGACTCATTTACAAACTCGTCTTTCACAGAGTTTGCATGTAAAATGTATCTGCTTTGTTACCAGGTTAATTAATAAGTTACCAGTGCCAATTAATAAGTTACACTGAGTTACACTTCCACACCGTCCTTCGTCCTTACAGCTGTGCGTGCTCTTTTGTACATTGCCATCACGACTCTGATCAACCATTCCTCCACTCCTAACTTCCTCAATGCCCATGTCAATACTTTGCGTGGAACCTTATCGAATGCTTTCTCCAGATCAACAAACGCAAAAAACAACTTCTTCCTCTTATCCATGTACTTCTCCTGCAACTGCCTCACAATGAAAAGCGCATCTGTCGTTCCTCTTCCTGGCATAAATCCAAACTGCATTTCGTCGATCTTCACTTTCTTCCTTATCCTCCTCTCCAACACCCTTTCCAATACCTTCATTCCATGCTCCAATAACTTTATCGCTCGGTACGAGCCACACTCCAGAGGGTCACCTTTCCCCTTGTATAGAGGGACGAGGGTACTCAGTTCCCAATCCACTGGAATGCGGCCTTCTTTCACCACCAGATTACAGATCTCTGTCATTCTCTTCACACCCCAACTTCCTGCTGCCTTCAACATATCTCCCACAACTCCCGTCAGCCCTCCCGCTTTTCCACTCTTCATTGCTTTTATCGCTTCCTCAACTTCCTTCTCAGTTATCTTCTCTGCCGGTCCTAAAACTGGGTTACTCTCTATGTTACCATCCCATTCATTCTCTGTATTCAACAGCATTTCCATATATCTTTTCCATCTTCCTTTAATTCCATCTGGGTCGACAACGATTTGTCCCACTTCATCCTTCAAGCAACTCACCCCCATCACATCACACCTCTCTTTCGCTATGTGCTTTGCAATCCTGAATACTGCTTTCTGACCCTCTTCCGAATCCAAGCGTTCTCCGAACATTTTCCTACATGCCTCCTGCGCCTTTGCTACCTCTTTCTTTGCAGCCTTCCTGGCTGCCTTATAACTTTCATGCTCTGCTGTTTCTGCTCCCGTACCCTTCGCCTTCTGCCACTCTTTGAACTTCTTCCTCTTCTCGTCAATCCTCTTTCCAACCTCAACATCCCACCACCATGTTTCCGAGTGCCTCGGTGGTCCTTTTGTCCATCCACATACCTCACCAACGGCTCCCAACAGACTAGCTTTCATTGACATCCAACCACTTTCAAGCTCAACCACATCATCCTCTACCCTACTCAGCCTCTCTTTTAATGCCTCCCTTACTGTCACCTCTTTCAACCTCCACACCTTCATTCTCGGTTGGTACTTCACCCGCCGAGCTCTTCTCGCACCTTTCACCCTTATGTCGCAGACAACCAAGTGGTGCTGTGAAACAGCCTCCTCCCCCGGGATCACCTTTGTGTCCCGGAGGTGCCCCCTATCTCGCCGACGCACCATCAGGTAGTCAACGGTTGTCGTCGACCCACCTGACGTGTATGTAACAAGCTTATTGTCCTCTTTCTGGAACTGAGTATTACAAATCAACAAATCAGCTCCATCAGCAAACTCCAAAATCCTTTCACCTTCTCCATTTCTCATACCATATCCGTAACCCCCATGAACTCCCTCAAAACCATCCATACTCCTTCCCACATGTCCATTCAGGTCTCCTCCCACCACAACAACTTCCTCATCTTTCACGTTTTCCATCAGCTTCTCTATCGCACACCAGAACTTGTCCTTCTCTTCATCGCTTCGACCAACCTGCGGAGCATATCCCGAGATGACGTTCACCAAGAGCTTTCCAATCATCATTTTCACCATCATCAACCTATCACTCACTCTAGTCACACTCACCACACTGTCTACAAACTCCTCAGAAAACAGGACACCAACACCATTCACGCCCTCCGGGCACCCTTGCTACACAAACTTGTATTTCTGTCCCTGCCTACCCTTCACCATTCTCACACCACTTCCCTTCCATCTCGTCTCTTGCACACAACATATGTCCACTCTTCTTCTGACCAATACTTCCACCACTTCACCTGATCTCCCTGTCATTGTCCCCACATTCCATGTCCCAAACCTCAGAAACCGATCTCCACTTCGGGCTGCACCCTGCCCATATGTACTTGTGATTGTCATGGTTCTCTTTTTGAGGCAATGTTTTTATGGCCGGATGCCCTTCCTGACGCCAACCCTCTTAGTCGTCTCTTACGACACGCAGGGATATGGTGTACCTATTCTGACCAGGGTACACACTGGGAAACGTTTAAAACATGTAAATTCTGGGGGGGGGGGGGGGGGGGGCGTCAGCCTTGAAATGCACTAATCATTAAAAAACGAAAAATAGTGGAAACACAATCCATACATCTATTTAAAGGTAATTTTACTGCTCATCTAACGACACAGCTCATCTGACAGGTGAAAAAAGTTTAAAGAAAAAAGGTTACTACCTTAGCTAACTTTACCAAATATACACCTCCAAATAAACTGCATTATATCATTTAAAACAAGAGCCTGGTGTTGGATTAGTGGTTAGGGTGCTGGCTTGGGATCCTAGGATCCTGGGTTTGAATTCTGGTTGATCGCTGAATTAACGCCGGGGGGTTGACTCAGCCTGTCATCCTTTCAAGGTCAGTAAATTGAGTACCAGCTTGCTGGTAATTCCGTGTGTGTCACAAGAGGCGGCTAACAGGGTTGGCGGCAGGAATGGCATCCGGACCATAAAACATTGCTTCAAAAAGGGGGCCACAGTGCCTGAAAAAGGCCAACCCCTGCTCTGCAGGGAAAAACGGCCTCTAAAAGTGTTTTTTTTTAATGTTATATAGTTAAAACAAGTCGTTGAAGTTGTCGTTGAAGCTGAAGGCAAAGGTGTATGCTGCATGTGTGAGAAGTGTTATGATTTATGGGAGCGAGACATGGATAATGAACGGATAGCAGCAACGAAGGCTGGAAAGGGTGGAAATGCGAATGGTTCGGTGGATGTGCGGAGTATCGTTGGGAGAGAGGAAGACAAATGATGAATTTCGAAAGATGATGGGAATAGAGCCTGTGAAGGATGCTGTGAAGAGGAACAGGTTGAGATGGTTTGGTCATGTGTTGAGGAAGGATGAAAGTGACTGGTTGAGAAGAGTGATGGAAATGAATGTAGAAGGAAGTAGAGGACGGGGAAGACCGAGAAAGACTTGGCTAAAGATGGTGGAAGAAGAAATGTGGGCAAAGGGGTTAACAAAGGGAGATGCAGAAAATAGGGCAAAATGGAGAAGATTGTCATGGGGACCGCAAGGCTAACCCCCGCTCTCGCAGGGAAAATGGCCTTAAAATGCCTGTTGTTGTTGTTGTATATAGTTTAAAACAAGTGATTTTGATCTGTGTGCCTGTACAGCCGTTTAGAGAGCACTTTCCGATTGACAATAAAATAGATTTTGAATATCTAATTTAATTAATACTTGATGATCCAGGTTGATCGAGACAATTGGTGTGTTTTTAACTAAGGCCTTTATAAATTACCATCGGCTACAGTTTAAAAATTACAAGCCCAGAGCTATGGGGAGCCCAGAGAGAGGGGGCAGGTTGAGGGCAGGTCGGGAGCTGGAAAAGCGAAGTGGAGACTGATTAGTGCCTGGAGGGTGGTCATTTGGCATGGAAAGAAATTTGGTGATCTTCCACGAGGTGGTAGGCCCAAAATGTGCTTAAATCAGTTTCCCAGCTGAGCTTTCATAATATCAACCTCACTCCCAAGCAGTACTTCGGACATACAATAAACATGGATTTGAAATCTTCACTGGTGGAATGGAACTAGGTTGCCGAGTTTACCAGCTCCACCCGTTGTGATACCTGCTCACTGAATATTTGCACTGCGCTCCTGTTTCTACTAATACACACTCCAAAAATATTGCTCATTTCAGGTGAACTCATCTCATCTATGAACTCCTGCCATTGATGGGGACTCTGCGAGTAAAAATATAAAATAGGACCATGGGTCCTGAAGTTCACCTGGATCAGGAGCAACAGTCACTCAAACCCTCCCTCTTTGCCCTTCCCCCTCAAACCCACCCCACCACAGACCCCTCAGACCTTGATATTTCTTATGCAGTGAACAAAATTTGTTAAATCACCGGTGATGAAGATTGTAGTCAAGTTTCATCCAAGTCGTGTGTGTCGTGTCAGAGAAGAGAGCAAATACCTACAGTGCATTCAGAAAGTACTCAGACCCCTTCACTTTTTCACATTTTGTTATGTTGCAGCCTTATGCTGAAATCATTTAAATTCATTTTTTCCCTCATCAATCTACACTCAATACCCCAGAATGACAAAGAGAAAACAGGATTTTAGAAAGTTTTGCAAATTTATGAAAAAGAAAAAACTGAAATATCACATTGAAATAAGTATTCAAACTCTTTGCTATGACACTTGAAATTTAGCTCAAGTGCCTCCCATTTCTCTTGATCATCTTTGAGATGTTTCTACACCTTGATTGGAGTCCACCTGTGGTAAATTCAATTGATTGGACATGATTTGGAAAGGCACACACCTGTCTATATAAGGTCTCACAGCTGACGATGCATATCAGAGCAAAAGCCAAGCCATGAGGTCGAAGGAACTGCCTGCAGAGCTCAAAGACAGGATTGTGTCGAGGCACAGATCTGGGGAAGCCTACAAAAAAGTCTCTGCTGCATTGAAGGTTCCCAAGACCACAGTGGCCTCCATAATTCTTAAATGGAAGAAGTTTGGAACAACCAGGACTTTTCTTTTTTTTTGTATACAAGATCGAGGCTCGTGAAAGAGCTAACATTAATCACACAGAAAGATAAACCGACACATAAAACATATAACATGGGGAGCGGTAGACAAGATGGAGCGAGAGGGGGAGGAACAAAAACACAACATCTGAGAGCAGGGACATCGAGAGATCTGTGGGAGGGAGAGGGCTTTGGGGGGGGGGGAGGCATGGGAAGGGGGGGAGGAGGTGGGAGAGGTATAAAACATATGGACACTGCCGGGACTTCCAGGAAAGAAGTTGGAATTTCAAACAAGGTGGATCTGGGGTGAATTAGTGGGGGTAGAAAAGATCAAGGTTTTGGATGGGGGAAGATAAGAGATGGGTGGTGAACAGCTGTTTTAAAGATCTGGAGGGAGGAGTGGGATTGAAGGGAGTGTGGGAGTTTGTTCCAGAGGCGGGAGAAAAGAGGAATGAAAGAGTGAAGGTGGGCAGAGAGCCGAGATTTCGGCAGTTTAACCATCAGAGGGTTGCTGGCAGATCTTGTGCGACCTGTAGGAATATTTGGGGGACAAAGCACAGAAAGAGCTGGGGGATTTAAATTATACAAT